>NW_003303757.1:506621-963802 GCF_000142945.1 Phytophthora infestans T30-4
AAACAACAAAAAAACCATACTCTAATACTAAACCCAAAAAGATCCTGGTAAGAATTTAATAAATTTAATACTAAAAGGAAAAGGTGCTAACCATCCACCTAAAAATAAAATAGTAGTTAAACTACTCATTAATAACATATTCGCATATTCTCCTAAAAAAAATAATGCAAATCCCATTGCCGAATATTCAACATTATAACCAGAAACCAGTTCAGCTTCAGCTTCAGGCAAATCAAAAGGGTGTCTATTTGTTTCTGCTAAACAAGATATAAAAAAAATTAAAAAAATAGGAAAAAGAGGGAAACAATACCAAACAGTTTTTTGTGCTAAAACAATAGAAATTAAATTTAAAGATTTAGCACAGATAATTACTGAAAGAATTGAAAATCCAATAGTTAATTCATATGAAATCATTTGTGCTGTTGATCTTAATGCACCTAAAAATGAATATTTTGAGTTACTTGACCAACCACCAATAATAATACCATAAACACCTAATGATGAAATTGCTAATAAATATAAAATACCTATATTTAATTCAGTAAAAAACATACCAAATCCTAAAGGTATAACAGTCCAACTTAATAAACTTAAAAAAAAAGCTAAAATTGGTGCAAATATAAATAAAATTACATCAGCATTACTTGGTAAAATAGTTTCTTTTACAAATAATTTAAGACCATCAGCTAACGGTTGTAATAATCCAAAAGTACCTACAACATTAGGTCCTCTTCTTCTTTGAATAGAAGCTAATACTTTACGTTCAACTAAAGTAAAATAAGCCACAGCAATTAATAAAGGTAATACTAAAATTAAAAATTTTAAAATTGTGTATATCATAATGATTTTGATTGATTTTTAATAATTTTTTTAGAATTAATTAATATTTTTGAATATTGTTCTAATATATTTGTATAATAATTATTTTTAATTAATGAATCTAAAAAATTAATATTAATTTTTAAATGTTTTTTATTAAAATTAAAATTATTTATAATTTTTAATTTTTTTTTTAATAAATAAGGTAAAATATCTGTAATTTTAAAAAATGAAGTTGATTTTGATTGATTTTTACGTCTACAAAGTGTTTTTATTCTTGTAAAAATAGGAGCTCGTCGCAGTGAGACAGTTGAGATATCATTCTGCGTGGGTTCATTATTCCTCCTCATTTTCATTTCCAGAAAGCGCTTAAGTCGACCATGGGGAAGACCGCCATCACCAACACTCTCGCAGAACAGGAGCTCACCAAACTGCAGGCGCAACTGCACCAAAGTGCACACGACACTTGGACCTATCTGGAGGCTCTCAAGCATAACCTCACCGAGTTTGATCACAAGCACCATCTGCACACGTCGAGCTCGGCTGCATCGTTCTTCTACGATGGCCTCGACCACGCCAGGGACGTTGTAAAGGATCTCAAACACTCGGCGGACCATATCCATAAGGATGCTGGCGTGAACGAAGTCAACGCTGCTCGAAGAGCCATGGAGCAGACATTCAATGCACTGGCAGACCTGCACAAGGTAGCCAATGCGTACGATACAGAACACCCAACTCCCAACAAACACAGCGACAAGAAACCAACGATCTCCGACAAGGTCGAGTGGCTCGTGAGCACGACTCGCGATGCCAAGTTCAGTGGATTTGCACCTCTGCAGCGCCAGATCATTGAAGTGCAGGTTGCTCTTGGTATCATCGAGAGACCCTCGATCGCCGCTCGTGCTAAGGAGGCTGTGCATCACATGGCTGATAAGATCGATAGTAAATTTGGCAAGAAGGGGACAAGTCCGAAGGCGGAGGTTGAGCAACACGCGGTATCTTCTCACAGTGCATAAAATCTTGGATCTACAGTAGTGATCTGATGAATATTTTTTTTTTACAAAAGTTACAAGTTGAAGTCTGAACCTCTATTGCTATCTAGATAATTTACGTCGCTTTTCATCCCTCTATCGGACTGATGTGGTCTCTTCCGCTGCTGTGGTCGGTGCAGTTACCACAGGCGGGAGGAGGTGTTGAGTGTAGTAGCGAGTACGCAGCAGATTCTGAAGATCACTGCGATCCCTTCGGCGCTCTGCAAGGTGCAGAGATAAGCCTCCCACGCGTGCGCCGAAGTTTAGAAGTAGCTGCGTCATCTTGACGTCTCCTATTAGTGCTGCAGCATCGATTGGACTCATACCGTTGTGCTTGGTCACTGTGGCACTTGCACGGCCGAGTAGCAAAGCCTCCACCACGGCAAAATGACCTCGGTGAGCTGCAGCGACAAGTGCCGTCGCTCCACTAGCTGTCTGGAGGTCTCGTGCCGCACCGACCTCTAGTAGAAACTCGACGAGCTTCACGTGGCCTTCCTCGCTTGCAATGTACAGCGCTGTTAGTCCGGAGCGGGTCTGATCATCTAGACGAGCCCCGCAGCGAAGCAGCGTCCGGGAAACAGCCTTGCGTCCCATGCGAGCAGCAATGTGCAGTGCCGTGGACATGTCTTCCATCTTGGCGTGAGCGTCAGCTCCTGCGTGAAGTAGCAGCCGCACAATCTGGTCATGTCCCTCCTGAGCT
The DNA here is from genome assembly GCF_000142945.1 of Phytophthora infestans T30-4. Taxonomy (NCBI): domain Eukaryota; phylum Oomycota; class Peronosporomycetes; order Peronosporales; family Peronosporaceae; genus Phytophthora; species Phytophthora infestans. The sequence goes on from NW_003303757.1 coordinate 509,172, forward strand.
GCGATGTACAAGCATGACACTCCACCTTGCGGACGACGGAAACAGGGGTCCGCTCCACGCTCTAGTAGTAGCGAGACGATGGCTTCGTACCCCATTTGACACGCCAAGTAGAGCGGTGATACGTTCTCATCCATGAGAACGTTGGCGTCCAATTCAGTGAGCAGCAGGAGATCAGACACCACGAACAAGTGGCCGCCTTCGCAGGCCAGGAACAAAGCCTGAGCTTGCTGCTGCTTATTCGTACGCCCTCGAACTTGTCCTTCATCCTCAGCCTGTCTCTCAGCTGCAAGAAGCCTCAGTACAGTCGACCGGTGGCCGTTCTTGGCAGCAGCACACAAAGCCGTCGCGCCACCGGTAACAGCACAGTCTCGTTGCGCATTTGCGTCAAGAAGCATGTCCACCAGAACATCCCAGCCTTGTTCACTCGTCAGGTAGAGGGGAGACGCTAACCCCACTGAACGAGTGTTGACGTCGCATCCAGCTCGCAATAGCAGTCGTGTGGCATCGGTAAAACCGTTTGCGACTGCAAGACTCAAGGGCGAGTGCCCGTCGACGTCTGTATTCTCCAAATCGAACGCCGTGCCGTTGCGTCCTGCTGCCAGAATAACTGGTAGGAGACGCGTTCTTCCGCTAGCACAAGCGTATAGCAGAGGTGACATCAGCACCATGTCGCCTTCCGCTTCATTGGGGCTTTCAATAGTGGAATCGATGCTACCAGACAGGAGCAATGGTACGTCTAACAGCGCACGAGACCCACTGGCAACCAAAGTTCGTTCAAAGACTCCAGCTTCACGTCCACGTCGGCCACAGCACCACCGGTTGAATTCATCGAGAAGAGCAGGTAGCAACGGCAAGTCAACGAGTTCATTGCTCACCAACAACTGCAGTTCGTGCAACAGCGCGTTCAACGTCGAGTTTTGCTGGAAAAACGATCGGTGGGCTGGAGTGTGCAAAGCACTCAAACTTTGGAGCGTTGGGAACTGAGCCTCAATGCGTGAAATGAAAGCTCGACTCACACTTGTGTCGTCCAGATTAAGATTGATCAGAGATGGGTGTGCTCCTGTGAGCTGCTGCAATGGCGAGGATTGAGCTGCGAACAGTTCACCGGTCACTCGTTTGCATCGACGCACGGATACCGAGCGCAACCGAAGCGACTGTGCATTGAGTACTGCGAGCAAACCAAAATCTGAAATCTCCAGACAGTCATCCGCAACGATCTCTTCCAGGTGTGCCCAAAAGCTCGATGTCAATACGAGCAGGTCGCGGTCGGTAATGGAACGTTGACCCGATAGATCAATGCGACGAACGCGACTGTAGTTCTGCAGTACTCCTCGGCACGCACGATTAAGTGTACGAGTGCACACCGGTGATGTTCTAGCTGACAAGTCGAGACGATCCACGTCCAGAGTCTGCACACGTCGTCGCCATGACTGGTTGGTTTGCCGAATAATCTGGTGCTCACGTACGTTAAGGAGCGAGAGCACCAGTCGCAGCAACGCCTCCTCCTTTAAATTGGCCTCCAAGTCGCCACATCTCCGAGGAGCAGCAAGCGGTGACGTCCATGAATACGCGAGATGGTTTCCACTGTTTAGTGTCGGACTCATCTCGAGAGTCGATGGTTTGGTACGACACAGTACCCTGCGCTTCCGTGCACGTCCGAAGAGGTTGGTGCCGTGACTGGGGGCTACCGCAGTGCTGGCAACAGGCTCGCTTCCCATGGTCGATGCGTTTTCATCGACGTCGGACTTGACTGGTGACACTTGCTGGAACGAGCGCTTCATGGCGACTGGGAAGAGCTTGTTGTTCGGGCTTGTGTTACACCGGAAGCCAGCCAGCCAGATGTAGAGGTTCGTGAGGCGAGAGAGAGCGAAGAGTGAGAGCGGTAAGATGGAAGGCCTGTCGACTTTGTACTTCTGAATAGGGTCAGGTCAGAGCTACTTGTATTGTGAGCCTCTGAAGCTGGGCCGGGCCTTAGTAACTCAGCTCTTGTACGAGGCCTACCCTGCCAGCAATAGAACACACAGAAAACAGGGGAGGATTTGGCAGATGTCATCTCTCACCATTTTGGAGATGCCTCGGTAAGGCTCGAGGCACCCATCAGACCTACTTGACCTGCACTATTCAAATTTAGTAGCCATCTGGAAACAAAGACCTGTACTTCTTCGCCGAAAATATCACATCGAACAACTACGATCGATTTATTTAGCATGAGATTTCACTTTATGAAGGTATCACCTCCTTCCCGATTTCGTTGGCCGAAGAGAGGAAGACGTGGCTACGTCAAGTGACGTCAGGTGCAACTCGGGCAACATGTAGCTGATCTAGTTCGTGCATGCTATCAAAGTTTCCATACGCATGAATCCAGTCCAGTTTTATTTAAAAGACACGAAAGATAGTGTAAATTCTGGTCAGCGAAAATGAGTTGGTTTCTGAACCCAACGGAGCAGAGATCCCTACGCAACGAACGCGAACAGTGCAGCACCTCAACTTCTCATCATCTGTAGCCGCAACGTATCAGAGCTTGAGGTCGTAGTGCTGTCCGGTGAGGCTTCGGTATTTGCTGTAGTGCTCAGTAGCCACTTCAGTGCGTCCTCGTCCGAGCGTGAGCATTGATATCCGTTTAGCTACTGCCGCATCGCCTGGTGCTAAGCTTAACGCTCGTTGATAATGTGCCAGTGCTTCAGACGACCGGCCTAGCTGTTCGTACACCCGAGCAATGTTCCGGTGGAGCCTTGGTTCTTTTGGGGACAATTGTAGCGCTGTCGAACTGTGAGTCAGTGCCTCAGTGTACTTACCCCGTTTAGCCAGAAGGACCGACAAATTGCAGTATGCGTAGGGAAACGTAGGCCAATTTGCGATGGTCTGGCGGAGAAGATTCTCGTGTTTCTCCTCTTGCATTCGCGCGAGTGCCAACTCGTTCAAGATCTCCGGTCCTTCCTGTCGAGTGAGCCATGCAATGCGCGAATGTCGCGCATGGGTCTCTTCATCGCCTCCAGCTCTTGCCAAGACTGCCAAATGATGATGTGCATTGGCGTCCATCGGGTTCTCCTCGATCTTGTGTCGGAAATGCTCCATCGCTTCATCGATGTTGACACCGAAAAAGGCAACAAATACAAAAGTGGCTACACTACCAAAATTGCAACACCGAATTTAATTTCTGTACCCTACACCTATTTTTTAAAAAAATCCCTTTACTAAATTCAAGTCAACCCTCACACAGAAATAATCGGCGCCAAATCACTACAGCGTCACTATGGGGACGACAGGCGGCGAGTCCAAGAGCGACGCTGAGAGCGACGTGGAGCAGTACGAGCTCACAGAGGACGAGGAAGAGCAAGAGGAGAAGACGCAGCAGCCGTCGGACTCGGCGAAGCGCACTGCAGGCAAGCGGAAGCGCTCACTGTCTCAAAATGACGAGGAAGAGATCGCCCGTCGCCGCCGTAAGCGCCGTTCTCTAGCCTTCCAGCAGCGTCGACGGTCTCTAACGCCCAGCGAGAAGAGAGCTGGCGCAGGAGGATCCAACGCCGCTCCGACACACAGCAAACAGTACATTAGTGACATGTACTCGACCATTATCAAGATGTCCTCGGAAAACGTAAGAAAAAAATATTGTGGAGAAAGATAAATACTTTCTACAGTACTAACATTTTTGTGGTGTTATGACAACAGAAAATCAACGTTAAGAACTCGTGGTCGCTGCATTTAATCGACCACATGGAGGACATTCTGGACTCGTCAAAGAGAATCGCTGCGGACGGAGATGCAGACGACGATACGTATAATTTCCAGAAGGCCAGCTGTACACTGGACGCGAGTATCAAGATCTACTCGTACCGAGTGGACGATACGTGGAATTCGTCGTATAAAATTCTAGAGAACTTGTCACGTACAGAGCAGAAACATGGCGTGGACGATGGCGGTGAGGACGGAGCTACTACAGCCAAGTCTCGTAAGACGAGGAAGACTCATGCACGCACGATCGAGAAGAACCTGAACAACATCAACCTGAAGGCGTATGATACCGAGTGTGAGGCAGATCCGCTGTTCCACAAGATGTCGCAGTCTTTCGATGAAGGAGGCGCCAAGGGAATGCTATTGGCCAATTTGAGTGTGTATGATGGCTGCAAGATCTTGTTGAACTCGTCGGATGTGAGCGTCGTGACGCGGAAACCGATCCATGAGGTTGCAGCTAAATTTAAGGAAAAAGCAGAGGAAAACGAGAAGGAGGAGAACACTGACGATGCCATGTCAAAGGATAACGTCTCTGACAAGAATAAAGGCGAGGAAGAAGAGAAGGAAGAAGAGACAGAGACGGAGGGGGGTGAAGATGGTGAGAAAGAAGACGTCGCTATGGAGGATCAAGACGAGGAAAAGGAAGTCGGTGGAGGTGAGGGTGACGAGAAGGAGAAAGGAGACTCGTCGGAAGATGCCACTACTACTGAGGAAGAGCAGAGTAAAGGAAATGATGAGGGAGAAGGTGTGGATGATACGAAAGCTAAGGACAATGAGAGTCCCGACGAAGTGACAAAGGAAGCAGACAAGCCTCCAGCTACCAAAGAGCGCATCAGCTTGTCGATCTTCGGGTCTTTGCCTTGCATCAGTCAGGACGTCCAGAATCTCGAGGTGTGTCCTCCGCTGTACCGCATGTACGATCAACTGGACGAGTTTTACGGAGACGAAGCTCGTCACAAACTGGGTATCAAGAACGATTTTTTGCTCAAGACTCCTGTCAAGGGACGGCGGAAGACGCTGGACAAGCAGGATATCATCACAATGAATCTAGCTGGCATCATGGAAGGTGCCAGTGAGGACGAATCGGACGGAGAAGAGGCTCCACAGGACACGTCAGTGGACTTTGGCGATGACAACGCAGCGTACGATGCTGACGAGGACGGCGCTGACACTGTTGATGGCGCCGAGGAAGTCGCCGAAGCCGAAGCTACTGACGATGCGGACATGGAAAAGGAGAATAATGTCATCGATTTGGCTGCAAGTGACGACGAAGACAGCGTGCAAGACGATCTCACTTTGGATGGCACTGAACGAGGCGCTCAGACGCTTGACAAGGAATCGTCGCTGAAGTCCAGTGCTGCAGACTTTTTCCGAGCCAAAGTGAACGAGAATTTGCCAGAGAATTACGAGAACAATCTCTTCTCGCAGATGATTGAGTCTGCTCTGGTGCGGTCTGCCAATGTGGACGACGAACAAGGTGGTGATGACGTAGACGGCAAGAATGATTACTCGTACTTTGACGTCAAGATGCTCCGGAATTGGGCTGGTCCGGGCCACTGGAAGTTCCCTGCAGTGCGTAAGATGAAGCAGCGCAATCAGGAAGATGTCGACAAGGACGGACTGGACGGAGAGGTCGATATAGATGGCGTTGCTATCAAGGCGGAGCCGATTGAAGCCGCTACTGAACGTACTCGCAAGGGAAGTACTGCTGGAGTGGATAAGAAGGCGATTACAGTGGACTTCTTTGGTGACGAGCCTGATTTGTTGAGGCTTAAGGCGCCGAAGTCTGCCTCGAGTCTGGAAATCTCGAAGGGCAACTTGAAGAAGCAGACGGAGAACGCGTCCGATCTTGTACTGCCAGTGGACACGCACATTGAGCTGAGTCTGTTCTTTAGGCACTTTTTGAAGGAGAGGACGCGGTTCTTTAGGAAGCGCGGTGGCTTGGACAGTGGCCATCGGGAAGGTGTTTCGACGAATGATTTTGAGTTCGGAGACAGTAGTGTCGATGCTGCTGATGATCACGATAGGGAACAGCCGTTCACGTATAACGAGGACAGCGCTGGGTTTGAACCGGATTACGATGAAGATGAAGGCGCCAGCGGGGTGGACGACCCTGCCCCAGTAACGTTGTACTCAATGGAAGGTCTGGTTCAGGCCGATCGTGTCGTGGAGAAGATTGGCGTGCACTATGAACGCTTTGCCAAGCGTGTGGATGTGAAGAAGTTGAAGGGCAGTATCTGGGACCACTTGGAGAAGAAGGTTAGTAAGGATGAAGTCGTTGAAGAGGCTGGCGATGCTGAAAATGCCTTAAATGAGAGTGGTAAACGTCCACGCGAACCGGAGGCTGATGAGACAACGTTTAAGAGCGTAGTTGAGAACGTGGCCGGAAAGGTATGTTGTTGTTCTTAGGGTTTTCTGAGTTGTTTTAGGGTTTCTAACCCTGTTTTGTGTGACTTGGCTTTTAGGTGCCCTCGAATGTGACAGTGTCCTTTTACTTCATTTGCGTGTTGCATCTGGCAAACGAGAAGGGTCTCGAGCTGAAAGGCCAAGACGATCTTCGTAACTTCCAGATACGTAAAGAGAAGGCATGATCATGTTTGGAGATGTTCAATGCAGAGTACGTAGCAACAAGAAACAGTAGCAAGACCTGTAAGCGTCAGAATATGGCGGGAAAAAAATCGGTTTTGAGTGTATATCGGTTGTGTAATGTTCGAATAGATAAAAAGAGGATCGCGTCTTACAACTTCCAGCCGCGTGATACTGCGATTGAGTTTTTGGAGCTTCTGGAGGCTCTCGAGCCCAGAGATGATTCGCTCTCAGCCTCGGATGTGGCTCCATCGTCACTTAGTAGACCTACCGTCTCTGAGACGAAGACATCTTTTGGATGAACCAAATCGTACTTCTTTTTGGCCTTAAGTGTGGCTGCACCAGGTTTGAAAGGCGTGGGCAGCACGACAGGCATAACCTCGTTGAAGTCCCGCATGGCGTCTTCGAACGCGAGGTGGTCAGCCAGGATATTTGTTCGCAGCGCCCGATTACCGTGAACGTACGGCTTATAAGGGAACGCTCGATGGTGTGCTAGAGCCACAAAGAACATTTCGAAGCAGATGAGCAGATTTTGAATGCCCGTGGTGACATTCTCGACACTCCAAGACCCCAATTCGTGGATCAGCTGGAAACGAGACAGGAAAGCGAGAACCACACTCTGCCAGAACGACAGGAACAGCACTGCCTTGATACATAGGAATTTGGGGACCGGGTTGTATGGCCCGAGTTGTGTGCTTAGCGCCAGGTAGAACAGTACCAGATAGTAGAACGCGTACGTGATGGAGGCGTTGACCACCAGACTCGTGTACAGATACCCTGTTTTGGCGCTGAAATTGCCCTGATCGTACATACCGTTGAGTCTGAGCACAATGGCCACAAAGGCCATCATGGGTTTGACCACCACGAACTGCATCGTTGCCATCTTGCAGTCTCGTAAGAAGCTGGGTCCCATCTGAATGGGTTTAAACCACCTGTTAAATGGCCACGGATGTTCTAGATCTGGTAGCCCTCTCATTGTTGTAAGGACTCTTTCGTTGCTGCCTCCGCCCAGGTAAGCGATCATGAGTGCCAGGAAGAGATAGATAACGTAGCCTTCATACGAGTCACGCATCAGATCCAGATACAGCGCGGCATCCTTGAAGCGCAGACTCAGCCACGAGTCCGTCGCGTAGATCGGCACCATCCACAGTATCCCTACGATCTACAGTGAGATTGTTTGATAAACCAGTCAGTATTTCATCTGGAGCTATTAGCATGCGGATTCAAGTTCGCACCTTGCTCTGCACGATTGGCTGCGTGAAGTGGTTGAGGTGGCCACGGATCAGTAACGCAGACGACACAACGGACGCGGCCACAAACACGCCTGCAACGGCCCATACCAGCCGCTGCACATCCGCCTCGGGCGCTGCCAGCGTATCGGCAGGCGGGGACAAGTACACTTCCGTTGGCCAAAGCTGAGCCATTAAGAGAACTGACACATTCACTTGCTAAAATTAGATGACGGAGATTACCATCACTCCTTTAGCACATTGCTGTACGTTTATGCAATACATGTAGTACTCGCTTCCAATGTCCTTGTAATATTAAATTTCGTGCTAAATGTACTACTCAACGTGTATCACTTCATATTTACCATCATTCTAAAGAAAACGTATCCACTGAAGATGAGCTCCTGGTTGCTTCGTCGGTGCGTGACTCCGCTGGCAGTGGCGCGTGTTCGCGCGTGTGCAGCTTCGAACGCTTCTCTGAGTGTCTTCTCCTCCCCATTGAGCACTCAATGTGCATTGAACTGCGCTCCTCGCACTCGTTTCCCGGCGCAATTGATTTCTCCTCTCATGTCGACTTCTTCATCGCCTTTGCTGCCTCGACCGCTTACTTCGCCTGTAAACAGAGTTTTACTGAACGGCTCGATGTCGCCTGTGCTGGCAATCCAGCTGAAACGCTTTTACTCGCCCGGGAGGAACCCGTGGCAGAATGGCAGTGACTGGAAGTCCACAGTGAAGACTGGAGGTCTCGTGCTGCTGGGCACGGGGGCGCTTATCGCCTCCACATCGCGTATGTTGCATTTATCTACTACTCATTATAGCCTAGACAAATACTGATTCTCTGCTGCGTAGTGGCGTTTGGATTGGTCATTGCGGGGGCTGCGGGATTCGGAATGTACACTCTGTATCAACGGTTCATGGGCCCGTACCGGTCGCACTTTCGGTCGTCGAGCAATCCGTTTAGCAGCGTCAGCTCCAACGTCGATGCTCTGAATGATATGTTTACACGTAGTCGACGACGCACCAAGTCGGCGGTGCAGGATGATCTGGATTCACTGGTCCAGGGCATGCCGCTGGTTGTGCGAGGGCTAGTGAAGACAATGTTTTCGTTTGTGGGCAAGGCGATGCAGAGCTCGATGGAGAGGGCGGGAGAACTGCGGCGACGTACAAATGAGTGTTTGCAGGCGAACAAGCGCGTGCGTGAACAGATGGGAGAGGATGTCAGCGTTGGCGGACCGGAGCAGTGGATAGAGTCGAGTGCGTGAGCAGGTGCTTCTGTTTAGCCAACTTTCTGCTTCTAACTCACTGCTATCGCTGGGTACATGCAGCTGTGAATGGTACTGGACGCGTTGAAGCCGTGTTTCCGGTCAATGGAGCGTACGGATCTGCGCGCGTGACGATGGAGGCTTCGGTCGGCCAAGGAGGAAAGCTGAACTTCACGGAACTCAAATGTATGTTAGATAACTGTGACTGTATTAGCTGTACGAGGCGTAGTACTAATAATCTTGTTTATATTAAAGATCGCAACAGCCAAACCGGAGATGTGATCGACCTGCTGCGTGACTCATCGGTGGGCGGCCGACGGAAGACCGTCATTGATGCTGAGTACGTCGACCTGGACAACGACAGCCGATCTCGATGGTGAACCAACAAACCAGAAGCAGACACTGAACTGAACCCACGTAAACAAGATTTCGGCCTATTGCAATGCTCATGATTGCTGTATTTCGTCTCTAGGGAAGTGGTACATCTCCTGTGTTAACTGCAAGTCTTTAGCTCTGGATGGGGCGCTTGGCGATGGGAAACGAGCCATGGTGTTTGACTGTGCACACCGACTGCAGTCCATTAACCGCCTGTCGCACATTCTCGTCGTCAAAGTGACCCACGATCTCCACGAAGAAGTCGTAGCCACCTTCCTCCTGGCGATAGATGGACTCGAGACACGAAAGGTTGATATCGTGCTTCTTCCATACATCCAGAGCACTGAGCAAGGACCCCACTTCGTGCTTAATCTCCATACTCAGACACGATTTATCCTTGCCCGTGGCAGCAGGGTAGCCCTTGGACACAATGACGAAGCGAATGAACGACTTGCTCTCCACAGCGCCAGCCTCAGACGCCAGTGCGTGGCTTGTGTCAACCTGCTCCAAGCCACGAGACTCCGCAGCTCCAGCCGTGGTCACCGCGACCGTGGACGCTTCATCAAAGGCACGGCTTGCAGCCTCCGATACATTAGCGACAGAGACCACCTGAGCGCTTGGCCAGCATTGTTCCGCCTGTGCGAGCAGCCGAGCATCAGTGTCAGTAGGACAGAAGACCTTCGTCACGTCCGTATTCTTGCCCAGTTGCTTGTCCTTAGCCGCGAAGATGAACGAGCGTGTGAGTACAATTTCTGCAGACACCTTAAGCGAGCTACGCAGCAGTTGAGCTTGCGTCTCCTTGATCATACCCAGATGAGAATCCTCGATGGGGACGACACCGTAGGCTGTACGATTCGCGTTGACATCGTAGAAGACCTTGCTGATGGATTCAGCCTGCAGTAACTGGTCCTTGGCCAACGTTTCGCCTCCGAAGTGAGCTTGAGCCGCCAGCCAGCAGAACGAGCCTTCCGCTCCAGCCACAGCGATCGAAGGATGAGCGACACGCTGCAGTAAATACTGCACCTGTACCTCCTTCGTAAGAGGCATGACGAAGTCGCGGTACAAACCCGAGATAAGCTGCGGGTTCACCTTCATCTCCTTGTCATCCGACGACGCAGGAGCGTTCGGGTCCTGACCATACGTCGACGCTTTCAACTTGACACGCTCAAGCACTTTCTAATAGACACATGAGAGTACCAGATCAGCACTTGAAGCAATAAGTTCAAGCTCTGCTTAACGAACCTGCTCAACTGCGAGGTTGGTAAGAGCCTCCATGATTCCGTCAGCATCGTTCGCAAGAATGAGCTTCGTGTAGCGCTCGGTCTCGGCCTGGAACTTGGCTTCAGCGATGAACTTGCCGAAGTGAATACGCTTACTCAGCGCCTGCAACACAGCGATATCCGCCGTCGCCGTAGAGCCATACTTTTATCCAAAAAAAATCCGATAAGTTAGCGAGTCTTAAATATATCAAATAAATCGGTATTTTTTTCATACCGCCGTGTCGTCACTAGCAGACGTTGTCAGACCTGGCAAGATCTTCTTCTGATACACACTCATGATCTGGTTGTTGATGTTGATCCGGTTCGGATTGAGCACACGCGGATAGTCGAGGATCGGCAGGATCGGCTCCGGCAGGAGGTGCGGAAAGAAGGCGTTCTCGTCCGGAGACGTGTATCGACGCGTTAGTGCGTGTAGCTTCTCCGTCTCCAGCAGCATAAAGTCCAGCGGACTGCCGTCGAACGTCGTGTACTTGCCCTTCAAGCCTCCGAAGGCAGCACTCTTGCTGCTCGTCAAGGTTACATCAGTCTTTAAGTGTCCATTGGAAGATATTTAACTGGATTTAATAACGTACCTCTCCTTCATGCTCACATAGACCTCCGGGTTGCGCGGGAATTGAGAGCGCTCGATCAACGCGAAGATGAGCGTCTCCTCTTGGCTGGGTTTTCATGGTCACAAATTAGAGTGCATCGCCATCAAATGGATCAATGGAAAGTGGTGCATACCGGATAAGGACATTGCGGAAGTCGTCAAGCTTCACAGGCTTCAGGGGGTCTCCGAACACGACGTTGTGCGAGCTCTGCATGGCGATAACTCGTGTTTTGTGGTTGCAAAAATTGGGATATTTAGAGATTGGAAAAAGTGATCGACATTTTAAAAACGCGTGATTGGGTGAAATAGGTCAATATTGGCGTGAGCAGGGCACTCGAGCTATTGACCGTTGTCTCTGATGCTTTCTAATGCTATCGCGCTGATTAGTAGCGACGCTGCTTCATCCTAGTATGGCGTTAGTAAACACGGTTAGTATAATGGTCTAGGAGTAAGATTGAATGCATAATGCGTACCTGAACTTTCTGGCCGGAAAACCGGTGGGGTCCTGACGTACCAGCTCCGTCGTCTCGTCCAGAGTCTCGGGGATGCTGAGACCGCGTTCCACACGCTTCACCAGCCAAACGTGGAGAGCAGACAGCTGCTCGTAATTGCGCAGCATGTTGTTGATGTCCTCAGGAGACTGTAATGCGTATTAGTTGTGTTAATGAATCAACACGGAAGGGATATCAGCAGGAGAGCAAGACGTACGTGGCCAGCCTTTTCCGAGATCTTCCTCTTGATCTTGCCGTTAATAAGGCGAGGGCTCTCACGGTACTCGGGCTGCAGTGAGATCACAAGTCTGTCACGTTAGCAACAACTCTCACTCAATAGTGTACCAAAGTATCGTACCTCCATCGACTCCAAGATGTCCATGAACGTCTTCATCTGCTGCACTGCAGTCTATCATCCAGCAGCAGCAGTCAGCACCACATCACGTCAGCTTAACCAGCAGCAAAACGCCTTACCATGGATGACACACCGGGGATCATGGATCGCCAGCCGCTTGCGCCGCTCGCCTCAGCGTTTTTCTACCACGTCACCAAGAACATCATCGGAAAACACAGCAAGCACCATCAGACTCTGCATCCACAAACAAGTGACGATGCTTCTTAAAGCCTCCTGCGCTGTGCTCACCTTCAGGTGGTCGTAGAATCCGTTCAGGTCGAATTTGTCCTTCTGCGAGAGCTCGATCATCTGCTGCTTGTACGCCTCCTCTGCAGCAGCAGCGCACGCATTGTCAGCCTCTCTGTATCCACTACTTAATCTCTGCATACGCATGTGAATCGACGTCCATTCATACCCTGTTTGTGCTGGTTGCGCTCCTCCAGCTTGCCAGACACCGTCTTCTTGATGTTGGAGAATACGCTCATGGAACGCAGCTGCGTCTGCGCCACCGACTGGGGGTAAGAGTTAGCGCGCAACGCAGCCACCGACTGTGGCGTCTGGCGCCTGAGCTGGCGCGCGGCCACGCGCATCACGTTCGCTCTCACTGCACTCGCCATCGTCGTGTGTGGGCCGCACGAGTGTAATACATGTACTTGATTGTTTGATTGGCAGTTAAATTATTTTACTTAAGTAACAGCAACTTCCTTACTTTAATCAAGTCAATTTGAGCAATCCTGATCTAGCATGTCATCCGAGCCCGAGAGGAAACGGGTCAAGCGCATCGTGCCTTTCCTCGAGGCGCATGAGTATATGTATGGTGTGCGCGTGGTGGAGCGCAACCCAGACACACGTGAGGTCACCTCTGTGCTTTGCATGTTCTGCGCCGCCTTTGGGCGGGAGGATGCTCCGCGTGAGACCGAACGAAAGCGCGCCCAGACGCAAAGGCCCAAGTATTGGAGCGGCCCCACGTTCCGCACGGACAATTACAAGTCACACCTGTCGAAACAGCACCCGAATAGGTGGGATCAGTACCAGAATCTGCCACCAGAGCAGAAGCAACGGTACTTTGATAGTATCCCAGCGATCCCCAAGAAGCAGGAGAAGCCACGCAGGTCGATGGACAGCGTACAGGCCCCAGTAAATATTTCGGCAGCGCAAAGTCCAACGCCGATACGACCGCCAATAGCTACACCAACTGAACTTGCGGATGCAAATAATGAGACAACAAAATCAGCTCCTGCGTCTCCAACTCCTGCTCCTATTGCAGTTACATCAGAGGATCAGGCTCTTGTATCTCCACTGGAGTTGAATACTGGTGAAGTGCTGACGTTTCTATTAGATCGAGACATAGTAGATGTGGCCTTAGGCGACGTGTTGTTTCGGGCAGAAGATGTTAATCCAGGGGTGGGTAAGAGCTTAGCGGTGTTTGAAAGCACACTGGATAAACGCGACACATTGGATCAGCAGAAATCGGACGGCACAGCGGAAGTTCGAGTGGTTGTTCGATCCGTGAAGCTTTTCCATCGCGTGGTGGAGTTAGTAGCTATGGGACTGAGTTTTGACCAAACCGCGACGATATGTCAGACACAGATGAGCACAAGAATCAGTGACAACACGTTCGTGCCACAAATGGCGCGTGCTGTTGTTGGTGCCAACCTCCAAACATTCAGTCGGATACTACAGCAAAGCTGGGCGTTTTCATTGAGTCTGCAGAGTGTGGACCGCTCACGACCAGGAGGAAAGGAACGTCGCATGTTCCTCGATGTGCGTGTGCGGGTTTACTGTGCTGGAAAGATGGAAGCATTCCATTTACTAGCGTTACCAGTGAGAACAGGGGGAGATCCAAGTCGTACGAGCGAAATGATGTTCGACACATTGACGACTTTTCTTGAGGCGATACACAAGCGCTGGCTGCAGAAAATCATTGGATGCAGCACTGAAGCGACGAGCTCAGACGTCAGCGTCGTTGCTTTTAGTCTTGTGAGAAGGATAGAGCAGCAAGCACTTCCAGGTTTTGTCCGTGTATCAAGTGCACGGCCTCCTATGGACTCATTGATGCAGCCATTCTTCGACTCCGTTTTGTTCGCTGATAATGCCGAATGGTACTCGCAACTCACAAGTCTGGCAGCGTATCTCGAGCGTCAAATGGCTACAGGAAACGCAGACGAACTCAGCGCAGCATCAGTGACGACGTGTCCTCATGTTGGAGACACAATATGGTGCAAGATGACGAAAGTCATGCGGTGGTTTGATAATGCACGAGTGTCTATCCAACGTCTGCTGGCTCGAAGGAATGCTTCGGTTGCTCCATCTCCGTCTTGGTGGCTTAATCTCAAAATTGCGCTCGTGGTGGGGACTATAGCGATTAAAACACGAGCTAGTCTTCAAGGAGGATACGCGACCTTGATGTCGCAACAGCCCCAGCGGATATCTATGCTTCGTCTTGCTTTGGCGGGGGACGTTGGTGTGGAAGGACCTCTGCCTGCGTATCAACGAGCTGCTCTACGTGATCAAAGTAGCTTGGGAGAAATGATCGGCTCAAGTGATGGAATGTTTGCAGTTAAGCCGCACTCGATTGTCGCGTTTATACGAGGAATGGGCAGCTGGTGTGCCGAGTTGTTTGATGGACTTGACACAGAAGAACGACAACAAATTATCGTCAACACGGCTGATAGGATGCTTGACCTTGTCCAGGGGCTCCATCGTCTCGCTGAAGAACTGGAGGAACGTGGTGGTAGCAACGCAAGTCTGAGCGCTTTTCCGCCGGTTCTACCTCACCAAATTGCGCTGCTGAACGCTGTGGATTTCCAGGAAATGATGCGTGTGTATCGTCCACGCATGAGCGAGACTTACTCTGATACGAAGCTTGCTGCTGTCGAGACTCAGCATCAGGAACTGCGAACTGCTGCTTCAAGCGACGCAGATGTGCAACGGCTTCTGGAGAAAAGTGCTAAACATTCGTCCTCAACCTTCGAGCAGGCTTGGGGGACGCTGGGCGCTCGGTGGGGCTTGCTTGCTGGCTATTGCGGTGGTCTAGCTACTGTGTTTCCAACCTCAAAGGGTGGCAGTAGCGCAAGTCAGACGTTTGGTGCGGAGAGCTCGCAACGTAAACTTGCTGATTTTACGCTTGAGGCAACACTGCAATGTCAGCAATTTGACAAACTGCAGGCTCTGGCATAGATAAGGTTAATGACGTGTGAGTTGATCACGTACCCAATTTGTTGAAGTCCGACTTCAACTTTCCTTCGTGCGGCTGTATCCATGTTCCGATGTGTGCGCTGTGTTGTTCGATGTGATGCAAGAAGAATGCAGAACACAAGGAAAAGGCTTAAAGCGAAATGCAAAACTAAAACTATCTAAGACTGTCGCGAGCGACAAAATAAAAAATGGTCTGCAGGCTGCAGGCGGAGGCAAGAGGCAGGCAGGCCGAGGCGTTGTGATCATCTCTTCTCATGTTTTCGATTAGCTACGACCCCCACCAATTGTGTCTTCCCCGTGATCTTGAGCATTTTTTCTTTGTGTATTCCTCTCCACCAAACCAATCAAAGCAAAGGACGACCCAACACCAACGACACAAAAAGCAGGAGCCGCAGCTCCCCGAACTTCTCCTTCTCTACTTCCCAGCCGCAGCTCAGGAAGCCCGCTGCCGCCTCACCATATTCATGCATGGCCAAACACACGAACACCACAAGACGCCCGCGAAAAACCGAAAGACTTAGCCCTGGTGGGCCTCCAGCACGGTCATAGCCTCCTGGATCTTGGCCTCCAGAGCCTCCGGGCTCTCCAGCAAGTGCAGCAGCTCACCGTTGTCCATCTCCAGCAGCATACCCGTGATCTTGCCGGCCAGCTCAGGCTGCTGGCGGTGGATCAACGGGTACAGACGCTCACCGATCATGTTCTTCTGAATCTCAGGCGAGGCGGCAGCCAGGGCGGCCGACGTCAGCGGCTCCGGGCCAGCGTTCTGCACGGGCGCGGCCGGCGGCATCACGCCCTGAGGCGGCACATCGCGGGCCGGGTGGTTGCGGGCGTTAGCCGTGTACTTGAAGTTGCGGCGGTTGGCCGGAGCGCCCTGAGGACCCTGCGGGCCGGGGCCCTGACGGCCACGACGCGGCTGGCCACGCTGCTGCTGCATGGGCATGCCGTAGCCAGGCATCGGGTAGCCACCCGGAGCCGGAGCGCCAGGCACACGAGCACCGTATGGCATGGGGCCACGCTGGACACCACGCGGCATCATCTGCTGCGGGTACATGAACCCCTGACGAGCCTGAGGCGGGAGCTGGCCTGGCTGGCCGTAGAACATGGGGGCAGCACCGTACATGGGCGGCTGGCCCATAGGCATACCACGGCCCACAACCATACCAGCGCGCTGCTGGGCGTGCTGAGCCTCAAGCTGAGCACGACGCACCTCCTTGCGCTGGGCAAGAGCCACGTACACAGGCTTTCCAGAGATCAACTTGCCGTTCATCTCGGCCACAGCCTTGTTGGCCTCCTCGGGGGTCGAGAAGCACACGAAGCCGAAGCCACGCGAGTTTCCATTGGGGTCACGCATCACACGCGACGAGGTAATAGTGCCGCACTCAGCGAAAGCCTCACGGAGCTCATCGTCGGACAGCTGGTCGTCCAAGTTCTTGACGTACAGGTTGACGCCCTGGTACTTGTTAATACGCTCCATCTTGAGCTGCTCGAACTTGTTGCGCAGCTCACGCTCACGCTCCGAGCGCTTCTGGGCCTTACCGACATACATCTCGGTGTCCAAGCCCTCACCAGCAGGGTACGACTTGCCGTTCAGAGCGTCCACGGCCTTGTGGGCGGCGTCTGACTCCTCATAGTTCACGAAGCCGAAGCCACGGTTGTGGTCCGGGTTGGCGTTGTCCTTCATGACGACAGCGCTGAGCACCTTTCCAAAAGGCTCGAACTCCTTCAGCAGATCCGCGTCCGTCCACTGAGTAGGGATGTTCTTAACGTAGCAGTTGGTCCAGTCGTCGGCGTCCGGGCGGTCCTGACGCTTCTGGAATTGGCCAACAAAGACCTCCGTGCCAGCAATTAGCATGCCGTTAATCTTGGCAATGGCCTCCGTGGCCGCCTCGGCCGTCTCATAGTGCACGTATCCGTAACCCTTGCTGTTGCCCGTCGTGTGTTCAATAGCCACCTTGCAGCTAAGAATGTTGCCAAACAGCGAAAACGTGTCGTACAGCGCCTTGTTGTCGATAGACGTGTCCAGGTTCTTGACGAAGATGTTGCCTACGCCTGACTTACGCAGGGACGGGTCGCGCTGCGACCACATGATGCGGCACGGAACGCCCTTGATGCTCGTGAAGTTCATCGTGTCCAGGGCGCGCTCAGCGTCGGCCACGTTGTGGAAATTCACGTACGCGTAGCCCAGCGAGCGGCGAGTCACAGCGTCGCGGCACACGCGGATGCTGGCAACCGGGCCGACGGCGTTGAAGATCTCGAACAGCAACGCCTCCGTCACGTCCGGGTGGATATCCCCCACGTAAAGCGACGCCGTGTGGAACGGCTGCGCAGCGCCTGTAGCCGACGAGGCGGCAGAGGTCGAGGCCGTCGACGTAGCTGCGGCCGGAGCGGCACTGGCGGCGGGGGCCGGGCTGTTGGTCGGGGAAGTCGCGGAGTTGGCCATTGCTGCTGCAAAACGAAGACACAGTCAGCGATTGCTCGCGCTATAGCGGAAGGCCAGCAAAGAATGCACCACAACCGACATCCTGGCGGCGTAGATTGCAATAGCACCCGGTGCAAGTGTCGCCAAGGAGGCAAGCAACATACCTGTCGTTAACGGAGGGGGTAACCTTTTTTTTTCTTTTTTTATTGAAAGAGAGAGAAAGAGACTGGCATCATTGGTGGAGCGCGGCGCAAAATTCCCTGAGTGTCGAAGTAGCAAGAGAATGATGGCTTAATAGCCGGCAGCTTCAAGGGTTTTGATTGGCTAATTGATAAAATATTAATATTGAGTTTTCACTCTGACCAATCATGTCGTGTAAAAGCACCTTGTGTGTTCTCGAAGCGCAGTTGAAGGAAAATGGCTCTTCTATTGTGGTCCACACGAGCTTCCGCCACCAGTCATCCCGATTTTCGTTGTGCGACATTCTCGCGATTGGCTGAAACTGACGGTAAGTCTGATCCGGCTGCTGGGCTGTACGAGTTTGCCGATCTTGTGACAGCAGCCACAAGAAATGTAGCCATTCCTCGCGAAAGGTCGCGACTGTTGCACCAGCATAACTGCCTAACGCTGCGCTGTCACCTCCCTATTGCGCGCAAGGCCATGACTATAATCACGCGCGCCGCTGAGTTCTGCTCGTCACCCAAGTTTGAGCGAGTGTTTGACAACTTCGCCAGGTGGGTGCTGTTCGCCTGGCGCAGATTGAAGCGGGCCATGTGACGACGGAAGTGTGACGTGACACGCATCTGATTTAGGGACCATGCGGATGCGTTTATTGACGCGACAGAGGCCAAAGATGGAGACGTCGAGCATAAGCACGAGTATGTCGTTGCTCGAGGAATAAAGGGATGTTGTTTTTATAGGCTCATGATTGTGCACTGGTGGTCGTTTTGACAGATATAAGGAGCTACACGACCAGTATCTCAAGCTGTTTGAAGAAGAACTGTCGGGTGAGAGGGCTGTTTCCATTGGTAATTGTCGTAATAATTTCAGCTTGTGCTCATATGCGTATCGCTGTGTGCAGAGTTCGTGGAATCCGAAGGAGCGACAATTGAGGAGTTTTTCAAGGAATGCAGGGAGATCCATGACGGTCAATACACGGCTCTCTTCGAGGAGCATTCGTATGCCTGGTTCGTCGACCACTTGTTGGCCTGCATGGACTACAAGCACTTCTACGGACTCATGGTCAACGAGGCCCGTCGTCTTCACCACCGGAAGTGAGGCTGTCGGTCAAGTTGAAGTAGGCACCCAGCACAGAGCAAAAACGAATTTAAAAAGAGGAATGTAGCCAAGTGAATGAGATATGATCGAAGTGAGAAAACACGAGCTTGATGGCATTCCTCTTCGTTTTAACGCGTCGCTGATTGGTCATTACTCGAAGTACTTCATTTTCATCAACCGACATGGAGAAGCGCTTGTACGTGTGGGGGTCAGGTACATCCATTCCTGCTGCGAAAACTCGCCACTATAATACACAATGTACTGACTTGCAATATGCAGGTGGGACTGGGCAGCTCGGATTGGGGACGGAGGATGACTACGCTATTCCTCAACTCTGGGAGAATGACCGGGTAAAAGTAATAAAACAGTGGAATAATGTCTAAAAGCTGACATGGCAAACGAGTTTTGTCTACTCTTGCGTTGCAGGTGCAACTAGAATCCGTTGTATCTGGCGGTTGCCATAGCGCAGGTTAGTCAAAGCAACGAGACCGTGGCAACAATATCAGATGAATTTTTATTCTTCGTCTGGATAAATGACAGGAATCAATAGCATCGGCCGGCTCTTTCTATGGGGATCTAATGATCGAGGCCAACTTGGAAACACCACTGAGCACAAGTTCATAAGTGCTCCTACCGAATCTGCAGTCTGTGTTCCACGTGAAAGTGTGAGTAGCTGGCCAGTTCTCTTTCGTACGATACTAATTTATTCTGTTTGAATGTTGCAATAACAGAAAGCGAAACTAGTAGCTTGCGGGTGGTGGAGCACGTTGGCAGTCATGTCGTCGCATTGTGGTGGCAGCCAAGAGGATCGTGTCTTCTCCTGGGGCTCAAACGATCATCATCAATTAGGTCGCGACCAAAGTTCTAAAGTTACTGGAGGTAAAGCGTCAGCACAGATTGTGCACCTGCCTCCACGCTTGCAGGTTGCAAGTATTGCTTGTGGCTGGAAGCATTCGCTTCTCGCCACTGCTGAAGGTGACGTTTACTCATGGGGGAGTGGACGACATGGCCAACTGGGACTGGGAGCCGAAGCCTTGAAGTCTGAAGCTCCCAAGCGGATTGAGACCTTGAAAGGCACGGCTATCATTAACGTCTTTTGCGGATGGGAGCACTCTGTCTTTCGCTCTTCCGATGGCGATATATACACCTGCGGGAACAACCGACATGGGCAATTGGGCGTACGAATTTCTGGCTCGGCAGCTTCAGAAAGGTCAAGTGAAAGGAGGAAGCAGGTGAATGCGCTGCCCATTCAAGTGGTAGACCCAAGTAACAGCAACATAAGTCTCCGTACAGCTCAGGTCAGCTGTGGATGGCACTTTGTGCTGTGCCTCACAGACACTGGAAAGCTCGTGACTTGGGGCAAAGGCAGTCATGGACAACTGGGTCTCGGAGGGTTTGACAACGCGTACGAGCCCCAAGTCGTCCCATTTCCGCACACTGCTCGACACGTTGCATGCGGTAGTGAACATTCCATGGTGGTGACGACTAGCGGAGACCTGTACACGTGTGGCTGGGGAGAACATGGCAATCTTGGTACGTTTGACGGTGCTACATCCACAAATATCTGAGCATTCTAACATGGTTGTTGCAGGACATGGCGACAAGACCAACCGTGCTTCGTTGGAGAAGGTTGAGTTTTTTATCAACAACAACCAAAAGGTCATCAGTATCGCAGCTGGGGGCGCAGTTTCCATTGCTGTCACGAACAGTTGAGGTCAGTAGACAGGCCTCGGTCACCTTGGTAAAACCTGCGTCTATTCCATCGGTTGCAGCGTTCTATCCTCATCTACTTACAAGTGTTTGATCATACGCTTGACCTGTTCCTTCTGAATGTCAATCATGCGCACTTGGTGTTCCAGCTCGTCCTTGGCAACTCCTTCACCCCTACGAATCTGATCCTCCAGTCGTTTCTGCTTCTCTCGCAGCTGCGCGAGTTGATGTTCCAACTCTGTTTTCGACTTGGGTCGACGCGCCTTCGCCTGTGGGGACATTCCCGGTGCAATGAACGGCAACCCAGGAGACGACACAACGCCCGAACCCAAAGTTGACGTCGCAGCTGCAGCAGTTGTCACTGTCTGCTTCTGTTCAGCCTTCTCCACAGCAATAGGAGTTATTTCCTGTCGCTCAGCCATCTGCTCAAACTCGTTCTCCTCCTCCTCGACGCCCAGCTTCTCATCCGCTTTCTTCTTTAGCTTCTCCACCAGGTATGACTCGTCCTTGCCGGCAAAGTACGTGTACAGTCCGTTGCCCAGTACTACAGCAAAAACGACCCAGTATATACGCATAGGCATAGATACAGGCTGGTGAGAGCGGTCTCCCCAATCTGAACCAATGATACGCGCAACCGTCGAGTCCAGCTCCGCCTCATGCTTGTCAGCGCCGTAACCTTTGGTTACACGCACAGTTCCAATCGTCGTGGAGCGGATCGACGCGCTCACAGTCTGCTTAGAGACATCGCCAGTGCTACTGGAGGACGAGGGTTTTGAGCTGCTGCTCCATCGCCGCCCACGCACGCGACCACCGAGACGCTGCACTCGACGATACATCTGGAAGTGAAGGGCTGGGAGTAAAGTGTATCCATGTTCTATTATTGTTTCAAACCTCTCTACAAGAGCAGTTCCAGGTGTACTGAATCTCATCAGTGCCCCCCAATCTCCGACCGAAGCTAAAGTACTGAGACAAATGGTGAGCTCCGAGGAAGTCACCACAGCTCCGGCCCCGAAGCTGTCAGCCCTAGCAGCAGACTCGTCGGCCCCAAAGCTGCCAGCAGCGAAGCCGTCAGTGCCTACTACAGCTCTAAAAGCAGACCCGTCGGCCCCAACGCCGCCAGCACCGAGGCCGGCAGTTCTAGCAGCAGAACCGTCGGCTCCGAAGCCGCCACCACCGAAGCCGTCGGCCCCGAAGCCATTGGTGCTTGCTTCAGTTCTAGCAGCAGCGTCACAGTATAACCGTCTGGATGAAACGGACCTGAAGGAGGCGAAGAAACTGGGTATCCTGCTGGAAGACCTGCCGGTGAGTTTGGACTCGAGTGCGCCTGAGTTTGGCGTCGCGTACGAGAAGAAAGGAGGCAGCAAAGTCTCAGGATGCGCTGCCGGTGTGTTTAGCAGCCAAAAGACTCTACAAGAGCGATGCAAGCAGTTCGCCATGCAACGAGGCTTCCAGCTATTCGTATCCGGTAGCAGTACACGTCCCAATGGGGGCGGGAACGTCAAATATCGCTGCAAGAAACTCAACGGGCAGCAGTTCTTCGATCCAGACACACCCGCTAGTAAACTACAGTGTCCGTTTTACATTAACGGCTACGGTAAAGATGAACACTGGAAGATCACGCGGGCCTGCTTCCTACACAACCACTACAAGTTCATCGGCTGGCGAGCTGCACCGCCAACGACGACTCATCCACTCGCAGTAGCTGCTGCGACCGCTGTAGCCAATGGAAACCTGCCTAATGTGTTGCCAAGCACTAGTACGCAGCCTCTATTAGCCCCTGCACCACCAGCGGAGACGGTGCCACTTGATATTGGGTCTTCTGAGCTGCCTGCTCCTGCAGAGACAGCCACGATTACACCGCCGCCACGAGCGAAGGCTCAGAGGAACACGACGATGTCCATGAAGTCGCTATGTCGCATGGTGACGGATGAAGTGAGTAAACACCCACCGAACGTGGCAATGGCCAAACTTGACGGCAAGACAATTCGTCGCATCCTCCTTGGACAGGGGCATACAATTAACCACATGATGGCGTCACGGATTAAACGCCAACTCCAGGAAGAGAGAATCGCTAAAGTACGTGGGTCATTCCAGAAATTGGGTGGGTATCTGGGGATCATGGCGGAGAAAAACCCAGGCTCACTGTTCCGGGTTGAAACGAGAGAAGACGGCGCGTTTTCTCGCGCTCTATTCGCCCCGAATGCGACGCTGAATACTGTTAAGCATTGCCGTAAGATTGTGTCGCTGGATCACATCACACACTGCGAGGAAGTGACGGAGACTGCAGTAGGGAAATTCGAGGACGAGGGGAGCGACGACGCCATCTGTGGAGTGTTTTTGAAGGCCGCTACGAAGGACTTTAATGACGAAGTTGTGACGTTCGCTCTTGCGCTGGTTACGGAGGAGAGCCAAGCCAATTGGGAGTGGTTTTTGACTGCGTTACAGAGTACCCATGTGGCGGATTGGAACCAATACACTGTGATCGCTGGACGTACACGTGGACTGCAGACTGCTATCCACAGAGTCTGGCCACTGGCGAGTCACCACTTCTGTATGCGCCGTGTGGTCGAAGACGAGCTTATGATGGTCAAGAAGATCCCCATGACGCCTGAAAAGAAGCAAAGCATCTTCGACTTGGCCCGCAGTGACAGCGAAACTGAGTACGATGCGCTTCGTAAAGCTCTAGTTGGCTCAAATGAGGCGGCAGTTACGTATCTGGACAAATTGGACCGCGCCAACTGGGTGAAATACGCGTTTCTGGAAAGATTCCGACGTCCGACGTTTAATGAACTCACGTCGGACCTCTCCATGGCGTTGGGTAGTGACGAGTTGCTGTCTCAACACGCAAGCGCTAGTCATATCAAGTGGTTCGGCGAAGATTCGATCGGCAGTTCTCACCCACTTTACGCCTTCAACCAGTTCTTTATGAAGATCGCCGAGAATTTCCACCATCGCCGTCAATCTGTCAAGTTGCGTCCAGGATACGAGCTCGTTCCGCTTCGAGATGCTCAGCTGCAACAGATTCTGCAAGGCAGTCAACGGTGTGAGGTACGTTAGCTTTTGTTGATTACTTGTATTGTTTTTTTAACTGATATTTTAATGCTCGGTAGTCGATTCCTTGTGCGAACGGACTGTACATGGTGCGCTATCTTGGCCCGACACGGTTAAAAATCCCTGATAGCTGGCGTCACGTGAACCTCATGGACTGGGAGTGCACATGTCAGGACTGGCAGGACCAGCAGTTCCCGTGTTTGCACGCGATCCACGCGTCCGAGTTAGAGCAGCGTCGTATCGACTCGCTGTACGACATCAAGCAGAACTCGATTGAGAATTATCTGGCGTGTTATTCCACTTCTTTCACGCCTTGGCCAGTGGATGCGTCTCCCATTGTACCTGACACTTCGTTGAAGACGCCTCTGGACTTCTACCTCTCTGAAGATGGCACCGGAAGACGAAAGCCCGGCCCGCGACCGAAGAGAAAGCGAGCTGTTGAACAAGTGGGCCTATAGCCGTGTACGAAGGGGATCTATTGCAATGCAAGCTATGCACGTATTCTAACTGTCTATCCCCGCAAAAAAATATTCTTAAACTTACCAACTTGAATAACCTCAGTACCCTCCTCGACCAAGGAAGCACGCAGGACACGTGTAGTGCTCGGCATACTGAGTGAAGGACTCGGGCAGATGCAGACAGGCCAGGTGGAATCGACGTGCGCACGTAGTGCATCTGATGGAGAGCGAGATCTCCTCTCTCGTAATGAGGTGATGGCATTCCATACACGGCTCTGGCTGCAACGAGCTCGTCCCTGTGTATAGCGCACTTAGTATTATGTCGCTCTGACAAAGTTCCTGCACCGCCGCTTACCGTATTTCTGCTCGTAAAAGGATTGCAACACCTTTTCCATTCGCCGTAGTGTGGGTTCTTCGCTTGCCAATATACTGACGAACTGTTCGACAGAAGCTAGAGGGAAGAGATGAGCTTCGTCTTCAAAATGAAATCTACACGGAGCGTTAGTACCAAACAGCAGCATTAGCGTCTTGATGAACAAGTGATTTCTGCCACATACCTTTTCGCCAGTGCGCACACCTTCTCAATCGATGTCCATGTTTCAGCAATATCATTATCCTTCAAGCGCTGACGCCACGACTTTGTGAGATGAAATCTCAGAAATCGACGAGCAAGAACGTATTTCTCCATGTGATCGAGGTCTTCGGCTGCACTTTCATCCAGGAAAGTCTTCACGGGTGAGTCTTCTTCAAGACGGTCGCTACATGAACTGTCTCCCTCACGCTTCAGTGTTTCATTCAGAGGCTGCACGAGCGGCCAGTACAGAACAGATTCCTGTAATGCCCAGTGAATGGCCGCTCCAAGATCCTGATGCTCATACGGCGCCATAGCTGGGAAAGGTTTGCCGTCGTCGTCTAGCAACACACGACTTTCGAGCTCGCTACTGATCCCGTCGCCGAAATCTTCACTCTCAATGAATAGAACTCGCAATTTGAATCGTACGGAAGAAGAGGCTAGCGACGAGAAAACGCCTTGAAGAAACTGCGGTGGGGATGATGACGAGTGCAACAGGTTGGCGAATTGACGGGCAAAATACTCGCCAGAAATCCGAATTTCGTGCTGGCTGTAAAGATCTCGTCCACCGAAAGCACGTCGATAAGTCTTTTTGGACGCATCTGTAGTTTCGATACTGCTGTATATTCTAGACGGACTTGCCATCACGCACGAGAGCTCACGCAGCACTGCTTGAACCGGAGAATCGCTGTCTGTATCAAAGTAAGATACTATCGTTTCCAGCTGCGCCATGATGGTCCCATAAAGGCTCAGAATTTTGTCAACCATGACAGCTACTTGCTCGTCCTCAACGTACTGTAGATTGAGACAGGAAAGGTCGAAACTTCGGAAATGCACGCTCTTCTTCGTTTTCTTAGACTTCAGCGTTATCTTCCCAGAAGAGCGTCGTCTTGGCATATCTGACTTTAACTTTGGTGATTTCGTTTTTGGTGACTTCGAATGGAACGAGTGTTGGGCTAGTTTCTCGCACTTCGCGATGCCATGACAAATACTAAACACGCTCTGGAGCGGCTTCGAGTCAATTAACGTCGATTTTGACATAATCACAGCCTGCTCACCACGAAGAGCATTCCATGACAATGCAAAAAAGCACCCGGAGATGGTGTTTGTCGCCAGTAATGCGTCACAATATGTCGAGATCAATTCTGCCAGTTCCCGAGCAGCAGGGTCCTCCTCCGGCAGAGAAACTGCATCAGTTTCATCCGACATCCTCGTCTTATCTGCCACAGCTTCTTCTGTAGATAACGTTGCAGCAGAATGTGTCATATCCGATGTCTCTTCCGCCCGCTGCAAGGATGGCACCGCTGTTGTAACAATTGGTGGCTCCGCTATAGCATACTGTAGTCGTCGACTTCGACGTAATGGCAATGTGATCGTCACCGAGGTTCTTCTCTTCGAGAAAGACTTCGTACTCGGATCTAAAGCACTCTTCTTCATTTTACTCGCGTCGGCAGCACCATCCAGACTGAAAGGAGGAACGTTGCTTCCACTTTCTTTCCTGCTGCTTAAGTCTCGACTGTATTTTCGTAATCGTTTTGGCGGCTTCGAGCATCTGGTTGGTGTGTCCATAAAATCCTCTCCTGTGTTCTCATTGTTCATGCTGACTGAACGTGTGACGCGCTTTTTCTTCTTCAAAACCGTCTTCGAGGCTGTCCCAGCCTCGTTTGGCCATATTTTCGAGGCTGCTGCGTCAAATGAGCTCGTTCCAGCGCTGCTTTCCGTGTCCGAAGCTGTCGCTGCTTTTAAATCATCGTCTAAATCTCTAGGAATCCCGAAAAGCTTGATTTTACCTACGCGCCGCCGCAGTTTCTGGATTTCTTTAGATCGTGTGGAAAAAGCTGGCGAATCACCCCACGGACTCCGATCCGAGGCGTCATTCTGTTGTGAGGAGGCAGGGGGCGTCGAAGGAGGTGAGGGAGACGGCGTGCGCGTCTTGAGACGTAGCGGGGCCTCCACGAAGCGCCGGTATATGTCGCTCGCATCCGTCATGACGTTTTGCAACACCGCCTTCTAAGAATTACTGTGTTTTGGCGAATAGGCGTAATTAATTGCATTTATCGTGATTTCATTGGTAAAAGTTGGATTCGAAATGCGATTGTCGAAGTTGAAGTGAGGAAACTCTATGTTGACTTACAAATGCCAAAAACACAAGTACATGTCCAACCACGCAGTGAACGGGTACGTGTATGACTCTGTTGTACATGTATGTACTAACTGAGCTTAGTATTTGCATTTACACTTGCTGTAAAGACTCGGGTCTGGCAAAAGCGACAGCGGATACAATGTTAGAAAAAAAAACAAAGCGGGACCGACGCTCGTCGAAGAGGAGCCAGTAGAGGAGATGACGCGTCTCTTGAATGCTTTACATTGTGCAAGCTTCCCTCAAGACAAATGTTGTTCTTTAGTGGGCTCTACATGTAGCGATAAGACCTACTGACGCAGTGGCTACGTGTGTAACCTAGACCAACCGAGGTCCCCTTTCAATTGCCCCATTGGTAATACCCAAGTTTATCAAGATCTCATCGCGTCGTTGAGGAATGTTGATGGCGTTTTTTATGTGAGGCAATTGTGACCGAGCTTTATCAGGCTAGGTCACTGGATTTGAAGACGAATCCTTGAAACTGAATTTGTGGTCGGCACTAGCAAAGGAGTGAGGAAGTTCACAGAATCGCGGGTTATCGTGCTGTCCTACGTCTCTACAGTACTGTAGACGCAGAACAGTTTTTCAATGGCAACCAGTGGCGTGGCAATTTGCCACTGACAGTTTGTCAGATGTGAACTACATGTACTTCGTACAACTCGTGTTGAACATCCTGATCCCTTGCCGATGTCGGTTCCTATGCACGGTATCCCTTCAAACGGTACCGCTTCGTAGCCCACTTGCGCCAGCAATCGATTCGTTCGGGACAAATCGTCCAGGTCACAGGCCCCGCGGGCGCAGTGCGTCAAACTTGAAAGTTTTGGTATCGACACTTTAAAAAAAAATGAGAGAGAGCACAATACGATTCTGAAGGGTTAACCTTGCCAGTGAGAATCAGGGGCTAAGGGTATTTGACAAACTAGTAATCTAGAGTAATAGTATTACTAATGCTATTTGAGTATTAGTACTATTACTACCGTATACCGGTAGTGTGGTATTCACTATTAGTATTAGTATTACTCAGGTGAGGCGATACTATAGTACTCTGAACAGTACTATTTTACCAGAAAGCCAGTGAACAAGCAACTGCCCCTCATTGAGCACTCATCGAACCTGTGGCTGTCCTGCGTCGTTTGCCATTTCAGAAAAGTACTGGATACCGCCATCGCGATCGACCAGGATTCGACGGCTGAAGATGCCTTGTGCAGTTCATGGCTGTGTGGAAGGTCCTGAGCTCAAGACAGACCCTTGCACCGTATGCAGAAAGCCCACTCACCACCTGTGTGC
The DNA here is from genome assembly GCF_000142945.1 of Phytophthora infestans T30-4. NCBI lineage: Eukaryota > Oomycota > Peronosporomycetes > Peronosporales > Peronosporaceae > Phytophthora > Phytophthora infestans. Next base: position 537,222 of record NW_003303757.1, read on the forward strand.
AATCGGGGTATTTGAAGGAGACACGTCGTCGTTGAATGAAAGGTAATTTGCTCATTGTTGTGTCTTATTTCCACGTCTAACCCTCTTCTCTGTTGATACGCAGATTCTGCAGTCAACCATGTGTAGAGAAGATTTACCCGACCGCTAAGGACTCTACACCAGCCGTGACGACCTCTTCGACGGTCCCCGCCGCTACATCTTCTTCTGCGTCGAGGAATATCTGGGCTGGATCCGACTCCGATTTCGTGCCGTCTCCTGAAGTCGCCGTGGCATCGGATACTGCGGTTGTGCGTCCAGTGAAGCGTCGGAAGGTTGCGGCGAAAGGGAAAGTGGCCAAGGTGAAGGCCATTAAACCTCCTCTGGATGGTAACCTACGTAGTGTGCCCCCTCCTCCCCCGGCCTCTCCTGTTTCTGACTTAGGGGTCCCGCTTTCATTGACACACTCAAGGAAGGTTGGTACTACTGATTCTGTCTGGGACCTAATTCATGTATTGGATAAACCCTACAGAAAGCGAAATCCGTGGAAGCCTTCCACCCAAGTGTACCGCAACATTTGTCTGCTGTGCTGTGAGGAGATAAAGGCACGGAAGAATACCACGCCCTACAGCTGGGAGGATGCCTTACGCAGCACGAAGAATACGAGCAACGCCAAGGAGCATATCAAGTCGAGACATGCGGACCATCCTTTGGCGATTTTAGCAGAACAGACAACAGCTCAAAAGGCGAAAGACGATGTCATGAGTGCGGAAGATGACACCCGAGTCGTTTTAGACTTGACTTGTGGTGGTGAGAATGATGCTACTACTTCTGCGCCTATTACTACTGGTTCGTCTGCGGGGAATAAGTCTTTGGCGAAACGTTTCTTCAAGGCGGATGAGAAGACGCTACACGTGCTGATTTCGAAGTGGCTAATTACGCAAGGAATTCCTTTTCCGGCATGCAGGTCAGGCCCCTTCGAGGAGATGATGCGTGCGGCAACAGGCAATCCAACATTCCCTATGCTCAGTCGTGACAGGCACGACCGTTTGCTTCAAGGACAGTTCCAACTATTTTGCGATCTTGTCGGAGACCTCCTCACTTCTGAATTCGAAAAGGCGTGTCATCTTTAGTACCTGAATCTGATACATGACATCTGGACTAGCTGTGGAAAAGACAGTATCGTTGGTGCGTCCGTGGCATTTATTGATACATCGTGGAGATTTCGGTTCATCGCAATGCTAGCTACTGTCAAGAACGACGGACACAACGCTCCGCTTGTGGCTAAAGTGATCGAAAGTGGTTTTAAGGCGAAGTACGACATCGACATCCGTGCAATGACTCGCTTCACCATGTCCGACACGACGCCCTCAGCGCGCAATGTAGCTGACCATATTGACAGCGAGCAAGAAGATTGCTCGATGCATCTGCTGAACCTGTGTATCGGATATGGGATCGGATTGAAGGACAACATACAAACCAACAGTGTGTGGAATGCTGCCTGCCATTCATGGGATAAAGTAGTTACGATAGTTACACCGGGTGGATCTCTGGAGAAGGGTGGTGAAGTCATTCAGAAACTACGCAATCTGAACAACCACTTCCGGTCGCCGAAGCAGCGCAACGCGTTGAAGAAAATTCAAGAAGCTCTCTCGTACCCTGAGCTAGACCCCATGACCGACAAAGATGTTAGAGTCGCGTACACGTGCAAGCTGATAAGGCGGTCTGTGGTTAACCATGCGGCTTTTGAAGCTTATTTCCAGTCGACGAAGGAGTCGACTAGCGTGTGGTCAGCTTTGTCTGCAGACGACTGGGTACTGGCAACCGAGATGGAAGCGGTAACGCACTTTATCGCCAACTTGGCATTGGTTGAGGTGCAAAGCGAGAATCTAGTATCTTCATACATGGTAGTATTCCGAAGACTTGCCGAGAAGAAGCTGAAATCGTTCAAGTTTGACAATATGGTTTTTGAAGCCCCTCGAGCAAAGGATGGGAACGAGGCAAGTCATCGACGGGTAGTGAGAAAGCTTGACCAGTTCACAGAAGCTGGGAAAACGTGCCTGCGAAGGACTCTTCTACAACTGCAGTCACGGTTCCCAAAAGTGACGAGGGAGGCTATGGTGTGTATATTACTGGACCCTCGTACTAAGTCCAGCGCCAAGAAAATTGCTGCGGTTGGCAACGTCTCCCGCAAAGAGGAGAAAGCCACTTACAAAAATGGTCTGGAATTTCTTCGAGACGAGCATCGAAAAGTGTTTGCGCAGAGGGCGAAGGTGGGCAAGATGCCATTATCGCAGACTTCATCGCAGAGCAGCCTACTCAGCCAGGACTTGAATTCCCCGCTCTCTTCTCCATCATCGACAGGCTGGGACGACGAAGACGAGCTCTTGCTCGGGGCACCTATTCGTACAAGTAAGACCAGGGAGGAGGTCAAGGAGTCGGAGTTAAATGCAAGAGCGGACAGTATCATGAACGAGTGGCTCGAGATGGAGCCTGAGTGGCTCGAGATTGCACAGCGCCAAAACCCTGAGACCAAGAAGGAAGATCTGTCCTCTGCAATGACAACGGACAGTCGGACGGGTATGTGCTGGTCGCTGCTGGGGTTGTACCAACACGTAGACGTCCTGCAATGGTTTCGCGACGAAGGCGAGAGCCAATACCCTTCAATCGCGCTGCTTGCACGTATTCATCTCGGCAAGATCTCATCGTCGGCGTTTCAAGAGCGAGTGTTTTCTACGGGGGGAATAATTATGGGGCCGCTTCGTACCAGAACAGATAGCAGGCGATCGGAGAAGCAGCTACTACTGCGGCACAACAGGAACGAGATTGTGATGATGAAGCAAGACGCGCGCAAGTCGCGTGACTCCTCGAAAGCGGTAGAATAGTACTTTGACTATTAATACTAATAATACTAATATAAATACCGTGATAAGATTTCAATACTATTATTAGTATTACCGGGAAAAAAATGGCCTAGCATTACCGGTAATAGTGCTACCGCCTTTTTGGCGGTACTATTAACCCCTGGTGAGAATAGTTCAGTTTTGTTTAACGCGAGTCGGACACGAGAGAGATACCCCGAACCCAGTAATTGTTTTTAATTTTGTAAACTACATGCATTTGTGTCCAAAGCCAAGCATTCGTCGACCCCCCCCCCCGGAACAGTTCCGGGAACTGCTTTCCATCCGCTTGAAGATCAAGGCGCGGAGCAGAAAGCAGAAGGTATTTTCTCTGATATAAAACCAGCCATGTGGAGACCGCAATGGGGCTGGTATTGCCCCCCGTTGATCCTCGAACCTAGCACACGCCCATGCCAAGTTACGTCAACATGCAGCATTTTGGTCAGTACTACCGGAAAATCGGAGTGATTACCGTAACGCTATCCTATAGAAACCTCCGTCGACGCACCGCGAGGGAGCCGCGGGGTCTATTACTATTACCAGTACAGGTATCGCTTCAAGCGATTCGCTTGATGTGTGCGGCGACAAGGATCCTGCTGGCGCGCAGAGAAAAGGAGCTCCGATGGGATCATCACTTAAAGCTTCGCTCGATGACATGGCTCCCGGCGAAGTCCCGCCGGTGACTGGCTGGCCCTGTCCAGCCAAAGGGGTCCACTCCGTCCAGGCAAGTTGCCTGGCAACGTCACATGCACTGCCATGTCTCTGGCACAGCCGGCAGGCAACTGGATAGGTTGAACAGCGTCAGCCTGATCAGGTCTCGGCCTTGCCATTCTGCTTTTTGCTCGCCCCAGATCACCTCGGACTCCGCAAGACAGCCATGCAACGCCACATCCTGCGTCGCCTGCCCCGCTCCATTGCTCGCAGCGCTGCTGCTTCCACAACCGCCAAGGCGTCGCTGCTGTCTCGCAACTTCTCCGTGGATGTGAAGCAGACCAACTTGTTCATTAACAACAAGTTCACGCCGTCTTCGTCCGGTGCAACATTCGACACCATCAACCCTGCAACGGAGGAAAAGATTGCGTCTGTGGCCGAGGCCACAGCTGCCGATGTTGATGCTGCTGTGGAGGCTGCTCGTGCCGCCTTTAACGGTCCGTGGCGCACCATGGATGCCGTTGACCGTGGTCGTCTGCTGTACCGTCTTGCAGACCTCATTGAGCAGAACGGCGAGGAGCTGGCTCAACTGGAGGCTCTGGACGCTGGCAAACCACGCTTCTTCACGCGCGTCCTGGACGTCCAGCAATGCATCAACGTTCTTCGCTACTACGCCGGCTGGGCCGACAAGGTGCACGGCAGCACCATCCCCATTCCGGGTAAATACTTGTGCTACACGAAGCAAGAGCCTGTTGGAGTGTGCGGTCAGATCATCCCGTGGAACTTCCCCTTAATTATGATGTCATGGAAGCTTGGCCCCGCCCTTACTACCGGTAACACCGTCGTGCTCAAGCCGGCCGAACAGACGTCGCTAACGGCTCTGCGTGTCTGTGAGCTCATCGTCGAGGCTGGCTTCCCTGAGGGCGTCGTGAACGTTGTGACGGGGGGTGGTGCTTCCGTTGGCGCCCACCTCGCGCAGCACCCGAAGGTGGACAAAATTGCCTTCACCGGATCCACCCAGACGGGTATGAACATCATGCGTTCGTCGCACGTGGACAACCTTAAGCGTATCACTCTTGAGCTCGGTGGCAAGTCCGCCAACATCATTCTTGACGATGCAGACATCGATGCGGCCATCCAGCAGTCGCAGATTGGGCTGTTCTTCAACGCCGGCCAGGTGTGCATCTCCGGTAGCCGCGTGTTTGTGCAGGAGGGTATTTACGACGAGTTTGTGCGTCGCTCGGCTGAAGCCGCGTCGTCCATGAAGATTGGCGATCCGTTCGACTTGTCCGTCATGCACGGCCCCCAGATTGACGGCAACCAGTTCAAGAAGATTTTGAGATACGTTGAGTCTGGTAAGAAGGACCGCGCCCGTTTGGTGTGCGGTGGCAAGCGCTGGGGCGACAAGGGTTTCTACATTGAGCCGACCGTGTTTGCCGATGTGACCGAGGACATGGCTATCGCTCGCGAGGAGATCTTTGGCCCCGTCATGTCGATCATCAAGTTTAAGACTATCGACGAGGTCATTGAGCGCGCTAACAACTCAGAGTTTGGCCTGGGTGCCGGTGTTTTTACGTCCAACCTGGACAATGCCATCAAGATCTCCAATAGTGTGCGTGCCGGTACCGTGTACGTGAACTGCTACACGGTGATCGAGGCCAACACGCCCTTCGGAGGCTTCAAGAACTCGGGCATTGGTCGCGAGCAGGGCGAGCTGGGCTTGCGCAACTACCTTGAGAACAAGACCGTGATTATCAAGCGCCCCGACGACTCCATGCCTTAAGCTGGTAGATATAGACACCCATCCGTTTTGACGTGGTAGCGTAAAGATATAAACATCGAGCGTCAATTTTGCTGGAAGTACAGTACATGCATTTGCAACGTGGCTTGGTGGTGGGTTGAGACGCACGCCGGCTAGGTCATAGAATGTCGTTAGTAACGACTCGTTACGGTCACAGACAGGTGAGTGACAACCATGTTCCAATATACTACATGTACTACGTACATGTAACGTTAGTATATTTTTGTTTTTTTGCAACGGTGGCAGCGATGTCTGACCGACCTACTTCAACTTTGTCAATACTTTGATCATCAACAATTTTGTGATCTGAGCACATCATTTGTGTTTGAAACACCAATTGAAGCCAGCAATTTTCCACGAATCAGTAGACGAGATAGCGAGTACGCTTGCTTTCAGTAGGTTTAATTTCAGCCACTAGTGTGCCGTTACCGTTGGTTTCTTCGGGAGAGGCCGAGCCGTTGGTTTTCCGCGTCAGTTCCCATTTCGACATCGTTGGCTCGCAAGCGTCGACGTCTCAAACCCAGAAGACCGCCCTTCACGCGCGTCCTCCCCACCTGCCTCGACCGTCCACCCCGACAGCTCGAAGTCTGCCCACCTTTCACGCCCGGCGACCCTCACGACTTGGCTTCAGTGCATGCGTTTGCAAATCCCGTGCGACCATATTGATTCGAGTAGTACGTCGACCTGGAAACGAAAGAGACAGGAAGCTGTGCGTCATCCCCCGGATCATCCCCTCCGCCACCATTCCTTTCCTTCATCGTCGCTCGAGCACGTGATCTCGCTCACGATACAGGACCAAACGCTCTTCTTCAGCTAATCCGACCCCCCCTCGAATTTAAGACTTAAATACCAAGATGTCGCTCATGAACATTGCAGGAACCCAGTCGGTCGACGACCCCGAGTATCGCTACAAGATGCCGCGTCTTCAAGCCAAGATTGAAGGCCGTGGCAACGGTATTAAGACTCTGGTCGTCAACTGCGCGGATATTGCAACGTCGCTCCACCGCTCTACCGCCGAGGTGTGCAAGTTCTTCGGCTGTGAGCTAGGAGCTCAGTCCAAGTACGACGAGAAAACAGACCGTGCCATTGTGAACGGAGCTTTTGAAGCTGGTATGATGCAGCAGCATCTGATTAAGTACATCGAGGGCTTCGTGCTGTGTCCCGGCTGCCGCCTTCCAGAGACCAAGTACAAGTTCAAGGGTCAGCTGATCTTCCACAAATGCTATGCCTGTGGTGCCGTGGAGCCGGTGGATATGAACCACAAGCTCACGACCTTCATTTTCAAGGAGCACACTGCTGCTAAGCGTAGCAGTAAGGACGACAAGAAGAAGAAAGAGAAGAAGGAGAAGAAGGAAAAGAAGGACAAGAAGGCCTCGCACGACGAACCTGAGGACGAGTCGGCCACTAAAAAGAAGGAGAAGAAGGAAAAAAAGGACAAGAAAGACAAGAAGGACAAGAAGGACAAGAAGAAGAAACACCACAAGGACAAACACTCTGACAAGGACGCGTCTGACGCTGAAGATGACGAAGTGGTGTGGCACACGGACTTGTCTGCTGAGGCTGTGGCTGCTCGTGCTGCTGAGGCTGAAGCCATTGAGGCTGCTGCTGCCGCTGCCATGCAGAGTGCGGCGGCCGAGGAGGTCGTGGCTACGCTGGACAACCTTCAGGTGGACGACGAGAACGCTCTGGACTCTGCCGTGTCCAACTTGCAGCGCTTCTTGACTGAGAGCCACGCGGAGTCTGAGATCTTTGAGGAACTCTGTCGCCAGCAGACATACTCGGCGTTGCCTGTCACGGACCGTCTTGTGATCTTCTTCCGCTCTGCCTTTACCAACCAGGTGCTAGCTAGCAACCAAGTGGCTAAGTACGCTCCTGTGCTTGAGAAGATCATCGACGGCCAGCACTCGCAGTACCAGCTGCTTGCTTTGGCCGAGCACTTCTGTGCTGTGGAGCACCCGGAGCTGTTGAGCTCTTACCCGATCCTTCTCAAGTTGTTGTACGATGAGGACTTGCTGGAGGAGGAGTGTCTGGTTGCCTGGGCTAACAACGGTGTTCGCAAGGAGTACGCCCACTGGGCCGTCACGGATGAGCTTGCTGCTAAGCTGAAGGCCCTACTGCAACCGTTCATTGAGTGGCTGGAGAACGCCGAAGAAGAGAGCGAGGACGACAGCGACGACGAGTAATCTGGCTCCACGTTGTTGGAACTGAACTGCATTTCTGTACTGATCAAGTTACCAACCCGACGCTTGCATATTCAATCTTTTCCAGATCGACACCCTTTGGAAAGCGGGAAGCAACCAACGAGTTGCATCACCCAGAAGGTGTTCGATCATTCAGTGCATTTCAACACGAAGCAGACTGCAAAAAGTTATCGAGAATAATGAAGGAAGTCTGCCTTGAATCCATTCTATTGCTGTTGAGGTTCTGTTGTTCTCGTTGTTATCGACCTCAACATAGACACACCTTACTCTACGTACGAGTTTGACTCTACCTGTGTTTATCGTGAGCTCCTGTAGTTTCTACTACTGAAGTAGTAGTACTACATAGTATTTGCTTCTGCACTGTGTGGATGGCACTGACAATGCTATTTACGATAGCGGAGATCTCTTCCTCTAAGTTGGTAGCACTCGACGACACATCGTCTTCAGCGATACCACGAAGGCTTGCTGCTACAGCATCAGCGGTGAACGGAGCTGTGGCCTTAGTTTCAAATAGATCCTGGTGGAAGCGCAGGAATTTGCCCTAGAAGTATACAAACCAAACGATATCAACGAAAGATGAAGAAGAATAGTCAACCAGAACTAGGAGGACTTACCTTGCAGTTTTTCACGCCAATAGTGAATACCGGTTTGCCCGACGCGACGGCCTCCGTTGTCATAGAAATCGAGTCCGGCGTGGTTACGATACAGGACGCCGTGGACAGTAGTGCATAGTACGGATTCCGACGTTCGGTGCCTTCAAATACTAGCAGCTGTCCAGGCGCTGGAAACCTTACATCTAGACAGCGACCAATTATCCTCCGCACGTTCTGAGGCGTCCTTCGCGAAAACGTCACCAACACTGCTACGTCATCATCGCCTGGAAGCGCTCGGATAAACTCGTCCACCATCTTCTCAGTATCCTGCTCGGTGAACGCAAAGCCACGACATGGTCCTCCTAGCAGCCACACGACGCGTTTTCGTCTCTTTTGAAGCTTTTCATCGAGCTCTTCGCTCCATTCACTGCCGTGTTGATGCAGCAACTCCGGCGTTATGTTGTGCACAGTACCAGACGTTAGGAACAGGTTGTTTGCACCGCTTTTGCCTCTTGAAAAGTCGTGTCTGGGTGCAACTATAGCGTCAAACCATGTGAGCGGCACTCGTGGATGCTGGATCTGCACATTGAACGTCCTTTTGGGCTCTAGCTGCTTCACCACCGCACATAGAGCCACGGTGCTCCTCCCACAGCCGATAACGACGTTTAGTTCTCCCGTTTTTTTCTGCACAGAGAAAACTTGACATGTGCCTTGCTCCTTGTAGCCAAATAGCGGATTGCGAGTGAGTTTAGCACCGAAAACCTGCAGCACCGGCGGAATCACGTGTGATCTTCCCAGTGTCACATCCACACACTCCACTGGCGAGCACACCACACCCAGCCTCTGCGGAACAATCTCGTCTAGCAGTTTCGTACGCAGTCTCGCAGCCAGCGCCAGTGCCTGCTTTTCGGCCCCAGCCGCGCCGTTCCGGAGCACCACCAGCCTCACCAAGCTCATGCAATGATATTGATCATCAAAGTTAGTCCCACTATGGGCTTTTCCAAATAAGACCCGTTTGTTTAAAGACCCAGGTTAATTTTCTGGCAAAAGAAAAAAAACGGACCTATCGAAGTGAATACCTTCAGATCAACCTCGAGGTATGCAATTATGCAATACCTGGGGCACTGTATTAGTTAGGCCTGCCAACCAGAGACGGAAATGGCAACGACTTCCAGTGCCTTCGAGATCCTGCGCTCGACGCGTCATCTACCGGTTGTAGAAAGGGAGTTGGTATTCGGCAAGCGCTCGACAGATGCAGCAGCTGCGAGATCCACGGCGGGTGCCGCATGGGGAAAAAGTTCACGCAAGTGGGTGGCTGTTTCGACGTCCTCCCGCGAGTTTGGCGACGCCATGCCTCGTGAGCTACGCACTTTAGTGGCTGCCTCCTTCGACGTGTTTACACGCACACAGCAGACATCTCAGCTGGGCGCGTTCGGTGTCGCACGTGCCAGTCGCGAGTACCGTGAGGCTCTGAAAACATGCATCTTCGCTCTGGAGGACCGTCTGGACGCGAACAAGGACTCGGATATCAATACTGAAGAGGAAGGAGAATTCCTAGATCTTTTAAAGGTGTCACTAGCCATATGGCACCTGTGCGAACTGCTGCTGCTTCGTGGCGGAGCCAGAGGAGCGGACAGAACCCTGGCGTATGAGCTGGCACTATGGCTACAGGAGCACTATTGCAGCACGCTGCTGGAGAAGACAGAGGCTGAGAGCGAAAGACTCAGGAAGCAGCAGAAGCCCGAGCAAGACTCAGCGTTCTGGAGCACAGTCCAGTCCCTGGTATTGACGGGCAATGGCTCCAGTGCGTGGAGTCTACTGGCTTCACATTCGAGCTACAAGTCGCTGTTTTCTCGCGATTCCATGTCGCTGACTGGAGCGTCGACCAAAGCGGCGTTTCAAGCAGTGCAGAATCTGCTACTAACGATGCCTGGAAGAGCTGGAAACTCGGATAGAAGCTTGGAACAGGACGGAGCAGCAGAGTGGAAGAACTGGAACGACGCGTGTCAATATTTGCTCAACACAGACGGATACATCAGGTCAAACACAGGGTTTACGACACTTCTTGAGACTATGGCAGCCAAGGAAGACGTGCTGAAGAACAGTGCTAGCACTTGGTACGAGCTGATGATGGCCAGACTGTTTCTGGACGAACCTAAAGCGATCGCACATCGCTTCGAGTTCCTGATGGCCAACTGCTTCTGTGCCTACAACAGCAACGAGAAGAGTATGGGCAACTTTGACTGCATCATCCTGGCTATTTTGCAGTATGACATCCAGAGTGCACTGCAGGATATCATTGCGCTAGGCTTTTCGTGGATGGCTGCGCATCTGACTGATCTGTTGCAGCGAAGTAACGTGATTGTGGCCGATGAGCTGCTGCCTGAGGGGGATTGCACGCTACGAGAGCGTTTCTTGCTCCAATATGCGATGGAGATCGGTGCCAGTAGTGGCATGTGGCAGTTTGCTGTGCGGTACTACGAGTACTGTCCTAAGTACGGTGCGATTGCGATTCGATCTGCGTTGGCACGTGAGCCTTTGCCAACAGATTACAAGGCGGACCGTCTTCTGTCGTATTGTCATGGCAAGACGTTCCTGCTTCAAACGCAGAACCTTATCACACTCCAGAGAGCACAGGATTGCCAGGCAAACAGGTCGTACGCTTCGGCTCTGCACTGGATGCTGCGCGGCAATCATTTGGACGACGTGGATGCGCTGTGCGATGACATTTTGCAGGAATGCAACGACACAAACTCGCTGACTCCGTTACACGAAGCGGTGCAGTTTATGGAGTCTCACCCGAAATTGGCGCGTCCTCAGAAGTTGGCGTGGCTAGTGAAATACCGCGAGTTTCAACTGGTATTGGACGATCTCGAGTCTTTGCGACAACAGTTAAAGACGGATGAGCTTCAGAACAACAAGGAGAAACGCACAGCCCTTGAAAGTAAGGTTCGGTTCGTGTCTGTGGAGGCTGCTAAGAGATTGGACTGGTTATTCAGCTCGACAGAAGCTCCCAAGCTGCTGCGCTTACAAGTGCTGCAACAGACGGAGCGCCTTCTCAAGGAATCTCCGACTGTCTTTGGGTCGCGACACTTGTACTCCCTTATGGCGTACCTGCAGCAACTGGACCGTTCCTTCGACCGTCAAGAGTTTTACGAACTGGGATCGAACAAGTACTTGAAAGAACGCATTGAAAGCTTGATCTCGAGAAATCTGGCCGAAGCCATGCTGCAAGAAGCTACAGCAAGTGGATGTGGTGTGGACCCCCCAAGTCGTCACGCAACTGCAGCACTAGTTGCCCAGCAGCCTTATTTGATCGCAGACGCGGCGTTTACACCGATGGAGGATTGATCTTGTTGGATATTACCTCGAAGCTGGCGATGTCTTTTACAGCCTGCGGAGCTGGTTTTTGCTTCGAAGTGTTGCTGGTGACGAAGCTTTATGTCGTGATCCTTGTTTTGGTACAGGTGCATCGATGAAGCGTATGGTGTGTTAGACATTAGTGGAATAGCAAGGACTGAAGTATTTTCAACAAGGATACAGTACATATCAACTTCTGTGTTTCGTCGCCTTCGAAACATCACACGACCACCTTTTTATCTCGCTTTGAAAGGCAAGCTGCTGAATCGTGTAAGTAAAATGACCTTGTACGTGATAAGTACATGAAGATTTAAGATGCATGCAGAAATTTATTGGTGACGACAAATTTCTGATTGTGCTACGCACTTCAGGCATGAAGATGAGAAATACTGATGGCACCCCACGTATCACAGAGTGGATACCGAACACGGGTGCGGAGAGATTGTCTTCGCCGAGAGACTTTTTGAACACACATTTGCTTTGGCAGATGCTTGGAGCTCAGCGATATTCTATCGACACTTGCAGGAAATTAAGATCTTTCATTGAAGGCTATGGTTTGGCCGGGTCACTCTGGTCGACAAGACACACGTTAGAAACAAAGTATCTTCCACATTGATTCCTGAGCCACGATATCCAACTCACTTGATTGCTCTCCGAGTAGATCTAGAACGTCCGACATGAAATCGCCGCCTTCCTGCTTGAACTTGCAGGCGGCTTCGACAGCTTCTTTGAATAGTTTGACCACATTCGTACCGTCCGCAGCAGAGACGAAGCTGAACTCGAGGTTGTGCGTCTCGGCAAATTTGAATTTTTTGCTGGTCACCTGGTGTAGCAACAAACAGTGGCGTTATACCAGCAGTGAGTTCTTCTGCTCTCACCAATTCATCGTGCAGTAGGCATCCACTTACGTCCATATCGACGTCGATCTTGTTGGCAACCAGGAAGCAAGGGATGTTCTCACAGTACTCACGGAGCTCCTTGTACCAATTAGCTAGATTCTGGTACGTCACCTTTCGCGTGACATCGAAGACCTACGTTGCGTGTCAACCAAGATGCTCTCAGAGACGATATCGAGCACGAAAGATCAAAGGAACGCACGAGAATGCACGCTGTCGCTCCGTAGTAATACGACGGATGCATACTGGAGAACCGTTCTTGTCCTGCTGTGTCCCAGAAGTCTAACAACACACACATCAGTACAAGCTCCATTCGAACAGCATCAAGACAGGACACACCAACTTTCACTGTGCGCTTCCCATTCTCGCCGTCTAGCTCCACCTCCTTCCGAAATAGCGTCAATGCAAACGTTGACAGCTGCAGGGCAAGGACATGTCAGAAGCAGCAAGTCCTTGTGTGTGTACACACGCACCTGGCGTGGTTGGTACTCGTTCATCATGAAGCGCTCGACCAGCTTGGACTTGCCGACGGCCGAGTCACCGAGCAGAATGACCTGTCATGAGATGGGCGAAGTATTATCAGTCACAGCACAACAAATGTCCATGGAAGCTACATACCTTCACATCGGGCTCGCCGAGACTGTCATCAGGCACCTCTGCGGTCGCAGCCATTTTGGATGATGAAAGGTCGCAATTGAACCGGAGACAATACCGGTGAAGATGAAAAGCAGTAACCTCTTCGTTAGACTGCTTTTTAAGAAGGAGAAAATCTTTTGAGTAAACTTTTTTTAATGACAAAATTGCAACAAGAAGATTGCTTCAAGAAAGCAATTCCAATAGATTTTAAAGTTTAGATTCTGAAAATTTATTTAGAACATATGGATTGCCTTAAAATGATCTGCTCAAAAAGCACAGCTTGGTGTGCGGCACATAATGCATCGTGATCCACCAGAAGCCAAAGCAAAAACGACTTGGCGCGACAATGGCGGAGCTGGACACGGAGCACGTGCGCATGCTGGACGCCGGCAGACAGCGCGTGGCGTACTCACCGCTGCTAACGTCTAGCAGCTTCGCCTCGGTGGTCTCCAAGAGGACACAGCTACTGCAGCACGGCAACACCTTCGGCCTGAGTTTCGTGGCGACCGAGAAAGGTAATGCGGAATCGAATAAACTCAACCCGTTTCGCTATATGATAACTAATAGATCTTGTGAAGGCTTCGTGATGACCAAAAACGATGAGCTGGAAGTGTCGTGCACCGACTACACTAAGCGGCGACAGGAAGCCGTGGACCACGGACAGAAACTTGCACTAGAGGAGATCCACGAGCTGCCGGTGGCCAAGGAAGTCCTGCTGCCGTCCATTGCCTACTACATCGCACTCTCCCCAGACGAGATTATGCTCGCTGTGGCCTACGGAGACTCGGTCGCGCTCTTTGAAGTCGCTCACATCGTGGAGGAGGTACGACTTCATATCTCTATGCATCTTGTACATATTAATCACCTGGTTGGTTGGTTCTTTTTAGGTATCTCCCGCACCTTTTTACACGTTTTCCAAGATGCAAGCGCAGGAGATCGCGTGGTGTAGAGATCCTTCTAGCGAACGTTTTGCAGTCTTGACGCTCGAGAAGCAGGTGGCCGTGTGCTCGCTGGACGGAGCAAGAGACGTCATTAATACAGAGACAGACGCGTCGTCCATTGCCTGGTCGCCGTCAGGAGAGCAGATTGCAGTCGGCCTAGCAGATGGCAGCATTGGCATCTACGCGCGAGACTCTTTCGAGTTCGTTCGCTCCTTTTCTCAGCCGGAATCCTGTGCGGATCAAGAATTAGAGACGCACCACGTCAACTGGGCGGAGGAGGAGTTGGTCCTGGCCGGATACCACAAATACGACGAAGAGAATGAGGAAACAATCGCCCAGGCCTGCATTTTCGACAATGGAGAATGCGTCGAGCTGGACGAAGTTGTGGGATTCTTCGACGTGGAGGAGCGACGACACCAGTATTTCTCCGTTTTCTTACCGGACTGGCGCATGTTCTTCATTACCTGCTCGCTGAGTGCAGATATCGAGTTGCTCGTTTCAGATCCCGAAGGCGGCGAATGGCAACTGTGGAAGCCGCTGGAGAAGTACCAAGCACGGCTTCCCATGAACGCTGAAGACGAGGAGTCTTTTCCAATGGGCTTTGCTATCAATTTGAACTCGACGACGCCTGTTCCAGTCGATGAGGATTCATTCCCTCCCGTTCCTATTGTTTCTTGTACCAACACAGAGGGACTTTTGGTCAATTTTGCTTTTGTGGATACGACTGTGAGTGAAGTCGATTTTGTAAAAAGCCCGTCGCCGTTTGACAAGAAGGCAACGCGTGCAGCTGCGGTGATTTCTAGTGGAACTTCAGAGGTGAAGACTGAGGTGTCTGTATCTCCGAAGAAGCAGATTTCGCACACGTACGGCCAGAACGATGAGAATGAGTTCGCCGAGTCCGATGGAGAGTCAAGTGACGAGGAAGAAGAGCGTAAGGAAGAAGAAGAAAAGGCTAGAACTACGTTCCGCTCGATGACGTCTGATGGAGCCGATCATATCACTCGGGAAGTGTTCCCGAAGCTGTTTAAGGCAATGGGGGCTACGTATGACGAGGAAGAACACACGAGGACTATAGAGAGTCTGGAGAAGGATGGCAAGATCTACGAGAATGACTTCGTTACGTGGTACGTGAACTGGATCTTCGGTGATGATGAATCCGAATCGGACGAAGAAGTAGATGTGTCTGCTGTGGAGTCGAAACCGGCGGAAATGAAGTCGAAGGAGGAGATCGCAGCGGCTTTTTCGAAGTTTACGGCCAAGGAGGGAAGCTGGAAGTGTGCGGTGTGCATGGTGAGCAATGGCCCCGACGCGATGAAGTGCAGTGCGTGTGAGACTCCGAACCCTGCAGCGCCAAAGACAATAGCTCCAGTAACGACGGCGAGTGCGAACTCTGCAGGCTCAATTGGCTCTGGTGGATTCTCTTTCGCGGTATCTACGGGCAGTGACTCGAAGCCGTCGTCCTTTTCGTTCGGCGTGACTCCAGCGGCTGGCTTCAGTGCGGCTGATGCCACCAAGTCTACCGGATTTTCGTTTGGTGCTGCTTCTACAAGCACAGGATTCAGCTTTTCAAGTAACACGGCGCCGTCCGGAACAGGCTTTAAATTTAAAGCTGCTACCTCTTCGACTGCTTCAACAGCGACATCTAGTGTTAGCTTCGGTGGAGACACGAGTGGCTCAACCGATGCAACAAGTACCAGTAAAACTGCTGCTGCGGTTGATTCATTAGTGAAAGACACCGAACCTGCTTCTCCGAAGAAGGCGATCTCTCATGAATATGGCCAGAACGACGAAAACGAGTTTGCTGAGTCGGATGGTGAGTCGAGTGACGAGGAAGAGGAGCGTAAGGAAGAAGAGGAAAAGGCCAGAACGACGTTCCGTTCGATTGCGGCCGATGGAGCTGATTATATTGCTTCGGAGCTGTTTCCAAAGCTGTTTAAAGCCATGGGGGCTACGTATGACGGGGAAGAACACACCAACACGATGACGGATCTCGAAAAGGATGGCAAAATCTACGAAAATGACTTCGTTACGTGGTATGTGAATTGGATTTTCGGTGACGTAGACTCTGATTCCGATGACGAGGATACTCCGCAAGTAGCGTCTCAGAAGACAATATCGCATGAGTACGGCCAGAATGATGAGAACGAATTTGCCGATTGCGACGAGTCGAGTGACGAGGAAGAGGAGCGCAAAGAAGAAGCAGATACCGCTAGAGTTACGTTCCGCACAATTGCGGCGGATGGAGCTGACTATATCGTTTCGGAGCAGTTCCCGAAGCTGATTAAGGCAATGGGCGCTACATATGACGAGGAAGAGCACACCAACACAGTGAAAGATCTCGAAAAGGATGGCAAGATCAACGAGAATGACTTCGTTACGTGGTACGTGAACTGGATCTTCGGTGACGAAGCCTCAGATTCAGATGAAGACGACGATGCACCTGCGTCATCAGCGAAGCCCGCTGGAATGAAGTCGAAGGAGGAGATCGCAGCGGCTTTTTCGAAGTTTACGGCCAAGGAGGGAAGGTGGAAGTGTGCGGTGTGCATGGTGAGCAATGGCCCCGACGCAATGAAGTGCAGTGCGTGTGAGACTCCGAACCCTGCAGCACCAAAGACAATAGCTCCAGTAAAAGCGGCGAGTGCGACATCTGCGGGCTCAATTGGCTCTGGTGGATTCTCTTTCCCGGTATCTACGGGCAGTGACTCGAAGCCGTCGTCCTTTATGTTCGGTGTTACTCCGGCCGCTGGTTCTGGTACTACTGGTGCAAGCAAGTCTACCGGATTTTCGTTTGGTGCTGCTGCTTCTAGCACAGGATTCAGCTTCCCAAGCACCGCGAACACAGGTTTTAGCTTTTCGACTAGCACGAAACCTGCGACTTTGACGGCCGCCGCAGCTTCTTCAAGCGGCAGTGGATACCCCCCGGACACGACGTCAACGCCGAAGCCGCCTACGTTCGGTGCTGCCAGCAGTGGTGGGTATCCTCCCGACACGACTTCCAAGCCCAAGCCTCCTGCGTTTGGTGCTGTACATGCAAGTGGATACCCTCCAGACACGACGTCGAAGCCAAAGCCTCCAACTTTCGGCGCAAGTGGAAGCGGCTACCCGCCTGACACGACATCAAAACCGAAGCCGCCTGCGTTCAGTGCTGCCAGTAGTGGTGGCTATCCTCCTGACACAACATCAAAGCCGAAGCCTCCTGCCTTTGGAGCTGTTAGCAGTGGTGGATATCCGCCTGACATGACTTCTAAGCCCAAGCCTCCTTCTTTTGGCACCGCAAGCTCAAGTGGCTATCCTCCAGACACGACGTCGAAACCAAAGCCCCCTACTTTCGGTGCTGCAAGTGGCAGTGGATATCCGCCTGATACGACGTCAAAGCTGAAGCCCCCTGCTTTTGGTGCAAGTGGAAGCGGCTACCCGCCCGATACGACTTCGAAACCGAAGCCTCCTACCTTTGGTGCTGCCAGCAGTGGTGGGTACCCTCCGGACACGACTTCGAAACCGAAGCCTCCAGCCTTTGGTGCTACCAGCAGTGGTGGATACCCTCCGGACACGACTTCGAAGCCGAAGCCTCCAGTCTTTGGTGCTGCCAGCAGTGGTGGTGGATACCCTCCGGACACGACGTCTAAGCCGAAGCCTCCAGCGTTCGGCCAGTCAACTACGTCGAACACAACCCCATCATCCTCTTCGTTTGGTTTCGGTTCGTTCGGTAAGAGTCTATTCGGCTCAAAGCCGGAATCTTCACAATCGACAGATTTTTCTGCGCAAACGAGCACTTCAGCTAGCACCGTTACTCCAACGAAGCCAAAGTCTTTGTTTGGAAGCGCTGGGGCCACAGGAAAGGCACCAGACACATCATCGTCTCCATTTGGCGCTGTCCCGAAGGCGAATTCAACGAGCGCGTTCTCATTTGGATTGGCGAGTGCTAGCGACTCGAAACCCAGTTCAGCAAGACCAAGTTTCTCCTTCGACAGTGTGTCCCCACCACTGGATAAGACAGAGGATCGTGACAGCTCTGAAGGTCAGCCTCCTACCAAGCGTACACTGAAGTTCGGAGATACCAGCGCGTTTGGTGCTGAGGCCACAACTCCAGCCACGACGACTAAAGCAAAGCTGACTACAGCCCCTGCCAAGACCACCAAGGATATCCCGTCTTCGCGAATGGAGGGGCAGCTGTGGAAGTTGATTGTGGACTTTGATAAGTCGCTGCAACGAGTGAACGAAAGCTCGAAGAATATCCCGTCTAAGGATGCTGACTTTTCGAAGAAGCTTTTGTCTCAAACGGACCAGCTACGCGCGCAGATTTCGCGTCTCTGTGACGAGATTAACACTTTGGATGAGTCACGGGATCACGTGGAGAAGGATGTCTTGTTTGTTATCGGAAGTGATGGCGATGTGCACGAGCAGCTGGAATATGGGCGTGAAACCTTGGATAGCTTTAATGACGAGGCTCTCAAGAGGACGCTGGAGGAGCAGCCACTGGACCAGCGATCGAAGGAAACGTGGGACTCGTTGAAGAACAAGATGAGTGAAGTAAAAAATTGCTGTGCTGATCTCGATAGCCACCTGTCGTCTTCCAAGATCGGTACTGATGGATCCGGCGCTGTGTCTTCGACGCACTTGTTCCGTGTGTTGAAGCAGACTTACGATAATTCCAAGATGCAGTACAACAAGGCGTGCAAGCTGGCGGAGCAACTGGAGAAGCTGAGTTTGCGTGGCGACATGCGTCAATCGAATGGCGTAAGTGCGATTTCCGGCGAAGCTGAAGCTCATTCTACAGTTACCAAGGCGGAGATGGTTCAGATGATCGTGGAGACCGAACAGCGCAGTCAAGATGTGCGTCGCAACTTCTTGACTCTATGTAACAACGTTGTTACTCCTCGTGATGTCTTCTCGACGCCACGACGAAAGCTGGTACCTCCCACGCCGTCCAAGTCCTCGAACTCGCCACTGCAAGTCAAAGCGTGCAGCAAGTTGATGCCAAAGACGCAGCTGAGTGTTGCTTCTCCCTTGAGCTCAGCGAAGCAGTCCTCGCGGTCCGTCTCGTTCCAGGAGACCGCCGTGAAGTCTGGGTCGAAGTTGTTCTCGCTGGCGGAGGCAATGACACCGAAGGAGGAGCCTACCAAGCTCGTTCAGACGCCTCAGCCAGCAAAACCGAGTGTGAGTGTGGGCAAGGCCCCCCAGCGACCAAGTCTAGGCGCCCCAGCTACAGAGACCAAGCCCACGACGACGAGTGCAGCAAAGCCGAATGCCTTTAGCTTCCCGAAGCCAAAGGAAGGTAGTAGTGGGTTTGGAACGACAGCGACTAAAGAGGAAGCGAAGAAGACACCCTTGACGCCATCGTTTGGCGGGTTTGGAGTCAGCTCACCGGCAGTCAAGCGAAAAGCTGAGTCGGCTCCGGCGCCTGCTTTCTCGCTAGGAGGAAAGGAAGCTGCAACGCCTTCTGCTTTCAGTTTTGGATCCAAGGATAAGACTTTTGCACAGTCGACTTCGACATCTTCTACGAGGACCTACAAGGCGCTTTTGGAAGCTTTTTACAAGGTGCATAACCCGTCAAAGACTGGGAGTGTGATTGAGAAGGCTCTGGCAACGTATAAGGGCAGAGAGGAAGATCTGTTCACTCGACTCTTTACTATGTACGTCCAGGATTCGACGCCTGATGATGTCTACAAGTATTTAGGTGGAGGGCCAGTTCCTCCAAAGTCTGCGTCTGTGGCAGCCTCCAAGTCTCCTGCGCCTGCCAGTGCAGCAGCTAAGAGTCCGTTCGGTGGGTTTGGAGCCTCCACTTCGACTCCGAATAGCGCAGCCAAGCCCAATCCGTTTGGAGCGTCTCCGTCAGCGTTCAGTCTCGGCCCAGCTGCCAACACGTCGTCCGGTTTTGGAGCGTTTGGATCCACAGCAACGACGGCAACCACGACGCCCTCTCCCTTCGGTCAGCCTGCAGTGGATTATCGTCAGAAGTTGGTGGAGTTCTACCAGAAACACAACCCGAGCAAACTCAGTAGTGTGGACGCCACGCTGCAGAAGTACAAGGGTAACGAAGAGAAGCTCTTCCAGAATTTGGCCACCAAGTACAAGGTGAACGCTAGTCCAGCCGTGCAGTCTACGAACTCTACTGCTACGGCAAGTCCATTCGGCAAACCTGGAGCATTCTCGACCCCTAGCACCTCTGGAACGACCTTCGGCTCCACTAGCTCAGCTGGTTTCGGCGCAGCAAATCCTGCCCCCAGTGCGTCTCCATTTGGTGCAGCGGCCCCTGCTTCGTCTCCGTTTGGTGCTTCAACGTCTCCAGCCTCCACTGCCTTTGGGTCTACAGGTGGAAGTGGATTCGGAGGTTTCCAGTCGACTACGGGTACAGCCCTAGCGTTCGGTACACCTTCTCCATTCGGCACTGCGACAACCGGCTTTGGAGCTGCCGGTGGCGTCAACTACCGTGAGAAACTTACAGCTTTCTATCAACAGCACAATCCTGCGAAGCTGAGCTCTGTAGACGCGACATTGGAGAAGTACAAGGGCCGTGAAGATCATCTGTTTGCGATGCTGGAGCAGAAGTATGTGAAGAAGACCCCGACAGCGCCTGCAACTGGAGGCTTCGGTGTTCCCAGTACCACGACATTCGGTGGAGGTAGTGGCTTTGGTGCGCCCTCGGCCCCTGGAGGGAGCGCAGCTCCTGCGTTCGGCTCAGCTTCGGGTTTGGGAGGTGCCGCACAGCCAGCATTTGGAGGAGCTGCAGGCTCAGGCTTTGGGATGGCGTCGCGCATGGGCGGAGGGTTCGGCTCGGCTGCTCCGGCCGCTCCCAGTGGTGCTGCCGCCGGCGCAGGATTCAGCGCCTTCGGCACTCAGACGCCGTCGTTTGGTGGCGCCACACAGCAGTCTGGTGGATTTGGCGCTCCTGCAAACAGTGGAGGCTTTGGGTCTGGTTTTGGAGGTGGTGCGACTACAGGAGGCTTCGGCCAACCAGCTGCATTCAACAGCACCAGCTTCACCCAGATGCGGTGAGAGAGACACAGAAGAAATATATGGCTTGATATAGTAAAGCGAGAGACGATTGACACCAAGCTTTTCCATGTTAAAACGGCAAAAGGCAACTCGACTGAGGTTTTGCTGTTTCGTTTAGAGGGTATTTGACTCAAATATCAAATTTTGATGGGAGTTGCCAAAAGTCACCTTCAGCCAATCGGATCCGTTCTTTTTATTTTACACCAATCCATGGACATTTGCAAGACTTTGGCGCGATCTGGGGTGCTCAGCTTTCATTTCCCACACATCGAGTTGAAGGATTCGAAAACCCCGAGGAAACTAATCATGTCGGACGCCGCCGCCCCCGCACAGGACACGCCCAGACAGGAGGAGGACTCGCGCAAGGTGAACCTTGTGTCCATGGACGGCGACAGCTTCGAGGTGTCACGAGGTGTTGCAGCCATGAGCGAGCTGGTCAAGACGCTCATTTCCGGTGCGTTTTTCTCAACCTATTGGCAATAATTGGCCAATGGTGGCAATCTAACTGGCAAATGTGTATACTTGCTTTGACAAAAGATGATGCCGATGACGACGAAGTGCAGGAGATTCCTTTGCCGAACGTCAAGAGCCCCGTGCTGTCCAAGGTGATTGAGTTCTGCAGCCATCACCACAACAACCCCATGCGCGAGATCGAGAAGGTGGGTTGAGAACAAGACTGCATATGTGCTGCGAGTATACTTGGAATCTAATATGTGTATACTCTTTTATTAATTGCAGCCCCTCAAGAGCGCTGACATGCACGATGTGGTGTCGGACTGGGACGCCAACTTCGTGGACATTGAGCAGGAGATTCTGTTCGAGCTCATCTTGGCTGCCAACTACATGGACATCAAGAGTCTGCTGGACCTGGCCTGCGCAAAGGTAGCTAGTATGATCAAGGGGAAGACCCCCCAGGAGATCCGCGAGACGTTCAACATTGTCAACGACTTTACCCCCGAGGAGGAGGCGCAGATCCGAGAGGAGAACAAGTGGTGCGAGGAGGCGTAAGCTTTAAAGAGTCCATGAACACCACCCCAACGGAGAGCTCTGGCCAGCAGAGCGGACGTGTACGTTTTACGATTCCCGTTTCCAGTGACCAGCGAACATGCAGGAAACAAGACGTCTTCGCTGGCTCTGCGGCGTGCGCTTGGTAGCGAGCATCGGTGGAAGAAGAACGAGGAGGGAGGAGTTTGCAGCTTACTCTCGACATGTTTTTGAGTTTTGAAGCCGAAATGAAATATCTCGCACGTTTATTTTTTAAGCATTCTTCTTCCGAGTTGTTGCGGTGACTTTTAGTTCTAAGGGCACAGCTTTATTGATGAAGCTGCAGTAATACAGCAGCTGATACTGCTGCGGTATCAATTATTGGTTTTGGTTTTGAAAATAAAAGATGTTTCATCCGTAATTGCGCGGCCTCTTGGGGGGAAACAAGGCCGCAAACTCAACGGGACGGGTCGCTGGTATAAACGGTTGCTTTTGCAGTCGCTTGTAAGACCTGGCTGCATGGGGAGGCAACGCCGAGTCTGTCGCAAATAGGACTGCGAGATAGCATTAGGGGCCAGGCCCACCACTATCATCAAAGGAACGTTCCTCAACACTTTGGCAGCATAGAGACCTAGTCCTTGTGCTCTACCGGATACGTTTGGCAAATGACAAACAACGTGGTGATTGCAGTGCAAAGAATGACTGGCTGAACAGCAGCCTATCGTTTTGCCTCACCCCACTATCTGGCATTCAATCCCCCTTAGCAACCGATACAGAAACCTTTTGTCATTTTCTACGGGTTTCTACTTGAAGTCACTCAATTCGCCACTTTCCTATGTCGAATAGATGCTTGCTTCACGTCGGCGCTATCACTCGCTCCAACCTCCACGAGCATTCGAGCCGCCATTGCTCGCGCGCTATCATGTTTGGCAAGCTCGCGTTCCCTTCGTAGACTCTCAGAAACGTCTCGGGGCACGAAGGGCACGACACACGCCAGCCAAACCTTGATAACCAAAAGCAAATGTTCAATGCCAAATACAATCCACACTTTCTGCGTTGCTGTGACCGAAGGAAATGCTCTTTCCAATAACGAAGTAGAGTAAGCCAAGTGGAAGCAGTTGGTCAGCACAGCCAACACACTCATGATCTGCAACACATGTAACCAGACTCCAATGCCGCTGGCCTTGCGAGCGAGTGGACGCTGTCTTGTGTGGCAGATTTTGAACGCATCAGTGCGCAGCTCAAGTACATTATTGAGTAGAGCAAGTAGAGGAGCCAATGGGAATGCCAGCGAGAAGAACGACACATAACCGAACTGCACCAGCATCTCCGTGTAGTCTTCGAACGTGTCGTAGTGCTTCAATCCAGCTTCTTCCCACGCTCGATCCGAGGCTTGCTCTAGTCGAACGCATTGCTCATGAATAACCGCATTACTGCTCATCATCGCCTCTGTCGCTAGCTTGGCGGACGTCGTTCCCTGACGATTGGGACCTCGAGGACCAGCAGCTGCATTGATGCCGTTGAATACCGTGGACTGGTTGAATTGGTCGTTGCTTGCACGTTTCTTGGCGCGAGCATCAAGACGGCGACGAACGAATGGGTACAGTGTCTCCATGACGTTCTTCCAAAGCTGTCCCGTTACCATGAACGAAGCCAGTTGGATAGCAACACGTACCATCCCGTCGGACTTAGCAGCTTGTGTTTCTCCGTCTTTTGACGTCTGTGCGTGTGGGGCAAACGCGTAATAATACAGTGAAGCGAAGACGTGTACGAAGCGGAAAGAAAAGACCTTAAGAATGAGGTGACTCTGGTATCTGGACTCGGTGCGGTGGTTCTCCCAACTATTGAGACACCGCGCTGCACGGGTGAAAGCAGCATCAAGTACAGGGATCAGTAGTCCATAGAGAATGGGGGTGAGAAGGAGGTAGATCCAGAAATCCCAACGCACACCGAGCTGTGCCAACGCTCGAAGCTCTTCCAACGTTATTGTACCCGTTGCTTTGACCTTTTCGGCAATCACCGCAGCTTCACGTTTGGTTTCCAGCGACTCCGCTTCAAGTCGATCACGGGTGGAGAAGGCAAGATAGGCAAGTGTCACCACTGCCACTATACTCCCAGCCACACACGGGAGCGTCACGCTGTACTTGAGCAATCTCTTCCAATACGAATAGTGTCTTTCAACTGGTTTCTCTTCCTCGCCATCCTTGTCATCTTGTGGTTTACTGTGATCACCGTAGAACTCTGGCCGAGTAACTTCCTCGTCTTCGTATCCCCACGTACCCCAATGATACGCTAAAGCTGCTGCACGACGTCTCCATGCAATGATGAAAGCTGATGTCCACAGTGCCATGAAGAGAGCGTAAACTGGAGCTGCTGGATGGTCGAGATGGTGCGAGTGAACTTGCAACCCGAATAGAATGACGCCTGCCACACTTGGAACCACGAGCCAGCGAGTGTACATTTCCATCCACGCAAAGTAAAAGGCAACTCGTTCACCGAAATACTGCGCCACATCGTCCAAAGGTTGTTGCAGTACACTTCGTAGGACCACACATCTTGACTTTGACTGTAGACTTTGGTCATGATGGTGCTTGCTTGACAGCAACGAATCCTTCCAGAACGTCACCCAGCGAGTCTTTAGCAGCGCTAAGTCTTGTTTGTGAAGAGGATACATCTGCACTACGTATCTAGCAGCAACGGGGCACGATTCATTAAGCCCAGCGCCGCCATCGCTCTCTGAAGCAGTCAACAATGCGTGTACTATACTCTGCTTCTCACTATCGAGGAAGTTGACACATCTACGAACGGGGTCAAAGTCCGCAAAGCTTGAACGTAATTCGCAAGAGAAAACCATCCAAACTTTATCAAAACGTCGTTGCTTTCGAAGCCGAAGTCGTTCTGCTCCAAGCTCCAAGACGCGTTGAGGAGCTCGAACTTTAAGCAACGACTGCTTCCCATCCAGAGAGAGCAAACGTTTGACGTGCAGTCCTGTACGTCGTATCCGACTGACGATCACTGCGCGGTCGCTTGTGAGGTCACCTTTTGCACTTGGCTTGAGCGTCTCTGGAAGATCAACGTTCTCTTCATACTTGGATGGCTTCAGTAAAATGGCAAAGTCGAATTCATCCTCCTGTCGTGAAAGTTTGCCAATACGCTCAGGGGTTGCTGTGCTCCTGAAGCTATCATCTTCGCCTTGTTCGTCACTGGGTCTCCGCTCAAGCGCAGCCTTGCGAGTTGGCGAGCTGCGATTCTCTGTGGGGTTCTCGTCGGTTGAGTTGTCAGCCTCTGGGTCTGTTTCAAACGAGGTGGAGATTGTTGAAGGCTCAGTAGCACCACAGTCTTCCAGGTGATCTTCCTCTGCTGTTTGGAAGAATAGTGTTTTCGACTGCTTGGGAGGAGTCAAAATTGCAGCCATTCCGGACGTGCGCTGATGTAAAGGTGGAGATTGAGACTGATGTCGATGGTGTGCTTGCTTTCGACGAAGAAGTGGCACGACTGGGGGGTCTGGCGGCTTTGATATTGGCACGGGCGCTTGAGCGTTTGTCTCCTTTACTTCCGAGTTGTTTGTTGGAATACTCGCCGGGTCGATCACCGGTTGTGTACCGGAGTCAACAACGACTTCTGCATCACCTTCTTTGCGATGCTGACGGCTCTGCTCAAGTTGGCTGATTTGATTCTGGATAACTTGGTTTGTGCGAAGACGAAATACACCCCTGCTAGAAAGCTTATCTGTTTTGATCGAGCCTTGAAGTGCTGCTTCTTCGTGTATTGCAATAACAGTGTATGGCTGAGTTGCGCCGGTCTCAGCCTTCTTCTCCGCAACTCGCTTGTCATTCTTGGCATGTTGGAGTTGGTTCCCAAGCGCTGATTTCCAAGGTCGACCGTATGAACCTGGAGTGAATGGAGCCCTTCGTGCACTGATTAATACTTGCGGACGTGTGCGTCCTGTTGATAATAGAGAAGAGTTGGGTGGTTTTCTTGTCGGCGGAAGTCCAATCTCTCCCAATGCCTGAGTGACTGCAGCAGCGGCTCTAGCTGGTGATAATTGATCTGCCATGTTGCCGCCAAGTCGTGAAGTGACCGGGTGGACGAACTATGATGTCGATGTGTGAGATGTTTCCGTTCCAAAAACGTTGAGCATGAGATTGAGAAATTGTCGTGGCGATTAATTGGTTTCACATTTTGTAAGGCGTCCGGAAATACTCAAAACAGTAGAGTCATGCTAGACCTAAAGGAGAGGGTGGCAACAGCACGACAACTCGCTGCTAAGAGCTCATCAGCTCCTGTAAAGTGCATCGGAGGAAGGCCAACTAATGGATTATTTATAAAAACTAGAACACGAAGAGTAAATCGCTTGGACTGCGCCTTACAAGATGCGAGGGTCTCCGCGTTCTGTTCTGTAAAATCTCTAACGGCAAAAGATCAGCTTCAGAGTGTCTACGACCGGGTTGCACGCAACAACGCATTGCCGGAGCTACCAGCTCGAACCCCCACCCTTTCCATGACACACCTCCAGTCAGCAGAGCAAGCAGTACAATATTTCATTGACAAAATGCGTCAAACAGCCGATTCTTTAGATGAACAAACGAAGGCCGCTATAACACGAGCCTTAATCAACGGTGAAGCCGGTAACCAAGTGGATGGCTTAGTCTGCTGGTATTCCATGGGAAATGAAATTGGACGCGGCACATTTGGGCGAGTGCGTGCAGCCACCCATCGACTTAGCGGCACGTCCGTAGCTATCAAAAGTTATAGTTGTTTACATGGTGCGAGGTCGTGCTTACCAGTTGAAGGCCGGGCTGCAAAAGACTTTGGTGAAGATGCGCTTGAGTGGCGTCAAGTCCGACAAGAAGTGAGAATACTATCGAAGTTACGAGCACATCCGAACATCTTGCGGTTCGTCGAGGTCTTTGAAACGTCAACACGAATACACGTCGTGACTGAGCTCTTGAGGGGAACCAGTTTGTGTGAAGTGCTACAACGAGCTTCAGGCCAACGACTATCCGAAACGCGAGCGAAACGAGTATTCCAGCAGCTTGTTGCAGCAGTGGAAGCTCTTCATTCGCAGTGCGTGATTCACCGCGATCTGAAGCTTGAAAATGTTCTTCTCAATGAGGAATCGGGACACGTTACTATCATTGACTTCGGGTTCAGTGACTTTGAAGAGCCTGTCGATCCTCTCTCCCTTGCTTCACTAGACACCGAAAATCGAAAGAAACAACCGAAGAAGAAGAAAAACTTTTGTGGCACTCCTGTTTACATGGCACCTGAGGTGGTCACAAGTGAACATTACGATGGAAGACCGGTGGACATATGGAGTTTGGGTGTCTTGCTGTACTTGATGCTATGTGGTAAATTTCCCTTTCAAGGTGCAAATTTTCACCAACTTTTTCAGAAACTTCGTAGTGGCGCGCAGCAACTGGTGCTACCACCAACACTCTCTGTTGCAGCTCGTGCTTTGCTTCAGTCGATATTAGCCGTAGATCCGCTAAAACGACCAATCGCAAGCGAGCTCCGAGGTTGTTTGTGGTTGCAAGACATCGAAACACTGGAATTTTCACGAAAAGAGGCGGCATCGTTTGAAGCGTGGCCCGGGACAAATGAAAAAGTCTGTGAGGCACTCACTAAATTGTATGGTGTGCAGCTGAATCTTTCAGATATAAATATTGCTAGAGCTAAGCCACGACGTCCTCGATTGAGCGCGTTTCTGGAGCTCGCGACTGCAGAATCAAGACAGCATTTCCTGGAACTTATTGCAGAATCTGCGTCTTCAGATGATGTTCAGTCACCACAAAGCGACGAGTCTGACACGGATTGTGATGAGTCAAACAGCCACGAAGACGTCGCACCATCCACACGACACAAACAGCAACTAGAAAAACTCATTGGGCTAGTCAAGACGTCCCTCGCAACAAGCGATTAAGCTGAAGAATCAACCACTTATGACCATTGCGATGGTGCGGATTTATTTCATGTATAATTCGGACGAAAATCAAGTAGCAAGTTAAGCTTGTCAGCAACCTCCTTATCGTGGCAAAACGCAACTTTCCGTTTGTTGCCGCTGCATTAGCAACTTTCATCACAGTATGGGAAGTTGGACAAGTTTGTTGCCGGCTTCGGAAGGTACTTTCAGTTGGTTCTACACTTCAACTTGGATATTCATCATGATTGGCTCATTCAATTTTTATCCCAGGTCTTATTGGCTAAAATGCTTTTCACAAATGGCGCCAAATCCCATTTCCGAAGCACATTTGGAGCAACGCTGGGAATTCCTGAGCCCCCTGGCTACAAAACCTAGATCGTCGCATCAAGTACAAACAAGTCGCAAAGGAAGAGGGAGTGTGGGAGGCCGAGAAGCGCGTTCTGGGGGTGACCTTACCCCACAAGCTAAGCCTTAAGTACGCGAGCTACAGTGACAGCGAATTTTCCTACGATTTGCATGAAGCTGTGGCACTTATAGATGCGGAAGTTTGTGCTTAATAATATTTGATGTTTTAAACTTGGCAACAAAGGGTCCGAAGAGCTGGAGCAGGAAATCCCAGCAAAGTTCGTGCTGGTGTTCGAGACTTGATCACGAAGATGCAATTACGTTTAAGAATTCTCAACGCAGAGAAAATCATCAAACAAGAGTGAAACGTGCACGAGCAGAGTGTTGGACGCCGTCAGGTTACGTCTATTGAATCAGCTGCAGCCATGGCCACCGACAATCTCATGACATGGCGCAAATATTGCTAACAAACTTAACACCATTACCCAAATGAATCCGCAACCATACACACCGATGACAACTCTAGCCCCAGTTGGCGAGAGTTGGTGCTTCATTTCTTCCAATTGGCGAGGTCCCTTTGGCAACAACCGAGTCGTCGCGAGCACAACTGGAATCAACGGGATGATGCTCGTTAGTATCGAAAGTTTCCAGACGCCGCTAAAGTCATGAGGCACTTTCTGCAGATCTGTCAGCTCTACCGGCCAAATATGCAGCAGCATATTGGAAATCGTACTGGAAAAAGCTTGTGCCAGATTCGTGACACTTGTAAGCAGTGCAAATGCGACGCCTTCTTGATGCTCTGGACACACAGCCACGAACATCTGAGCAACGGGAAGATACTGGAAGCCTCGTGCAAAGGATTCGCCAGCAGCGTCTCCCATCGCAAACCAAAAGGGAGGAATGCCAAAGGCTTCGTTCACATGCAACACAAGCAGAACGTTCAACAGCGAAAAGAACGCAACTACAAGGCCAGTTACGAAGTACACGTCGTGCCAAGGAGCTTCAAAGTGCGGCATAATATACGTCCTATACACAACAATTGAAGCGAACGTGACGCAAGCTCCGATGCCACTCAGCGCTCCGTACTGGAAGGCGTCGAAATTGTACGCCACTTTCAGGTAATTCCCCCACGCAGCGTTCTGCACAAAGAAGGCGTTCGCCAGCACCAAGAAGCACACCGGTTGCCACGTGGCACGTCGCTGTAGCATGTGCCAGATCCCGGCAGCTTGATCCCGCAGTGGCATTGGTCCAATCTCCTCCGGTTCGTAGAGATACTTTAACGCGGGAAGCACCGAAACCATCGGTACGATCGCAAGGAAAACGAACTGTTGACCCATTGAAGCCCCATAACCCCATTGTGCTTTGTTACTCAATGCTGCACCCAGCCAGTAGCCCACCATTTCGCTAGCAAAGCGACAAAGATACACCGTAGTCTGCAAATGGGCTCCATCGGATTGCATCGCTACCATGGATTCTTCTTGCTGTAGTTTCGACTCCTTCGACTTCTTTCTCGGTGACTTCTGTTGCAAGAGCAACACTCGATGAGCTACCAGTGCATCTGCCATAACGTCTGCCATAACCACACCAACTGTAGCCCCGAAAAGCAGCAATGCGAAGGACGCAACTGTTAAAGAGTCCGAGGCGCTGTAAATCGACAGTAGTAAGTGGAATAGCGACGCTGTCACACACCCAAGGAACAAATACGGCGTGAATCGCTGGCCGTGGATCGGGAACACATCCGGTAACAGACCAAAGAGCACTTTGAACGTCCATGGAAGTGCACGCACCACCGTTACCGTGCTGAGCTGAGCGTCGGTGGCGCCTAAGGATCTCGGAAAAAACTCGATAGTGGCTTGAGGAAAAGAGTACATTAAGCCCGTGCTGATGTACGTAATGGGGATTGCCAAAGACTCTAGACTCCAGATAGACCCAGAGTATTGCTCTGGCAGCAGACTGGACAGCAGTAAACCTTCGTCTTGGCTTGTGGTGCGTGTGCGCTTGATGTGATCGCTTAGAGACACGTAACATGTCGACTCGGACTCACTTAAGGCCTCGTCGGGTGTGGCAACGCCAGGCTTCGCTGCCACACGCTTCGCCATGGAACTGATCGGATGCAGCTGTGGAAAAGTGGCAGATCCATCTACACATTAATTAAACCGACGCACCTCTTCGTGTCCCGTAAAGTATCTTTCGATAGACACATGTTGAAGGTGGCTGTAGCGATGATTCTTGGCACTCGTTGCTGCACCCAACTGGAAAATATGAGACGAGACATTTGCTACCAAACGATGCCCAACCGACCTTATTGCAACCATGAGATGACCATCTCGCACCCAAATTCGACACGAATGGTAACCAACTAAAAGAGCTAGCCTCGCGTTGTATACACATCTCCGGATATAGAGTTTTTAAGTAAGAGAGCCAGACCACTTGAGATGCGCGCCGAGGCAGTTTCTGCGGAGGACCCAGCGCAAGACTGTCATGTCGTTGTTGTACTGTATTTAGCTAGCATGTCCAACCACAACAAAAAATAGCAAGAAAATCGCTATCTTCCAGACGTAGCAACACAGAGCTGGCGAGCATATAAAGAAGAACTACATTGAGATTGTTCGCTACATCTTCGAATCCGGTAGATCTCGCTACAACTAGAAACATAAGCGCAGGGAGCGGTATCTCATGCACTGCAACGTCTTCTTGTCGAGAAGCCTGACTTGATCGGCACCACAAAAGTTTTCGAACGCAATAAGAACGTAAATACCGCAGTTGTAGCTGTCTGTCTGGACTCCTAGTCCCGATTCGAAATTGCGCACACGAATGCCATGTCCAACAGTCCCCGGAAGAAGCGCTATTATCTTCTGAGCCACGGATCGAACGCTAACAAGATACGACGATGCGCTGCTATCGTAGATGTAGGCTTCAAAGGTAAAAAGATTGATGCGCTGCTATCGTAGATGTAGGCTTCAAAGATAAAAAAATTCAAAGATAAAAGATTCGCACCATTTCATTCGGCCTTATCAGGGGCTTGCTGGCAGGTAGCTGAGAAATCTCGTGAGCAATAGGGGGCTTTACCTTGGTAAAATGTGAAGAGCTTGAGCTGCATGACTTTGTCAGCAGTAGACACGTAGCTCGCATCTCCGACAAGGATTTCATCAAGTGTACCGAGATTCATCTTTTTACTGGTCATCTCCATGTCTTCTTGTACCAGCGTCGTTATTAGCTTCCGTTTGGCCTTGACAGCTTTCGGTTTTTGCTTGGGGCGCCCCTTTGACTTTGGCGAACTTTGAAGCTCGAGCTCGACGTTATCATCATCGATGTCGATGGGGCGTTGGTGTCCACCAATAACTGGTGATCCGGTACGTATACTTAGATGATCAGATCCAGCAGCGCTTGGTAACCCAAGATCCGGCCTCCTTTGCGTGCCCACGCGGGTCTCTGTGCCCAACTCAGTCACTAGTTGGGTCTCTGTGCCCACCTCGTTGTCCACGCGGGTCTCTGTGCCCAACCCAGTCACTAGTTGGATTTCGGTGCCCAAATGATTGCCCAAATTAACGCTAATAAATCCCATTTGAGTACCAACTCACGCTAATAAATCCCATCTGAGTACCAGCTCAACCCAATCACTTCACAGTCAAGTGCCCTCGACTCCTGGCGTTTTATTTTTCCTTGGCCTCGCGATTTGTACTTGCCTGCGTGGGTACACACTATCGTCTTGCTGTAGTGTACCCAACTTTCTGGGATCAACGGAGCCGAGCTGCCCGCCGCCTTAATTTTGCTGTTCCGACGGGTAACCGTGTTATTTGTGCGGACACGGAAGCTCTACAAGAACGTAACGGGAGAATGACAGCATTGCAACGATGTCTGATACTCAAATGAAAAGCGATACATACCTGGTAGGTTTGAGTTTCATACTCCCTCAGATAACTGTGAAAATCTTCCCACGAATCAAACTGTGTACGCTGGAGAGGGACAGCTACAAAACTGCTGTTGATGTCGCTGTCATCGTCCTGCCCGGATCTGGAGCTGT
Source organism: Phytophthora infestans T30-4 (assembly GCF_000142945.1). NCBI lineage: Eukaryota > Oomycota > Peronosporomycetes > Peronosporales > Peronosporaceae > Phytophthora > Phytophthora infestans. The sequence goes on from NW_003303757.1 coordinate 569,449, forward strand.
CGGACCGTTCGAACGCTTGGCGCGACGACGTCATGCTGCTGGATCTGGAGCTTTCGTACCGTTCAGACGTTCCGGTCATAGATGCAATGCTGCTCCTTGTACTCATTGGACTCGAATCAGACTCCACCCACTCCTCATCACTCAGACCACCCTTCCCTGAAGCCGATCTCTCACTGCCGGAGCTGCTTCACGATGCGCAGACGGTAGGCCTTGGCGGCATCACTCGCAAGTCCATTTCTCCGGCTGCAGATTTTCGATTTGGACCTCCCCCTAAAATCAGTGGCTGACGGCGCGTGTATACGCACGCTATACAGCCTGTCGGATGCCGTCGAGGGGCTAGGGGTAAAAGTCTGGCCTCAACACGACAACCCCGTTGGGCGCAGGACACACTCTCATGATTCTTTTGACGATGTTAGCTAGACTACATTTGCGGACAGGCATGGCAGTTAAAAAATCTGAAGTTGCGGTTCATGGGGCTGTTGAGCAATGGGAGTGTCAATAGCCAAGGCTCGCGTATTTTACTGACAGGATAAGCACGCTACTCGCGCCTTGTTTTGCTGTATGTGTGTGTGTCAAAACCATGGTTGGGGGCGGCGATGCGCAACCCTTTTAACTTAGGCACGTGTCACTGTGCCCATCTGGGGCAAAATGTGACGAGGCATTGGCTCCCATCCGACACCATCCGACACCATCCGACTCCCACATACGACCATTTGTGCCCATCTGATCCCAACTACCGAAAGAGCCAGTAATGTAATATTTTGATGCGTGTCACGCAACTATACGGGTTTGCTGCGATTAACCGGACTCCTATACGGGATTAACCGGACTCTTATACGTCTATGTCTGTCTTGGACTGACAGCAAGCTACGGGTGAAACATCTCACAAGCGCATTTTCATTCGCATTTTACTACTGGTTTGGTCAAAAATGTAATGTATTTAAATGCACAAGCTAAGGTATCTGTAGCGCAGATACTGCAGCGTCTTCTTGTCGATTAGTCCCGGCGACTGTGCACCTGCAAACATCTCGCAGGCGACTAGAACATAGATACCACAATTGTAGTTACATGTTTGGACTCCGAGATGGCTCCCATAGCTTTGGACGCGACACCCTTCGAATCCTTGCACACATCCAGTTGCAGGTGTCCCATCTGAGCCCGACTCGATGGGAATTCACCCATCTGTGCCCAACTCGATAGTATTTAGACCAACTGTGCCCAAATATAAATGACTACATACCTGTGCACCGCACTCAGTCGATCGTATTTCCCGACGTGGCCGCTTGCCTTTACCCCGCGGTTTGTACTTGCCCGCGTGGGTGCAAACAAGGGTCTTGTTGTACCAGATCCACTCCTCTGGGATTAGAGGAGCTAAAGTATTTTGCTTCTGGATCTTGCGGTTGCGCTCCTGGACCTTGTTGTTAGTACGAATTCGAAAGCTCTGGTACACATACAGTAGTAATTAGGCTAGTTGTCAACTAAACAATTTCTTAGCGATGCGAACCTGGTATGTCTGCGCCATATACTCGTCGAGGTAAGCATGGAATGACTCCCACGAGTCAAACTGCATCTGAAGTAGCTGGGGGGCTAAGGCACAAGATGTCTCTCCACTGGAGGCCTCCTCTTGGGCGCTCTGTGTCTCGAACTGGCTCGAGGTTTGCGACGACTGTACACTCGAGTCCCTGGATGGCAGTGCACACTCGGCGTCGCTATCATCTTCACTCGGAGCAGCGTACTGTCGGCGCTTTTGTGCTGGACGCGGCCGGCGCTCCATACTTGCCGCTTTGCTCTTTTTGTCCAAATGAGGGGGAGCCACTCGTTCTGTCCTTGCAGTATACTGTATACGCCGTCGTTCGTATAGCGTGCGCAGAGCATGACACACGAGGAATAGGGCATGACAAAGAAGAGACCTCCTCAGACGGGCGCAGTAGCCACTCTCTTTAACTTAAAAGGGTAACCGCAAAAGGCACAAATTATGCCGCGTAATGCTCTTCAACATTGAAAAATTGTCTCCATTTAAGTACGATTCGTGAAAACACGTCAGTTCGCACATTCGAACGACCGCTTGACAGGGTTCTGGAATACCCAGGTTTTATAGAATGCAGGGGTGGATATAAGCGCTGCACGGGGTGGGTGGATATTGGGTTGTTACCTGTCCTAACCCTACAAATCATTTAATTTAACTATGGGTATACAATATTTAAATATCACACGCCACGCAGCTCGCTCCGCCATCCAATGCCATCGCCTGCCTCGTTTTATGGAAGTGCTCGTTAACTTTGGCACTCACTTTCGCTTTTACCTCCAAGTTTGCAATCGAAGACAATCCATCGATGTAGCCACCACGAACGGCGACCGCGTACGTTTTGTTAACTGGCTCATCACTGGAAAACTTTCCTGAGTACCACGTAACTATATCACCGGGTATTAGATCAACTGTTGCGAAAATTCCATTTCCGGCACCCGGAATTGATGACGGTCGATATTCGATCGGGCAAAAGGGGGCACCAAAGACGCCCTCTATGTCTGCGTCTATATCAGTAAATACTTCTGTCCTCTGTACTACCTGACGCTCTTTTTTCTTTTCTTTTCTTTGATCTATAACGCGCACTATACTCGCGCTGCCTGCTTCTTTTGCTTTCTAGCGAGACACGAGCGCACTTGACAGAAATTCTTAGCTGGTGAGTATTTTTGCAATGGCGCCGGAGAGTGTTAATCTTCGTAGTATTGAACTGACAGCCTGGACTTGGGCACGAGATGTCACTGCCGGGGGGAGCAGGAACCAGAACCGGTGAGACGGCAACACTGGTGGACTGTCCATAGAGCTGTCAGAAAGTCGAGTGAGATGAAAAGGGGACGCTGTTGTCGTCAAATTTCTACGTGAGGCAAAAAATGGACAACAAAATTGGGAGATGTTTTTCAACTCAGCGGGGTGGGTGGGATTTTTTGTTTTTCCCTAAAATAACCACCCCAGAGGATGAATGGGTGGGTGGATGGGCAAATTGGATTATTCCCTACCCCAAAAAAACCACTACGAACCCTGCCGCTTGAGCACCTTGTCCTGCGTCATGAGCGCCACCTCAGCAAGCCTCAAACCTTTTGGTGCGCTTGCATATGCTCCTCTTTACCCGCTAATGCAATCCACTCATGTATCGCTTGTGTCGGATGTTGTGCCAGGCCAATTGGAATCGCTGTCAGCGTCCGCGCCATGGGCCATCTTCCCTCGCAAGAAGCTGGACGTGACGTACGGGGACATCGGTACAGGTCTGGCGGCGTGTCTGCAACTGCGTGAGAACCAACGCCAGGAATACGAGCAGAAGATCACGAATCTATGGGACCCTAGTGGCCACGCAATGGTCACGCTCTCCATCCGGTCAGAAATTGCTCCAGTTTGCTTCAAAATTAAAGAAAATTGTAAGCTTATTGCTGCTGCAATTTGTGATTAGGACGGGGTTTGATCTGCTCCTGCAGACACTCAAGCTGCCAGCTGGGAGTGAAGTTCTCTGCAGCGCCATCACGATCCCCGACATGATCTACGTACTGCGGTATCATGGATTGGTACCGGTTCCTGTGGATCTGGACCCCGAGACTTTGGCGGTGAATGCCGAACTGCTAAAGAAGTCTGTTACAGAGGTAAGGGGGTATTCAGAGTAGTGTTCGATGGAAGTTTAGAGCTGATTGGGGTGGTCAACGTAGAAAACGAGGATGCTGCTGATCGCGCATATCTTCGGCTCGCGTTTCCCATTGGATGAAGCGCTTGAAGTCGCTCGTAGTAACAATCTGCTGGTTGTGGAGGACTGCGCACAGGCCTTTATGGGCATGCAGTACACGGGCGAGAACCGTGCCGATGTGTCCATGTTTAGCTTTGGCACAATCAAGACGGCAACGTCATTTGGTGGTGCGATCATCAACGTCAAGAACTCAGCTGTGCTGAAAGAAATGCGTCGTCGTGAAAAGAGGTAAGCAGAGTGTTTGCTCTCGTATTACAATGGAGTTGTGAGAATAAATGACTCTGTTCTTGTAGGTATCCGAGTCGCACGAACGTGTTCTTTTTCAAGAGATTAGTGAAGTATGGCGTGCTGCATGGTATCTCTACACCTGCAATCTACGGTCTGTTCCTCCATGCCTGTCGAGCTGTTGGGGGTACGTTGAGTTCAGCATAACAGTCCACTGCGTGGTGATCTGACTAGTAAAAGAATCGCTTGTGTTCCAGCTGACCACGATAAAGTGATCACTTCGGTGATTCGTGGCTTCAGTGGTGGAGAGCTGGTGTCATTAATTCAGTATCGCCCGTCTATGGCTCTGCTTGGGATGATGCATCGTCGACTCACCTGCATGGATGAGCAGTATGTTCTGCTAAGAAAGTAAGTGAACATGATAAACGAGGGCTGATAGAGTTACTGATGACCTTGATGTGCGGTGACAATATCAGATCCAAGAGCGAGCAGTTGGCTAACGCCATCAAAGATCTTCCAAACGTCGCAGTAAGTTGCTATCAATTTTTCTTAACTACTCGGTTTATCAACATTTTCTGCTTTCTGCTCTTTGTAGATCCCAGGCCACCGTGCTGACAAACATTACTACTGGTTGTTCCCTGTTTGTGTGCCTTCCCCAAAGGATGTTGTCAGTTACATGAACAAGCATGTAAGGCTGAGAATACCGTCGATTAGTTTTACCTCCTAGCACGACTAAGCGAGCATTCTTGACAGGGTTTTGATGTCACGTCGGGGGCTACCCAGTTGACCTACGTGCCGAGGTACGAAGAGAGAAATAAACCTATCATTCTACAGCTCAAAGTATGACCTCATTTTCTTGTGCGTAGTCCGCGTGGACAGGAGCATGACCCTGTGCACGCTAAGCACATCATGACCAGGTTTGTTAGTACAATTATTTCTGGCAAAGTAAACTTGACTTCTTGTCCACTAACACTTGCCACGACAGCTTGGTCTACCTTCCTGTCACCCCTGAAACGCCGGACTGGGCCATTGAGAAGATGATGTGCTGCTTCCGAGATGCGATTCAATCGTCCAGCAGACTTTAACGCTATGCAACATCATCGCACTGCAGATGTGTTCATCTTCATGCTCAATAGAGAAAATGTGTAGTTATAAATTCAGAATAGTACTTTTAGTTCATAAGAGTGAAGTATCTATCCCCTGGATCGTTCTTTAAAAAAGAGCATGCGAGATCGCCCAGAACAAAGTGACCGATACAATCGCCATGAGCGAGTTTTGACGCATCGATTCGTTGGCCGTGGTGGTGTTTGCCTCAGATGATCCGCTGCCGCTGTCGCTTTTGCTGCTGCTTCCACTGGGCGTCGTGCTTTGCGTCCCTGATCCGGAGCCGGTAGCCCAGTTTCCACTCGACTGTTGACCTTGGCAGGTGTGAGCTTGTACTGCTGTGGGGCAGTTGAAGTTGCTAGCAGCAGTGTCAGACGGCCACGTGATGGCGCTAAGCTTCGGGAAACCAGTCGGGCACGTGGGTAGTACAGTCCGATCCGACTTGTACGCGCTCATTTTGGTCTCGCTGGCGACACTAACAGCTTTGTATTGCGTACTGAGGTTGTAGTAGTTGGGCATTGGGACGTATTCGCACTTGACATCGTCGTGGTTGCAGTTCACAGGCTTAAAGTACCCAAGTCCGTAATTCCCGGCATCGAATTTTGTAAATGGAAACTGAGCCTTCACGTTCACGATCTCAGTTGAGTACTCGAAGGCAAAACCTCCGGAGAAAACCTTGCGGAAGTCAGAAGAGAACAGCCAACCAGCCTGAAGCCACGTGCGCTGAGCCTCATACTCTCCAACTTTCGGGAAGTTCACGTTTAGGCACCCGTATTCTGTCAACATTACGGGGATGGTCATTCCGTACGACGCGAAATCCGTCTGGAGTTTGTTAAACCCGGTCGCCGCCGCAAGAGTCTTCTGCTCGTTGTCGCAGTACTGGTACGCGTTGATACCATACCACTCGGCGTTCTCGTACTTGTCCGTACCAGTGCGGCAATTGTAGTACTTTGCGTTGAGCTCGCGATTATTTTTCGCTGTATCCGGATCGGCTACTACGAGGCCAACGGGAATCTTGCGGATACTTGAGCATTCTCCAATGAAGTTGCGCATGTCCCGCACGAACTTCTTCTGGCATGGCGCGTTGATGGCAGCGTCCTCCGGTACTTCGTTGTTAACCTCATTTCCTGCACTGAAAGCCTAAAACCACAAAACATAAGTATCATCACTACCATAAAATGGTACTAATAACAAACGTACCAGCACGTTGTCATACTTGGCAAAAGCGAGGATAATTTCTCGTCCGCGTTCTCGGAGATCAGTGGGGTAGCAGTCTGGATACTGTTTAATAGTAACCGAGCAGTTTGTGCAGCTGGCAGCAAGGTCGACCAGAGCGTACATGCCCTTTGCCCGCAGCGCACACATGAACTTGTCGTGGGTCTTGGACGGATCGACGGCGTACAACCGCACAGCGTTGGCTCCAGTAGAAGCAAGGTAGTCGATGTCATCTTTCCAGACATCATAGTGTGCGTCTGTGAAGAAATCGTGATTGTTTTCGTTGAGTTTGCCAGCATTGGGACGCGGATAGTAATCGATGCCTTTCACAGCGAACGAGTCTCCCGTCTTGTTGTCGAACATGCGGTAGCCCACGATAGTGATGGGGTTCGTGTAGCCTTGGACGTTGACAGTAGCTAGGGCAGCCAGCAGAGTTGCAAGAGTCACGGAGAGCTTCATACTTGACGATCTGAGGGCTGCTTCTGCGTAGTATGATCGGTGTTCAACAATGACAACGAGAGCTGAAGCCTACTCTTGCTTTTCGGTGGGCCGGCTTTCAACTGGAATGCCATTTTCGGGGTTCTCAAATCAGATCTCTAAATTGGAGATCAACGTTCTCTTCTCTCTGCAAATACTTCACGTAGTAGCTAATTTCAGCACTTATATATTTATATCAATCTCCTTAAATCAGAATTCCAACAAGGGCTGAAACGATGGCAGCCATTACAACGGAGCGGGTCATGGTCGAGGACGTGGAACTGGTGTTGCCACCATCAGTAGTTCCCGCTCCCGACTTGGCCGTGTTGGAGTCTCCACTGTCCTTTGTGTTATCCGAAGTCGTCGACGATGCGGTCGAACTCGAGCCAGCGTCACTAGCCCATTTTCCACTCGGCTCTTGGTCTGGGCACTCATACTGTTGCGCAGTAGACGGGCAAGTCAAACTGTTGACACTATCCGCCTCCCACGTGACGTCGGCGAGAGCAGCAAAGCCATTCGGACACGACGGGATTGTGGTTCGTTCAGGGGTAAAGTCAGTCATGCTGCTCTCACCCGACACATCCGTTGCATTGTATTGCTTGGCCAAGTTCTCAAAGTTTGGCATGAGGTTGTAGACACAAGGAACCGACTCATAGTCGCAGTCTTCCGGCGAGAAGTAGCCCAATCCGTAGTTCTGTGCACCGAAGCTCGTGAACGGATAGGGCGATTCATCCTTGGCATTCGCGTTTTCCGTCGAGTACTCGAAGGCAAAACCTCCGGCAAACACGTCACGGAATGTCGAGTCGAACATCCACCCGGCTTGAAGCCATGTGCGTTGAGCTTCATATCCGTCCACAGTCGGGAAGCTTGGGTTCACACAACCGAACTCCGTGAGCATTACGGGGATTGTCAAATCATAAGACGAAAAGTCCGTCAATAATTTCTCGAATCCACCCGAGGACGCCAACTCTGTAATGTCGGCATCACAGTATTGATACGTATTAAGACCGTACCATTCTGCATTCTCGTACTCATCACTCGAGTCGGTTCTGCAGTTGTAGTACTTGACATTGACCTCTCGGTTGTTATTGGTCGTGTCCGGGTCGGCCATAACCACCCCCACTGGGATATCACGGAAACTGGAGCAACCTCCAAGAAAAGCTCTCATGTCTCGTATGAATTTCTTTTGACACGGAGCATTAGTGAACGCATCATCGACAATGTGGTTTACTTCGTTGCCGGCACTGAATGCCAACACGTTGTCGTACTGTGCGAACTCAGAGATGATTTGTTCTCCTCGAGTCTTCAGTGCACTCGGGTAGCACGTCGGATACTCGTCCAAAGTGATGGAGCAGTTCTCACAACTCGCTCCGAGGTCTACTAGCGTGTATATGCCTTTGGCACGCAGTGCACACATGAAGAGATCGTGTGGTTGGGACGGGTCCACGGCGTACAGGCGGACGGCGTTGGCGCCAGACGCCGCGAGGTATTCGATGTCGGGGCCCCAGATGGCTTCGTTGTCGTCTGTGAAGAAGTCGAGATTGTTGGCGTCCAGGTCTCCCGTGTTGGGGCGCGGGTAGTAGTCGATGCCTTTAACGGCGAATGCTTCCCCCGTTTTAGGCATCGAACATTTTGTAAACCCTTCGACCGTTGATGGGGTTCGTGTAACTCTGTGGCAGTGGCAACAGATCGGCAATTGCCAGTCCGAAAGGAGGCAAAACGAAGCATTGCTGGTGGGTGCACTTATTAATTATTATAAATTCGCTTTTGGCAGTTGGCGGTAGGAGGCGAATCGAGAAGTGTGTTGAGGTCGAGAGAAGCGTCGACTGATTTTGGGTACCGGTACAAGCACAGGCATGTCTAGTGACACTTACAAATACCAAGTCAGATTAGTTGATGTTTGAAAGGATTAATCTTCCCCAAGACAGTGACATGCCCATCCTCAAGAGGTGTGTAATATCCCAAAAGGGAAATTTTTTGGCCACAACAATATTTTGATCCGTACGACCTTTGGTACGATGGCACTAGACGGAGGACTTCACCAATTCTGCGGGCTTATTAATACATAGAGACTTCACCAACATGACGCAACGCAATCCAATCAATTCGGCAATTCCTCGCCCTGCTCGTTTATCTATCAGTGTGGTAGATCCCCACTCATGGAACTGTGACTACAGAAGGGTAGCAATCGCGTAGACGACCAGGAGCAGCGACGTGCTTGACATGCTCAATGCCGAGGCATCCGAAGAGTCGCCGCTACTTTCGGCGGTGCCTCCGCTGGCTGCACTCGATGTGGTGCCCTGGTAGCTCGTCCAGTCACTGGACTTCTGCCCCGAGCACTCGTAATTGAGCACCTTTGACGGGCAAGACGTGTCTTCGACACTGTCAGATTCCCACGTAGATAACGCAAGGGCAGAGAATCCCGACGGGCAGGCCGGTGGATTGATGCGGTCTGAATCGGCTGTGAAGTCAGTGTACGAAGACTCAGAAGAGAAGTCTGTGTCGCTGTACTGGGTCGAAAGGTTATAGAAGTTGGGCATCGGGTTAAACGAGCACATTTTAAAAAAAAATTTCGGGTTAAACGAGCACATAGTGTCAATCCAGTCGCATTCCTCGGGCGAGTAGTAGCCCAGACCATAGTTTGCGCGCCGTAGGTTGTGAATGGATACGACGACGTGGTCGAACCCGAGCCGTCCGAGTTGGCCATCTCCGTTGCGAACTCGAACACGAACCCACCAGAAAACACCTCACGGAACTTTTCACCTAGCAACCAGCCGGCCTGTCGCCACGTGCGCTGCGCCTCGTACTTACCGACAGTAGGAAAGCTCGGGTTCACACAGCCGTACTCTGTCAGCATTACTGGAATAGACATGCTGTAGTTTGAGAAATCCGTCAGCAACTGTGAGAACCCGTCAGCGTCGGCGAGCTCCGTCACGTCGCCGTCGCAGTACTGGTCCGTGTTGAGGCCATACCATTCGGCGTTCTCGTATTTATCGCTCGATTCTGTGCGGCAGTTGTAGTACTGGGCGTTGAGCTCGCGGTTATTGTTTGTGGTGTCCGGGTCGGCCATCACGACACCCACGGGGATGCTACGCATGGTGGACGAGCAGCCACCGATGAAGGCGCGCATGTCGCGAATGAACTTCTTCTGACACGGGGCGTTGGTGCTGGCATCCTTGACAAGGTTGTTGATCTCGTTACCAGCGCTAAAGCCCAACGTGTTGTCGTACTGAGCAAACTCGGTAATAATCTGCTGCCCACGAGTCTTGAGCGCACCCGGGTAGCATGCTGGGTATTCGTCCACGGTGATGGAGCAGTTCTCGCAACTGGCACCAAGATCCACAAGCGCGTACATGCCATATTTGCGCAGCTCGCACATGAAGCCGTCGTGCGACTTGGACGGATCCACGGCGTACAGACGAACAGCGTTGACGCCCGCCTCAGCGAGGTAAGCGATGTCATCTTTCCAGATGGAACTGTTATCGTCCGAGAAGAAGTCGTAGTTGTTGACATTGAGTTCGCCTGAATTGGGACGCGGGTAGTAGTCGACGCCCTTGACGGCGAAGTAGTCGCCCGTGTTCGAGTCGAACATTTTGTAATTTTTGATCATGATGGGGTTCGTGTAAGCGCTGACGGACGACGCCGCGAGGGCTGTCACTGCTGCGAAGACCTTGGCGAAATACATGGTGCTTAAGCGCCAAGGGGATTGGGGAATCTGCCGTGTTATGAGCAAATTGGGGAGTGAGGAATATCTTGAGCCGAGCGCCCCATGGAAATCTCCTCGACTGAGAACCATCGCCGATCGCGTTGGACTCGTCTTTTTTCAGCGCAGGGCGCTCCGGCTGTGCACTTTTGAGCATATCGTCCAGTAACAACTGTGCGTGCCTCTGCTATCGGTCTCTTCTTAGCCCGTGTCCATCCGTGCAATAAGCGATGGATTTTCGCTACTGCAACGCTACTTGACTAAAGTATTGAGAGTTGCGCGTTGAGACCATGCACCGCCAGGTCACCGGGCCGGTGCGGTACCAACAAGTTGTTGGCTACAATGGAACGCTCATAGACACAGCGAAGCAAATGGAATCCGGAATCCCATTCGATCGTTGCCACCGAACGTAGTTGTGGTACAAATATTGCCCATGGTATCATAGCAAGAGCCTCGATTCACTTAGGCGAGACGCCTTACGCTGCCATCCTGCGAAGTACTTAGTATCCTGCAGTCGCAAGGGATTATTTTAATCGTGCCCAAATCTTATCAAAATGTACAGCAACACAACCCAGTTTTTGTGTGCGCCACTACTTTTCTGTGGCGCAATTTTATTACTAGTAGTACATTTTTACAGCCTACAATTGCACTCGAGTGCGGCAACTTTGAAAAAAAAGCTCTGGAAGTACATGTAGCTCAGTCTACACTGTAATATTTTTGTTTTACAAAAATAATAAAGCAATTATTTTATTTTGCAAAACCATTTGATTGGGTGGTCCACAAAAACCAAGATTCAGGTGTCAGGGGCCGCAACCGAACCGAAAGAAATCTCGCGCTTTCCAGCTCCTTGGACTCCGACCCTCGTACAGCACTTCTCGCCGCATAACTTGACAAAGCTTATTCCCGCCACGATAACCACTTTTCCAAGATGACGGTGCGTTCATTGACGATCTCTTTTTTATCTCAAACGCTATAAAGATACAGGCTCGAGAAGTCAGCTGAAATCGTTGTGAGGGATACTAACTTCAAGTTGTTTCGCTGCTACTTGTGGCCTTGGTTCCTCGACAGGTGTCCACTTCCAAGACTGCGGAAACCCCGGAGAAGCCTGCGCGCACCAAGGAAGCAGCGAAAACAAAGCCGGCGGACGACGAGGACAGCGCCAGCGCTGACGACGAAGAGTCGGTGCAGGATGATGCAGCTAACGAGGATAATGACGGAGAGGAAGAGGGGGAGGAAGAAGAAAATGGCGAAGAAGGGGGAGACGGTGAGCAACAGGAGGGGGTGGGGTTGTCGTATCTATATACGAACTTTGAAGACGATGAGAACGATGAAGACTTTAAGGTGGATGCCGCAGCCCAAGAGGATGACGACGACGACGATAACGACGATGATGATGGAGAAGAAAATGGCGACGATGACGCCGCAGAAGATGAAGACGATGGCAATGACGACGGCGATGAGGAGAACGATGAGGAAGCAGACGGCGAAGAGGACGAGGAAGAAGAAGATGAACCGCCAGGTACGCGTCATTGATGTGTCGTTGTGATGAACGGGGAACTTATCTTGTTTGATTGCTGCTGTATGCTTACAGCCAAGAAGCAAAAGAAGTAACCAGTCCTGGTGAAGTTGCTTGTAAAAAAGAGTGAGTGGGTCAACTGTTGGCTTTAGCTTGGGCAAGCGAACTTTGGGGCGAGGAAAGGAGCGTTGGCTTCTCTGCCTACATTTTACTTTCCTTGCAGCTCTTTTTAAACTACGAGGGCATTGCCAACGGACGTCATCATCATTCAACACAAAACGCTCGCCTTACCCTACATCTCTAAGACGGACAATTAGCCTCTTACGCCTGTTGTTCTTCAGTACTGAAATATAGTTGAGCTGTTTCCATTCAGTGGTAAGAATGAACAAAGCAAGAGCCGTGTTGCAACCTACACGTAGATTATCACGATAACATTCCGCAAGTGAAGTACTACATTCTCAATCACTCCACAGTTATCCCACCATGGTGCGCTTGCGCCCGCGAAGACGCACTTGAGAAAGCTTCTGGAAGATCGCATCGGAGCGGCGAGATTTTGCCCTGTAGGCACGCAAGACCTCCTCAACCTGCCACCAAAAGAGTGTCCATCAGTCCATTTTTCTTGCTTAAACACCTTCCCACAACTCACCAGGAGTTCCGAGTTAACATGGGTGCTGGCAAACGCGCGCTCCATCACGTAGAGGTCGACGGCCTTGTCCTCCGGCAGCGGCTGCGAGTTGGCCAGACCGAAATCGATCATCGTCTAACTGCACCCAAAGCATCACTGAACACCACGCCAATAAAGAGAAATCCCCTCTACAAGTCACTTACAACATCCGTAGCTTCGTCGCTACTCAGCATCATGTTGGACGTCGTCAGATCTCCGTGCACAATATCGGCATCATGCATCTTGGCGATGGCTTCACCGATGTGATAAGCTTTCTTCAGTGCCTTGTCGCCATACTTCGGGTCTGCACAACAAATACACCTCTCATTAGTTCCCGTAGCCTTCTATACGGGGTAGTGCATTAATGAGCATCGTACCAAGCGTATATGCCCGTCGCAGATAGTCCTTTAGACTGCCTCCTTCCACCTTTTCCAGGTAGAGGCGGCTGTTGTCTTCATCCACCAGGAAGATAACAGGCGTGAGAACTCCAGCACGACGGCACTTGAGAATACAGCGAGCCTCCTGCACTAGGCGACGATGTGACAGCTTCTTATCCAGTACAGGCAGCCGATAGCTCTTCTTGACACGCTCTTTGACGACACAGGCGCGGCCAGCGAAGTCCGTCTCGAAGACTTTCTGTCCGATATAATGTGCACGAATTTAGCGACGTTAATCAGCAGCGATGAAGGTAGCTCCCGTACCGCCTCAGCGCCTTGGCTGATGAGTTGCCACTCGACATCCACCATGATCGGAAGTTTGGTTTGTATGGCGGCAAGCGTGGCAATCTTTTCATCCAATCAAACGAAAAAAGTCATCGATTGGAGTTTTAAACCAGATGAGGGTTTTAAACCTCAAAAGGTAGTTTAAAAGCTAGCTTTTTGTCCCCACTGTATACAAGTACAGTCCATATCCGGATACAATAGGATAAAAAAAACTCGTCATCTTCGAAGTATTACACAAGTGACCACTCATCGACTTTCCAGTCGCAGTCTTTGACTCCGGGAGAACCATACGGACCGGATGATAAGCTGGCCGATGTGTTGCCCTTGATTAAGGCCATTTCTTTACCAGTCTTCAAGCGTTGGGGCACTTTCTTTGAGTATCGGTACGCTCTTACGATGGCTTCGCGCTGTTCGTTGATCTGGGCCGCCCTCACTTCGGCTTTTTCTTCGAGACCGACAAGCGGTCGGCCAAACCACTTCCGCATCGATTTGGTACCTCTTCTCGTCTACAAACGATGATATTGTCGTGGTATCCTGTCCTCCGATTGTTCAGTTGGAGTTTCGTTCTTCTTCATATCGTTGGATGTGGTGGCGTCGTTGGAAAAACGGAGGTGGCCGAGGTCGATATCGACGACGACGTGGGAAGGAACGTAGTGGAGATCGTCCAAGCTCGTGGATATTTTATTGAAACACACAAAGTGATCACCGCCGACGACTATGTTTTAACCATGTATCGCTTGCCCAAGACGTACAAGGAAAGCCAAGCGGGGGCTAAACCTGATGCCACCAAGCCAGTCGTTCTTCTACAGCACGGCTTACTGGACAGCAGCTTCACGTTCGTCAATAACTTCCGCAACCAAAGCTTGGCGTTCGTTCTAGCGGATGCAGGGTACGACGTTTGGCTTGGTAATAACCGCGGAACTACCTGGTCTCGAGAGCATTTAACGTACACCGACGACGATGATGAATTTTGGGAGTTCAGCTGGGAAGATATGGGCAAATACGACCTCCCGGCAGAAATCGAGTACGCGCTGAATAAAACACAGAGCTCCATGTTAAGTTTTGTGGGTCATTCGGAGGGAACGACACAAGCGTTCGTGGGTTTCTCCTTCGACCAGGAACTCGCGCAAAAAGTTTCTTACTTCGGAGCACTGGCTCCGGTCGCGTGGACTGGCCACTTGACAGCAAAAATCTTTAAAGGGATGGCAGACGTGCACCTCGATAAACTATTCCAGACGTTTGGCATCTCCGAGTTCATTGGGAAAAGCACTTTTTTTCAAGAAATGATCGCCGGGTTTGCTTGCACTGTAGTCGACGAGCTTTGCGACTCTGCGATCGCTCTAATTGCTGGTCCATCCGTCAGTACGAACACTTCACGGATACCAGTTTACATTTCACAAACGCCAGCAGGGACGTCAGTTAAGAACATGGCTCACTACGCACAGAATGTTCGTGACGAGACTTTTGCACGCTATGACTACGGCTGCAAGTGCAAACGGGACTTGGGTATTGACGAATGCTCCGAGAGCAAATGTAAGAACAAGAAAGTGTACGGCAGCTTCGATCCACCGCCGCTCCCCCTTGAAAAGATGGTGTACCCTCGGACAGGTTTCTTCCTTGGATCCGCAGACACCCTTGCGACGGCAACAGATATCGAGCAACTTCGCGACGCATTGCCGTCGGGTACTATCGTGCACGAACGTGCAGTTAAGGAGTACAGCCACTTGGATATGGTATGGGCTTACAACGCCAACGAAAAACTATACCAGGACTTGATCGCACAGCTGGACAAGTACCAGGGAGTTGGTTATACAGGCATACCGGAACCAACCGGATCAGGTAGCGATATGAATTCAGCATCTGTTGGATCAGAGATAGATGATATTATTGAGTCGAGGACTTCATTCTCGTTCCGCCAACTAGACTAAGCTTAAGAAAAGTTTTGAGGACATTTCCTCGGGAGCAATAATTTTCCACGGTCATGATTAGAGTATTTTTGTCAGAATTATGCAACAGAATCGGTTTGCTAAATTCGGAAGAAGTTCACAATCCGTAAAACTACCTGGCTAATATTATAGTTTTTGAGACCGACTTAGACGTTTGAGTTGGAATCATCATTCTCCTGCTTTTGCACAACCAGAAACTATCGAGATGAAGTCGAGCCAAGTAACAAATGAACCGCCTGGATCTGTACCTGCCGATCTCGAGAATGGCTGGATACGACAGGACGCTACACAAGTGTCCAGCAACGAAGGAGCCCAGCAGTATGCTAGTGTCGTTCCGTTCTCGGACGACACTCCATTGACGACAGGAAGCTGGCTAGTCGGTCTCTGTGGCTGCTGCACCAATCTAATTCCGAACTGCTGTATGGTGACGTTCTGTCCTTGCATCTCGCTGGCACAAATTTCCAAGCGACTGGGTGTCACCTCCTACGGCTTCGGATTGCTCCTGAGCTTCCTCATCGGCTGCTTCTTGTCCGCATGTTTGCCATTCTGGATCTGTCACTTGCGCTCAGTCACGCGAGACAGGTTTCAGATCCCAGGGAACTACTGTAGGGACTACTGTGAAGCGTGCTGCTGTCCGTGCTGCGCGATCGCCCAAATGGCTACTCGGACCGGAAGCTACAAGCCGGGTACCTGTAGTTTTGGCTCCCGTGACACGCTTCCACCATACAATGAGTAGGTATCTATCCCCCACGATTCTGAGAGAATAAAGTGAACAGTATAATAAACGACAACATTCCTTTGCTTTTAGCTTCGCTTACAAAGAGATACTTTCTTGTCAAGATGTGTGGACCGCAGTTTTTGTGGTCGTCTCGGGCTGGAAATAAATTATTTTTGCTGATATACCATTTATTTTGCGGTGTATTTTGCAGGGAGTTGTAAACGTCCAGAATTGTTGCGGTCCATACTAAAACTTCTATATCATTTTAGTATTAGTTTGACAACCTCTGCTAAGTATTATGCTTAGTATTAACATTTATATTGCTGAATTCAACTAGACCTCGGCTTTCGCCATCTCCCTCGCCATTCGCCATCACCCTCCGAGAGGGGGAAATGCAGTCAATTGGCATCTTTCCACGATGTCGGACTCGGTAACGCTGCCTCCTAACGCCTCGCTACTAAGGCCCACACCCGCCGAGGAATTGGTTCCTTATGGGAGTTGGCTCATCCCAATGGATTCGGAAGGAAGGCTGTACAGCCCACAACGCCAAAATCCCTCCACTCGCCAACGATGGTGGCCGCTGCGGCTGGTATGCAAAACCTCTGCTCCCCATAGGATCCACAAGCTGGGGCAGAAAGATGCCATCAACGTGCTCTGCGTAGTATGTCGGAAACTGATACTTTGCAGTAAGGAGGAGCGGCTAAGAGCCGAAGGTCGCCGGTCGAATCCTATTCCCAAGATAAAGATTGACGCACACCTCCGGACGCATGAGTCAATTACGACTACGGCTACGGCTACGGCTAAGGGGACCCGCTACGACACGTTTTTAGACGCAGAGGAGGAACAAAAAAAAGACGAAGAGAGGCTCAGTGCGATTTGCCGACAATGTCACTATGAGTGACGGAATTCCTATCGCTAAAGACGACAACGTCACCGTGAGTGACGCAATGGCCGTTCCAGCTTCGATCAGTACCCCCTGTTCAGTCTTACTGTCCGAAGCTACCAAGTCGAAGAAGAGGAAGAGAAAAAACAAGAAGAAGAAAAAAAAGCTACGACAAGTGTAGGCCATTTTTATAATTGAACTGGTGTAGTGTCTTGAGCGAGGCAGTTCCCACGCTGGTTCACCGCTGAGTACGCTAGATCCAAGTCTAGTGGAGCAGACAAGTTCTTGTAGTGAGGAGGAGCGGCTAAGAGCCGAAGGTCGCCGGTCGAATCCTATTCCCAAGATGAAGATTGACGCACACCTCCGGACGCATGAGTCGATTACGGCCGTGGCCTTCAAGGTCGCGCGCATCTGTAAGATCGAGAATAGCATCCTCGTGTCTAGTTGAGCACTGCCTTTATTTCTCACGTAGTAAAAGCGATATGACCGAAGTCGATGGTGTTATCGTACACGATAGTGTCGTCGGGTAATCGAGTACGCAGCTTGTCGAGGTCAGTCTTTACAGCCAGAGTATCCTGAGCACCATTGTAAAACCCTGTGCGGGGATACACCATCTTTTCAAGAGGATATGCGGGCGGGTCGAAGCTGCCGTATTTGGCTTTGTTCGCGCAGATTAGAGTCGAGCACAAACCAATACCCAAAAGCCGAACACAGCTGCATCCGTAGTCAAACGCAGCGAAGGTATTGTCGCGAATACCTTGAGCATAGTGAGCCATGTTCTTTACAGAGCTACCCGCAGGCGTTTGCGTCACATACACATGTACGCGCGAGGCGCTGATATTGTTGGTGGGCCCACCGATCAAGTCGATGAAGCCGTCACACACGACGCCAGCCCAAGCACCGGCATATTTGTCCAGTACATTTTGAAGAACAGGGTTGTTGGGACTGAACTCGTTCACGCCGAAGACTTGAAACCATGAATCCACGTACGTCTTAGCCAACGTAACAAGGTTTGGAGATGTAGCAGCTCCCGTCCACGCGACGGGTGCCAATGCTCCGAAGTAGGACACTACCTTGGCGAGCTCCTGGTTTTTGGAAAACCCGACGAACGCTTGTGTAGTCCCTAATGAATGGCCAATGTAGCTCAGTGTCGGTCGTCCCGATACGCTTAGAGCGTAGTTGATCATAGCTGGTAGATCGTAGGTACCCATATCCTCCCAAGTGAATTCCCTGAACTCCTTGTTGTAAACAGTGTAGTCCAAATGCTGCTTCGACCACGTGTTACCTCGGTTGTTACCCAGCCAGACGTCGTAGCCGAGATCAGCGAGGATGAACGCTAAGCTCTGGTTACGGAAGTTCAAGACCCACGTATACAAACTGTCTAGCAGACCGTGTTGCATGTAGACAACCGGTTTGTTCGCTGCTGCAGGAGAGCCCGTTCGGGTTTCAGTGTAGCTTTTGGGGATGCGGTGCATCGTGAGCACATACCGGTCTGCAGTTGTGACCTTGTGCGTCTCGACGGCGTATCCTCGAGCTTGAATGATTTGCACGGTGTTGAGACCAGCATCCCGATCAACGGCGGCTTCCTCCTTGGCCAATCCCGACTGGAAGAGTGCAAATACTCCGAAGAGTATCAACAACACAGTGCTCGGTGGCATAGTTGCTTCGGGCTTGAACTGGTGTCTCTTGCACAGGAGATTGCAAATTGGAGAATGAAAGAAGTAAATCATTTGGAGCTCGACAAGGTGGTGATTAGAATTTCGTTCGAGCTAAGAAGGATGTGTCTCCCGGATCAGATCTTCGACGTAGCACCTCGACTGATAAAATGGGTTTTTTTTAGTCGAAATGCTACTCGCGCAACGTTGAAGTGGGCAAAATCGATTGATATTCAACACGGTAAAATGACGCACCATAGCCTTGCTGATCAAGGAGCGATTCACGCCTAACAGCGTGATACCAGCGCCTACAGACCAGCTTTTCGGGCAGCGCGTAGACTTCGGACTGACCATCTACTGTAGTACTGTATTGCTTCCTAAAATGATCTGATGCCGGACTAAACAGCGCCAGCGATGGCAAATTTTGCGTATTCTGCATTACTCCTGCTAAATGTACTTACGTTCTTCACTACTCTGTTGAACTCTCATACTTCAGTGGATTTGATGTCCACGTTAACTGCCCACTAGTACCCGACATCAACGTGCTTAGCAATCTGAGTGAGCAGGTCTTGGTAGATCAATTCGTTGGCATTAAAGCCCCATGTGAAGTCCAGGTGGTTGTACTCGACGCTTTGGTCGGTGAGAATCGTTGCGCTCTTGAGTCCAGCGCGAAGTTGAGAAATGTCGGTGCTGGTGGCCAGCCAGTCGTCGGTGCCCGTGTAAAATCCCATTCGTGGATACGTCACGGCCCCGAGATCAAACGCAGGCGGGTCGAAAGCGCCGTACACCTCTTTATTTTTGCAGATGAGCTTGGAGCACAAAGCCAGACCCAATGCTCGCACACATTTGCAGCCGTAGTCGTAGTATCGGAACGTGTTGTCACGAATGCCTTGTGCAAAGTGAGCCATGTTCTTCACCGAAGTTCCCGCAGGTGTTTGCGAGATATACACTTGCAATCGTGTGGTGTTCACATTGTCCGACGGCCCCGTGAGCGCGTTGATGATTGAGCCACAGGCCTGGTTGATGAATGCACAAGCGTACTTAGCTAAGATTCCTTGGATCAGCCAATTTGTCTCCCAGAAGGGACCGACACCTAGAATTGTAAACAGGACGTCCAGGTATGAATCGGCCATGAGTTTGAAGATTGGTGAAGTGGTGTGGCCCAGGTACGCGACGGGGGCAAGCGCACCGAAATACGAAACCTTTTTGGCCAGTTCCTGGTTGACTGAGAACCCGGCGAACGCTTGCATGGTTCCTTCCGAGTGTCCGACATAGCTGAGCGTCGAGTGGCCTGTCGTGCTCAGCACGTAGTTGAGCATCGCGGGCATGTCGTACAATGCCATTTCCTGCCACGAGAACGCCCAGTATTCATCGTCGTCGGTCGTGTAGGTCACGTGCTGGTTCGACCAGGTTGTGCCGCGGTTGTTGCCGAGCCAGACGTCGTACCCGGCGTCTGCGAGGACGAAAGCCAAGCTCTGGTTGCGGAAGTTGCACACGTAGGTGAAGCTGCTGTCGAGCAGGCCATGGATCAAGTAGACTGCTGGTTTGTTGGCTGCGGCTATAGCGTTTTGTTGGCTCTCGGTGTGCGTCTTAGGCAGGCGGTACATGGTCAAAATGTAGTTGTCCGAGGTTGTTACTTTGTGCTCTTCGACGTCGTAGCCGCGAGCTTTGATGATCTCCATGACGGTGCGGCCATCGTCGGGATCGATATATGCTTCGGCCACCTCTCGTTCGGCGAAAACGGACGTCGTAGCCAGCAGCACGCACAAGGAGAGCAAGAGTGTCAAGCCGTAAGAAATCGCCATGATGATACACAAAGGTACTTCGTGTGGAGCGCAGCGAATTGCGTTATGATCAGCAGGAATACAGCGTGGCTGATGAGCTCTCTTTCGTGGTGATGTATGCTGCAAATCTCATCTCAGCGGCAACCAGGTGGCGCGCAGTTTTCCAGACGCTTGGATACCTGTCACTGACAGTGTCAGCCGGCGGGAGAACAGCGGTGTACGACGTAGTACTTGTAGTTTACTGGTGCCACCAGACTGGTGGCCGATAGCGGCAATAATGACCAACTGAAGAAATCGGTGCGATTGCATTGGTGTCTCCTTGATAAGGAGTCCTCATCGAGAAACTGGTAGCCTTAGTAAGGTAAGGTGACCTTACACGGCAGTTTAAGTAAGCTTATCCGATACGTGGTAGCAGCGAAGATGATCTTCTCCTCGATGTCTACGAGAGCACGACGTGGCCATGCGAATGCCACGGTGCAGGCAGTTCATATCTGTCACAAAGATGCGGGCATTAAATACTCGAAAGTTAGCTTATGTCAGGGTACGCGTAAGTCCCAATGGGGCTTTGACGCGAAATCCACGAATTTTGTCAAGTTGCTTGATAAGTAGGAAACAATTGGGAGATTTGTCAGAAGGACCTGCCTTCTTTTTGATCAGATATAGCAGGGTATACAAAGTCCAGACAGCGCTTATCTCTGCATAATCACCCCGGGTCTTGAAGCGACGTCTGAACCGACACGAGCCAAGATACAAGCTGTGCACAGCATCAATAAACCTGCTCGGCAGGTTGAGATAAAGCAAGATGCCGCTTGTGCCTCGGTACACGTGGGAGCAAGACGGCTGCAGCCTTGCGCTGGAGCTGC
This sequence comes from Phytophthora infestans T30-4, assembly GCF_000142945.1. Classification (NCBI taxonomy): domain Eukaryota; phylum Oomycota; class Peronosporomycetes; order Peronosporales; family Peronosporaceae; genus Phytophthora; species Phytophthora infestans. The sequence goes on from NW_003303757.1 coordinate 590,655, forward strand.
ATTTACCCGGGACAGCGCTGCGAAATATTGACATTTATGGTACGACTGACTCGTGAGTCTTTCAAGGTGTATGGGCTCATTAAATATTATTGAACTCTTCTTTAGTAAGCGACCTGGTGATAAAGGTCAATGCTGCGCCATACGTGCTGCTATTGGATCTTCATGATGCCGTGGATGATGCGTCTGCTGTTGTGAAGAGCATCCCAGCGTCGAAGCTGCTTCGGATATCACTGAAAAAGCAGGAGAATCGATTATGGAAGCAGCTGCAGTACCAAGGCTCCAAAACGGTTCTACGCGAGCGCCGTGACGCGTCCATGGAGAGGAAAAGAGCGAGCGAGACTGCGTTGAGTGAGAAGAGGAAAGAGAAGAAGCATCAGGAGGAGAAAGAGACGCTGCGGGCACAGATGGCGGTCGACGACACGAATCGTCAGATTCTAACCGACCTGAAGGCCGAGGAGAAAGAACGAGAAGAGGTACAAGCTTGCTGTTTATCATCCTGAAGACTTGACGGCTAATGGTTTGCTCTTGTGTCTTCTTATAGCGGAGTTTGTATGAATCATTTCGCAATCTACAAGTCCAAAAGCAAAATGAAACGCAGAGAACGCAAGATCAGAGCAGTATTCAAAAAGATACTGATACATTTGGTCCAAAAATCCCTCAGAGGCAGAAAGACTCGACGCCCATTAGCAATAAAATAACGAAGAAAGTGTCTTTTGCTGCGTCGCACGAACAAGGAAAGAGTCTCGCCTCAAAAGACAACCGAAAAGACGAAATTATCGAGTTGACTGAAGACGGCAGCTTCGACGTGACAAGCGCCACAAAGTCTACAACTCACGCTGACGAGAAGATCGCTGCTACAGATAATCAAGGTAACGCTCAAGAAAACACTCGAGATGAGGCCGTCGAAGTGGACGATAAAGACGACATTTCCGAGCTGCAAGAGAAGGTCGAATTACGGCCTCCGCGACAGTGCGTACAGTCAGAAATCCGCTTCACACCTCGCGTTTTCCCTACTCCTTCTCGAGAATCCAAAGCTGCGGAGGAGGAGGACTGGCTACTGAAGAACAGGAAGCACATCAACCAACACAAAGGTCTCAACCGCACATCGGAGTACGACATCAGCGAAACAGACCGTACGTACTTGTCCCTCCGTATATGCCATAGAATGCATTCGGAGCTTATAGCTCTACTTTTATTTATTGGACAGCGATGTGGCTGAAGGCTAAAGGTGACGACTTTTTCCATTCAAAAGACTTCCGCAGCGCCACAAACGCATACGCTGAAGCCATCTCAGCAACATCCAGCGACAACAACGACCTGATTGCTACGTGTCTATCAAACCGTGCCGCTTGTCTGCTTCAACTTGGCGAGTTTGAGGTACGTCTGCAGGCTGCTCAGCTGTCTACTAGGAGTAGATCGACCCACCTGATCTACGCCTCTGTGACTTACAGGAATGCATCAATGACTGCTCCAAAGCACTTTCGTATCTGCCCGACACGCGTGACAAGGACGAAAACTCAAGCGTGATGAAACACTACCGACTGAAACTTAAACTCTTTGTACGACGTGGCACTGCGTACTGTCGTACAGGTCAGTACAGTCAAGCTAAGGCAGACTACGGTGTTGCATGCTCCATGGACACTCAGAACCCGCAACTTCGTGATGACTTCATGGAGCTAGTCGCAATGGAAAAGGCTCACGAACTCAAAGAAGCAGGCGACAGCATCTTCCGGGAAGGCAGAGACCTTGATAAAGCTATCCAGATGTACTCGGATTCCTTGCAATTGAATCCGCTCTCCATCGCCTGCTTATCGAACCGAGCTGCGTGTTATCTGATGCTACATCGCGCCAAGGAATGCGCTGAAGACTGCACACAGGCACTGGAGCTGCTGCAACAAGACACCACTTCTATGGGTATGTCGGGTCAGGAGCACGGCCTTGCATTCTTCTCTTTTGGTCCTGCTGCTGGATCATCCCAACGGCGCTCTTGGGTCGTCAAAACACTGGTTCGACGTGGTGCTGCCTACTTATCTCTTCACAACTTGGACAAAGGTGCGCTCTTGAAAGCTGTGGGTTTTTTTTCAGTGTACACTAATGATTTCTATACCCTCTGTAGCCGAGCAAGATTTCGCAGCAGGTGTCGAGCTGGACCCTTCCAACGAAGCTCTTAAGGCGGATTTGGCTAAAGTTCAGAGCGAACGTAAGCAGAACGAAGCGAAGCTGGTTGCCCAGCCAGCTCCACTGCGAGCTTAACTTGTCACTTCTTAGCGATGTAATGCAACAGAACACGTGCAAGTATGCAGCTTTGAAGTTATAAAGATTTGGTAGTTTTGTGGTGAGTGAAAACACGATTGTGTTGCATCTAAAGCAACCCGATCGAGAGGTTCGGTAGTGCCACGTCGAGCGGTTTATTGCTACTGGCTGATCGATTGCGCTGTCCAGCTTCTTCGTCAACGTGATCTTCACTCGCAGACGACAAGCGGTCGAGTTTCCATGCCGGTGTGACTTTAGACTGCGGTGACGGGGGAGAACGTCCACCAGACAGAGACGTGGTGACGACGTGAGCACAGTACGCGAGGAGGCTTCCGGTGCTGCGCTTTCGCACTTTACGAGGCGAAGAGCCAGCGGAAGGCAATCCGTCGAGTACGAACTCCACCCCATCTATCGGTTTGAGTAGGCGGCCCTCGGGTGGAGATGGTAGGGGGTATCCAACGTAGCTAAAACCTTTAGCCGGTAGACTTTTAGCACGGTTTCGTCCAGGAGCGGGTGGAGGGAGGGGGTTTACGCTCTTATCGATCAGAATCCCATACGAATCTGGCCACTGCAACGGACCCTGATTCAGTGAGATTTTGTTGGAAGATGTTGGCGATTCGTCGCACTCCGGGACGTTCGTTGCGAGTCTTGTTCCACTGGACCAAAGCCTGTACGGGGACTCTGTGCGTGGCGTCACTCTTAGTTCCAGATCGTGCGCCACGAGTTTGGATTTGTGGATGGACGAGCGCTCGCGCTGTGCTGCGTGTTGCACTTGGCGCATCCAATTTGACACGCGGGTCAAAAGGGAGCGGACTCTGCGGGCATTATCCGCTGCCGCTTGCTGTTCGTGTTGAACAGTTTGCAATTGGGACCTCAAACGCTGCTCAATCTGTTTGTGCGTTTCGATTGTTTGCTGCAGCTTTACAGCATGATCTTTCTCCATTTGCGTCAAACGTTGCGTTAACGTGGTGTTCTCGCTCCGTAGCAGCTGTAACTCGTCCTTTTCTTCGAGAGCTTCACACTTGGAAAGAAAAGTATTTTCATTCGTTTGGCATTCGTTATCATCAACACTCGATTCGTCGTCTTCCTGGTTGTTAGCGTCTCCCTCGTCTTCCCAATTTGGAAGAGTCTTGGACTTGCCTACGAGACCTTCCTTGGTCACTGAATTGAGGTAGCATTGCCAACCCACATCTGACGGGCTCATTGTGAGCAGGGATGCTGCTATCGGAGCGGCAGCGTGGCGAGAGCTGCGTTCAACCATCACACAGACTATCGAGCTTTTGGCTGCGCTGCAAATGCAATAATGCACTCTCTTGCATACTCGAGCGAAAGAGGAATCTCCGTCGATATCAACGTAGCGGATAAGACCCTCCCATTTCTGCATAGATCTAATGCCGTTTGATGCAAAAATGCATGGCCAACCCGACGCAACCAAAACTGTACCGCTTCGATCGAGAACATACGCGAACCAGCGCAATGTGGTTCTGGAAATAGGCATGGTTGATCAACGTCAGTGTCATATGGACTTCTAGCGAGTTTGCGGCGGAATCACTCGGATGGTTGTCGTGCCCCAACGTTCGTTGGATTTGCGAAGTTGAAGTTGCGCAATGTGTGCATTTTGCTCGCCGCATTGTGACCAGCTTACGCCAACTTGGCGTCGCCAAGAGCTCCATACCTCGAGTCGAGTGAGCCTCTTTACAGATGCTGGGCTTTCATTCGAGGCAATCATGCGCTTCTACTAAGTGGCTAGATCTCGAATTGCGTGCGTCTGGAATTCACTTTCATTCTAAAAGCCGTTATTTCTTAACGGTTTTGCCAGTCGCCTTTACTTCTTCGAGTAGTCAATTGCTGGAATCTTCATCTCTATCCTTCGCTGCACTCCAGACTGAAGATCATGCACTACATGCCCTGGTACTGTAGCAGTGTTCACTCACTTGCTTGGCGTAAAGGGCGAAGGAGGCAAGTCCGAACCGATCCTCCGCGTAAGTCTCGCGACAGCTGCTCTAATTAAACAAATTTTCGTTGCATTGTATCGCAATAAAAAGACCTTCTCTCTTCATCTATTAGTCTATCCACATCAAAACCTGTTCAATTTGTTGTAATATCAACTTCTCCGGAGTAAGGCAACATGACCTCCTTGCAGAGACGCTACATGGCGGACCGGGAGCAATCGCCATGGAGCTGCTGGCTTGCTCGATTCCTGGCGCTCCATCACTCGCTCATTCTCATCGCCCTCCTCACTCATCTCTATCGAGTCAATTGCAATGCCTCCAATGCTCAACAGCAGCTTCGCACACGCGCACATGTCGCCGCCATCGTCTCCACGAGTGCGCAAGCTCGACGTCCTGGATGACAGTCGCGACCAGAGCCAACGCGGCATCGGCCGCGTTATTCTCGACACGCTGCAGCAGCGCGTAACCATCGCATCGCTTCGTTCGCTCATTAACTGCTCTGGAATCGGTGAGACGGAGCCGTTCAGCCTGCCACCACAGCGCCGCATGCTAGCGCGTATGAAGACGAACGCCAACTACTTTTTGACCAACTATCTGCTATTCACGCTCGGCGTCTTCGCCTTCTTGTTGTAAGTTTTGCAATAGCAAATTGGCTGAATGTTGGAAAACTGACTCGTTGTCGCTGTAGACTGTTCTTCCACCCGATTCAGCTGTTGATTTGCCTCGTTGTGGGCTACGGATGGCACGTGTTTCTCACCAAGAAGGAGATCCCGACCGGCAAGATCGAGGTCTTGGGTCGACGACTCAGTGAACAAGACATTCTACTCGCAGCAACAGGATGTGGGTTTTGTTGCTGGTAGTTCGTAGGCTCCGCTGAGTTTGACACTGATAGCTTTGATGTTGTTGCATTATCCGCAGCGACAATGGTGTTCTTGCTCTTCTTCGTGTTGCCTACAGTCATCTTTGCACTCTCCGTCTCGTACGTTGTATACACAATAGTCATTAAGGATCTATCTCGTCATTGACATTGTTACTGCTGTCATAGGTCACTGGCTAGTGCAGCGCATGCACTTCTCCGCAACAATCGACTTAAAGATGACTCGTTCGATGCACGCCGAAGCCCAGCAACATCGTCAGAAGCCGAAGAGCTTGTGTAGAAACCCTCTAGATCTGTTGAAATGCGTTGGCACATTTCTTCTTGCAGCGTTTGTGTCCTCGTCGCCACGACACTTTTATTAATCCAGACTACGTTCATACTATCTCAGCTGTGCAGCTCTTTTCACTCAAGTCGCTTCTTGACAGCGAATCTGACGGTATCTCCTTGTTCATTGTACCCCATTTGTCGCGTGTGCATCAAAACATTCGCCAATACAGGGATTTTGAATGCCAGAAACGGGAACGAGAAGAGTCCGTAGGCAGTTCGGATCCAGTAAAATAACGCCTGACGCTGCCACGTCTCCAATGGCAGCCAGAGCACGAGGCCAGCGAGCGCCATGATAATGATGAAGGATACCGTCTCGTACCCGCAGAACTTCATGAGATACCCCCCACGGTCCAGATGTACTTCGTTACCGAAGGCATCGCGAAACGCTCCACGTTCCCGCATCTCCATGGACTTTGTCCGGTACAACGCTGTTTCTTGCGGACGAACTGTGTAAGGCAAGCGGAAGAAAGCTGCCCAGACGAGAACAATCTGGAGCACGAAGAAACAAGCCGTCCCATCGCTCAAGGCAGGGCCACCGCCACTTTGACACGCCAGCATGGAGCCTTGTGTCACACATTTCACGTACATAAAGACGCCAAGCATCATGTGCATGATACCGAGCGTAATGAACTGCGCGGCTTTGAATCCCACGATGAACTGACACAATTGATGCTCATTGGTCTTGTCCTTGATGATGAACAGGAAGATCCACCACAATTGACCACCACGGGCAAAAGACCCACACTCGTATAAAGGATCCACCATGGGTCTTTAAATGATCTCCAAATCGTCTTGTCATGAGGGAACAAATGGTGCAGAATATGGCCACGAGCACGTCGAAATAGCCCGAATCTTCGGCTCGTGACTGGGACGACACCAGCTCCTCCATCCTCGCTCAAGGGCACACTTCCAGCGTCAGTATTCTTGCTAGTAGCAGAGTCTTCTACCTCATTGGTCCCTGGATCTTGTCCAAATAGCTCTCGTGTCTTCCGGAAAATCTCCATCTTGACGTCCGGCATAAATTGCTCAATGCCAATGTCAATATTCGTCTAAATCAAACAAAGCGTCACTGTATTAGCTCTCATCCACCTCATAAAACCCAATCTAGATCCGTTTACCTTCAAGTAGCTGGGCATATCGGGGTCCTTCAGTGTCTGCTTCAATCTAGCCGCCACAATATCCAGCGCTCTCTCCAGCACTTTCCTCACAGTACGGTGCATGACCGATTGCACCTCGTCTTTCGTATCTTTGGCAATATGGTTCAATCTCTTGCCTGTAGACACGATCATCGTGCTCGTACTGCCCACGATATCGCTCCATGCTGTGGAGTGCTGGTCCGCCACATCTGCAGCTTTCTCCGCAGCGTCGAGCACCTGCTTCTCAGGGAAAATGTCCGGGAAAACACGTTTGTATTCCTGTGCGAAGAGCTGTACGTCCCTGACCACCAGCTCCGTATTGATCTCCTGCTCAGCATCGAGAGAGTCGCTACTACCGATACTTAGTCGTCTTAGCTGTTTTTTATTGGTCAAATTGCGCCAGAAGCGCCGCATTTCCAGCCGTTGCTGGGGCGATAGCTGCGGCATGTTCTCCATGGCTTGGAAGAAGAGCTCCGTGCTCACAGGCCGCTCCGCTAGCTCAATCTCCTGATCCTCCATCTCCTCGCGCTCCTGGAGGAACGAGAACACGAACACACCAGCCGACATGGCCACCGCCCCGTACAGCAGCCGCGCGCGCAGCAGCGACTCCAGCATCGCTCTTCAGTCTCGTAAACGATGTCGCTTCAACTACGTGATGTGGCAAACATAATATTGATGTACACAGCATAGCCTTTACGTTTTACTTTTGGCTCATAATTGAAGAAGCATGGCCGAGTATGCGCAGGATGTTGCAAGGTGGAGGATCTGGTGTCGCGCGCGACAGACGAGTCCCTTGCGGGGCCCGAGTGGGCCCTGAACATAGCGCTATGTGACTGTGCTAATGCGAGCGACGCTGTGTGCGACGACATCGTGCGCTTCTTGCAGCGTCGGCTACAGAGTAACAGCCCCAAGGTGGCGCTGCTAGCTTTAGTGCTGACGGAGACTGTAGTGAAGAACGGACCGCCTGCGATCCACAGCCAAGTCGGCTCCAGAGTGTTTCTCAGCGAAGTAGCGGCGCTGGCAGACGGTAGTCTGGGCGTGGACGTGCAGAACCAAGCTCTTCTTTTGATCCGCCAATGGGCAGACGCATTCAAGGGCACCGAGCTACAGGCCTTTCAGGACGTCTATAGACAGCTCAAGATGCAGGGCATCGCCTTTCCTGAGATCGAAAATGACGCTCCTATCTTCACACCACCATCGTCGACTTCTATTAGGGAGGAGGACTATACAACTTCTGCTGCTCCTGGACGACACACGCGAGAGCAGCAATTGCAGAAGCTCCACGCAGACTTGAAGGTGGTTCAAGAGAAGATCAAACAATTGAGAGATCTACACACCCGTGGACAGACTGGTGAGCAGCTGGAAGATGTTTTGGATTTCTTACGGCAATGCCAGCCCAGGATGAACACGCTCATTGAAGGAGGAATCATGGGCAAGATCGACGAACGCACGTTGGAAGAGTGTCTCAACGTCAGTGAACGAGAACTAACTGAAGGAAATGGCTGGCTAAAAGACCTTTAAATGTTGTTGTGACGGACAGGTGAATGATACTTTAATGAAGACTCTAGAGGAGTGTAGCAAGACTAAGATGCAAGACATGATGACGTTCGATTCGCCACCGCGTGTGAATCACACGGCCGGATTGCAGCAAGGTGTGAGCGACCTGAGTTTGAACGGAGCAGGTACGGTATCGAGCTCTGCAGCTGCAGCCCCTCGAGCAGTGACTTCTGCTCGCTCGACTCTCACCACGCTGAATGATGGTATGTAATGGATAGGGACTGTGTTGTGACGGCGACGGTGCGCGTACTAAACCCTACGCTTCAGAATTTGACAATTTTCTGGGCATGACATCGCCAAAGTAGTGGGAAGACCATAAAAACAAGAGTGTTTAAGCGGAAGTTTTAGTGTTGCTTTACGACCTGTATGTCGTTCCGTTCAATTGATGGACATGTCTTTGGTTGTCGCCTTCGGTGCGCGCTTCATGATCCACTCCTTTTCTTCTTCAGTGGGTTCCCGTGTCTTGGACGGGTCGTCATAGGCCGATACCAGGCCGGTTGAAGGCGTGTAGATGCCGTTTCCTGCGTCGAACGATCCGAGCGGCACCACGCGCTGGACGCCAGTGTCGAAGTAGTTGAGCTCGCCTGCTGGTAAGATGCCTCGAGGAGATACCGACTCGGAGTAGTATTGTCGGTTGGCGTCTGTGCAGTATGTCCAGCCGGTTGGTGCGTATTCCAGCCCATCCGAGAAGGTGAAGGTGCCTTCAATTTGCTACAAAGCCAAACAGAAACATCAGCCTGTGTGTCGTGTATCCAGCAGGCTCCGTCCTTACCTTTCCGCAGGCCCATTCTCCTTCTAGCTTTCCTTCCGGAAAGAACAGTGTCCCGTGACCATGAAATTCGCCGTTTTGGAACTCTCCTTCGTATCGATTGCCGTCAGGAAGATTCAGCACACCTTTGCCGTGATACCGACCAAATTCCATACTGCCTTCGTACTGGGCAAAGCACGCCGCTAAGCAGAAATCTGAGGACTACATTCTAAGCAACTGGTAGTACCTTTGATTGACTGTACTCCATCTTTCAAGATGCTCGAAGTAAAAAATGAAATTGGGCGATTTCTCGTGCAGATTCGAGGTAGCGTGGTTGCTATTTTTATACCGTACAATGATAAGTTTAACCATTTTTGAGGCCCAGAGTTGAGCGAATAAACCTTACAAACTCATTGGTGAATCGAATGCTAACTTCGAGTTGCACTCATGATCGCTGCTGTCTTCTATCTAATGACGTTGCGAAGACGTTCGACTCGCTAAAAAGGCTCAGAAGGTCAGCGCACTTTAAGCCGAAACTGATTGCGATGGATTGCGGAGTCTTTTCAAAGTTTTATTTTTCTGAAGATGATACTATTTTCGTTTCTCTCGCCACGTTAAGTTTTGCATCCTTAAAGCGGTGAAAGCAGGTTCAATTGACAGCTACATCTGACCTTGTAGTCGCGAACGATGGTATTTTTCAACACACTAATCATCCGTTTTACTTACGAAGTACGTAGTTCGTAGACCACATGCTGAGTGAATATGGCCATGCTCAACTGAACCTTCGTCACGTCACAGTAATCGGATGGCTACTGTCTTTCCGAACATGAAGCCGGTATTTGTGTCACTGAAATTCTCTGCAACGCGTTCAAAAGCTATCGCGGACTCCGGTCTTCATGCCGCTTCGGTTGACAATTGAAGCCTCTCAATTAGCCCCACCACAAACTCGAAATCATAATCGGCTCCAGCACAAACTCGCAATCATGCTGTTACCACTTTACACCCTTGTTGCTAAGCGTTGGGCTGTTGCTCGGCGTTTATCACCCGCTTTTGCTGACAACCAAGCGTGTGGAGCAATTGTGGACCCTGATGTGGAAAAGACCGTCGTCGAGACCATCGAGGCCCGTGGTTGCGAAGTGGAGACGCACAAAGTCATGAATACACCCGCACCATGAATCGCATCTTTAAAACCTATGTCGAGAGTCAATCGGGCTCAGGCTTCGCTACTAACATACCCGCAGCTCATTTGCATCGCAGACTTGGCCTTCGAAGGGCTCGTGCCGATCTTCCAGAACCACAGAAGTGGGCTAGGCTGAGCAACGTCGAGGCACGTTAAGTACATGTACTGACGATTTGCCTACTGGGCGAGGACATGGGTTTTTACGGTCTTTTAGCTATACGTACTGGTCGATCTACCTAGAGCTATGGTGGTCACTCTGAGGACGCGACGCGGGTCTCAGTAAACATGTTCACTTCTTTGGTGCTCTTGCTCCTGTTGTTTGGACTAGCCACGCGACTGTTCTCGAGCTCTTCGTGCCTTGGCGAGATATCCTCTCGGTTTTACGGTCGCATACGGAGCTACTATTACGGTAATAGAAACCTTGTTGTCCCGACATTGTATGCGCCAATCAGGACGAGCTTTGCAACTCTGCTATCGATCTCTCGCAAACACTAGTAGACACCTCCGACCAGAGTATCAGTCTCTTCTCGTTACTTCTCTGTGAGAGCAAGGCTAAGCTCGGCTCCTTCGCTCCATTCGCTAATAAAGACAAGGCGATCCCTCGCACGGCCTTCTACGTGACATTTTCACGACGCCCACAGACATTGAACAATCCCGCGTGGAGAGCGCATCGTGTACGAGAAAACCATCGATGCGTTCTCGCAGCTGGACTAAAGGACGACACGAAAGAGGTTGCTACGTTGTTGTGTAGGTGGCCAAGCGTTGGGGACGGAGGAGCATCGCCCCGTACTCCATCTGATCATCTTGTAAGCTTGATGTTGAAGGCTCTTTTGGATTTGCAGTTTTAGCACTTTCAAAATCAAGAACTGTCACGAGATATTTGGTATCGTTTGTATTTTGTGTTTTTTTCCTACTATACGGTGTTTTTTTGGTGTGATCCTTCGGTCTCTCCTAGTGCCAGACCTCAGGCTAAAATCGCCTTTTTCCTAAATAAACAAAGCGTGTGGCAGTGGCTTGACATGTAAGTTCCAGCGCTGTACTGGTCTTTCTCTCTTGCTTCATGGATATTATACGTCAACGAGAGGACAAGAGGTGGTAAACTTGTTCACCAACCGACGGTCATCGAGCCGACATCTTCATCCGAGTCGTCCTCCTGATCCATTAGACTCAGAGCCTCACGGAACACTTCGACAGCCTTATCGTGCTCGCCCTTGGAGTGCAAAATCTTGCCCAGCAGCGACAGCGACGCGTAGTTCTTGGAAGTAAGAGCCAATGCACGTCGGATGGCGATCTCAGCGTCGTAAAACTCGCCAGCGCCGTGAAGTGCACGTGCCAGATTTATCCACACGTCCACATCTTTTCGATTAGCATCCACCGACTTGCGGAACTCCACGACAGCGCTGTTGTACTCGCCACGGTCCAGGAATACCTGACCCAGGTAGTTGCACGTTTCGGCCACGCTCACTTCCTTGTCCTCGATCAGCTCGGTGTTCTTTTCAACTTCCGCTGTGACCTGACGGTGTCTGCCTTGCATAAAACTCTTGGTAAAGTCCGGTGCCTTGTTGCTATTGTTCTGGTTCTCGTCGTCTTCATCGTCGTCGAACGAGATGCGGTTAATATCGATGATGCGGTTGTTGCGCAGCTCCGCCACGTTCGCGTCCACAGCGTTGCGCTCCTTCTTGGCTTCAGCAGCCAGTCGAGTGGCATCCTCCAACTTCTTTTCAATGCGCGACTTGGCCATTGTGAGCTCCTGTACATGGGACTCCAGCTCCCGGACTTGTTCCTGCATATCCTGATACTTCTCCGTCGAGTCTACATCTGTCCAGGCACGAGGACGGCCACGCGAGTCGTCCTCGAACGGCAAGTTGGTTGTTAGTGTAGGATCCCGTCCATCGTTGTTGTCTGTTGAGCTTCGGTCACCCAGAGTGACACGACGCGGTGTGTGCGTCGTCTGAAAGTATTTGTCGGCGTCGGACGGACTCTGGAACGCCGAGTTGCGGCTGCTTGAAGACGTGGTGGTCATTGATACTGTGCTGTTGATGGATCGCAGCGGCGGTCGGCCAGTCTTGCCGGGGGGTGGCGTGGACTCCTGTCGCGACATATTCGGCTCCATTGGCGGCAAGCCGCTGTGCCGTCCGTGGCCGTACATGTTGACTACAGCTGAGGGCGCGCCATTCTCACGTAGATCATCGTAACATAAGATACACACGCGTTGCGGTGTCTTCAGGCCCAAGTGGTGCAAAGGTAGTCGCTTGTTCGAGTGTGTACTGCACACCGACTCGCCACAGGAGCGACAGTGATGACGTGTCTTAAAGTAGCTGAATTTAAGTTGACAAATGTTGCAGCGTTTGTCCAGTCGCCAACGCGGGGGCAGCGGGACGCCCGCCAGGCCGTCCGGTAGACGGAGAGCGCCCACTGCAGTTCTGTTACTGGCCCATTCGTCGTCTAGTGCGGCACCTCCGCGGCCACTTCCCAGCGCAGTGGGGAGACTCCTGAAGCTGCTGATACTAGAGGTATCGTCTGCTTGAAGGGGGAAGCCTCCCGGTTGGTTTAAGAAGGCCTGGAATCTTGCGCTCCGGCGGTCGGGAGCTTTACCCGCTGCGCGGAGCTGTTGCTCCATGTCTACCAAGAAACTAACCTTGTCATCGGTGAGTTGGTAGGCTCGGGCAAGCTCAGCAGGCGTCTCGCCCGTCGGGGTCTCTTCGAACAGACAGGAGGCGACGTCGGGTGCGGTCTGTACTAGCGCGCGTAGAACCTCGAGCTTAGTGGCGGCCTTGACGGCAATGTGGAGCGGCAGCAAGCCTCCCTTATTCTTGTGGCTTAGAGCAGACGGGGCCACGTCTACCAGCTTCTTGATGACACGTAGCGGCACGTGCGTGTCTGTGCAGGCCCAGTGCAATGGCATCATGCCAAAGTCGTCCATGTCGTCGGCGCGCTCGGGCTGCGCCGTAACGAGGCGGTCCAGCGCGCTCCATTCGCTGGACTCGGCCAGCTCCAGCGCCGTCTTGGCGTCGCTGGGGGCCTTCGGCTTCATTAGCTGTCGTGTGGTCTCTCTGTCGGCCTTGCGATCCCTACGAAAAAGTGGCACGAACGTACGGGGTACGAAGCGTTTTCGGTTGTGAGACCGTCACTGGAGTTGCCGCGAGCCTCTCGAGGGAGAGGAGAGTTAAGAGTGATTGTCAGCGGCTGCGTCTGCCCCGTCTGCACCAAGCTCAAAACCGGAATCGCCTTCTTTTTTGGAGATTCTGTGTAGGGATAACCTAAACGAGCAAGGCATTTTTTCACGCTTTGCTTGGGCGTGACTTCCATCTGCTGGTGCTGTCCCAAGTGGAAAATCTCGTGGGGCGCTGGCACTGCAGTACTGGCATGTGATGACGCAGTCTGGTCTGTTTAGTGAAAAACAGATCGAGAAGGTTCTTGAGGAAACTCTTTTTGCGAAGTTTTTTTTTTTCGCCGCTTTGGAAAGGGACGCATCAAGTCGGAGATTTGCAAAACGCGTCCGAGCTGTATAACTTATGGCGTGCTGAACGCTGGGCTCCAGCCTGGAGCCGGTGGCGTGGGGAGTCTTCACTGGAGATCAGGGACGGGAGGGCCAGCGGGAAATGGCTACTTCGAATTGATCTTGATACCCGATTAAAATTGCCGAAGGATTCAAGCGACCGAAGCACAATCCGCGGATCTGCCGGTGCGTAAGTGGAGCGCAAAGATGGCGCTCTTTTCTGCTTTTTGCCAGCAGCATGGAGCGGCAAACAGCATCTTGGCGCTTCTCAGCTAAAGAAAAAAAAAGATGCTAAATGCTTCAACTTGGTTTCCGCGAATGCAAATACTAGTAAAAAAGATGATGTAGCCGCGCGTGATTGCACCGAAAGAAGAAGAGGCAACTTTTGTTTTTTGACGAGCAAGCTTAGCATTTGTAGTCACTCGTGCTTTGTCAATATAAGGAGAAACATTGGAACGACGACGAGTATCGCTAGTGTGGTGAACCCAGAAGAAATGCCGGCGTGCTTGCTGCGACCAAAAACAGCGCAGAGCGCTCAGCCTCCACCCACCACGCCACGAGGCACGTCAGCAACAAGCGCGAAGCAGACCGCGGTGGATTGAGATCCCACGCCGTGATGAGAGCGGTCTAATGACGCGCACGTCATCTACCATCGCTGGGAGGCCTCCCTCTTACGGTTAGCAAAACAATTCGGAATCGCTGTTGATCGTTACGTATGGCTAACGTCGATATTATAGTGTCTACTACATGTACGCTAAGCATGTACAGTAGCTAGCTGTATATACACCGCGGCGTCGAGCGGAGAACGTTCTTCGAGTGCGTTAGCAATGCATGGTTTCCGTCGAAGCCACGCTGGCCCCACGCAGCCAGCAGTCCAGCGCGGAGCTCCGAAGCCATCGAAATCAGTAGCTCCATTCGTCTGGGGGCGCAGCAGCAGGCTGGGATGGAGCCGTTCCAGCGACGTTTTATTCCATCTCCTTGACGACCACCTTTTTGCGGATGTTGCTGTGGGGGACAGCGCCCTCCTTGGCGTGGGCGCGGCGGTTGGCCATCTTCTTCTGCTCGCGCGCGCTGGCTTCGCGCTTGGCCTCGGCCGCCTTCTTGATGGCCTTGGGAACGTGTCGGTGCCTGCAGTTTAGTTCACCGATTTCGTTTAACCGCATCAGAAGACACAATCACGGCCATTCGTTAGTGGGACCAATCTCCGATATTGCCGGCCCATCTCCATTTGCGTGAGCAACACGCTTACGGCAACAAGGGCAACTGCAACGACAGCCAGCAACAAAACGTACTTGGAGATTCGACTGATCTCGCGCAGGTGTTGGTAGCGTTCCTTGAGCGACTCATTGTACTCCATCTTGCGGCGCTCGCGCGGGTTAACCTGATGCACGCACAATAAATAGAAAGGGGAAACCGTAAAACGGGGCGCCACGTCAGAAACTTCAAAGCTGCAAAAACATAAAAGGACCGCGTAACGGTCGAAAAGCAACAATTTGCTTCGTACCTTGGAGAGTTTCTTGGAGGCCTCGGCCTTCCAGATGCGGATGTTTGTGTCATCACTGCCGGACAGCACAAAGTTCGAGTCGGCACTGAACTTGACGGAGAAAATCCTGGCAAAAGGCAAAAACGGCAACATTCAGTGAGAATTTATCGACGCAACTGTTAAGTCAAATGAGAGTGGCGGTTTGCCACGCTATGCTGGTGGGGAAACGGCTGTGCCCCTTGTGAGGGGGTTGCACGCGGCGACTGGCCAATGCAAAAGTTAAAGGAGACGTACCGCTGCATGCGCTGCGTGTGATAAACTTCCCGGCTTTTAGCCGAGCGCACGTTGAAGATGCGGAGCGTTCGGTCATACGAGCCCGATACGAACTCCCGACCCGTCGGAGAATATGCCACGTCCATTCTGCAGCATTAGAGCAAGCACGACACTCGTTAGACGCCAAAATCCACTTGGCCACTGTGGCAAAACCTGACTCAAAGTGACGCACACTGCCGAGACGTGGTCCTTGTGCACCATCATGGCGCGGTCCATCTTGCGCATGTCGAAAGTGTACAAGTTGTGATCCTCGTTGGCCTAGAAATGCACCACCAAAATGACGCAAGTCCAACGGCCGGTTCATTAGCACAAGCAGAAGAGCCTGGAGTGAAGCCATCAGATTCAAAAGAGACTTACGACTGTGAAGTTCATGGGCTCCATGGGGTTCCATGCCAGCGCATTGGACCGCATTTCCATGACGATTTTACGCATCGAAGACGCCACACGGATGTCGTACAGCGTAATGTTGCGATCTGAGCCTGTGGATGCCAGTAGCGACGCCTCGGCCGGGTTGAAATGCACCGAGTTGATCGAGTCGGCACCCCACGCAAACTCGTGTGTTGGCGTCGAGCGCGACGGATCCCACACCTGCACCTTGGAGCCGCATGTCGCGAACATGTTCTGAGACCAATGATGGTCAATGCCACTGCAGCAACAGAAAGCACAAAAAATCACACGCACGTCATCACCTCAGCACTGGAGTCATTCGAATCTCTCGCTAGGGCACGTACAGGAAGGGTTCCTTGGACGTAAAGGTGGCCAGCGCAGTAGGGACGTCTTCGTCTTCTTCCTTCACACGCAACGCCCACTGCTTCACCGTCTTGTCCTCACTGCACGAGTAAAAAGTGTTGCCGTCTGGGGTCACTGCCAGCCCACGCACGAAGCCGCGGTGGCCGTATACGTTCCAGACGCATTTTCGACGAGGAAGATCCCACACGCGCACTTCACCATCGGCTGCCCCACTGACAAATGCCACTAGACTCTTAGGGTTTGTTGCCAACGCTGTTACGCCATCGCAGTGGCCGTCTAGAGCTCCAACGAAGGGCTTGGCAAAAAGTCTCTCGAGCTTCACAGCGTTCAATGCTCGAGTGTACTCGCGCGGTCGCTCGAACGGGTGCAGCGCCGGGTCGTAGTTGCGAAAGACCTTGAGCTTGTCCGATTGCACCTCTTGTGTAAAGTCCTTCTCGACGCGGGAGATCGTCTTGACCTTCATGGTTGGAAGAGATGTCTCCTTTATCTTCACTGGATGGCGGTGAATTCGCAATGCGAATCAAGGATTGGCTGAAATTGAAACTGGAGCACTTAATAATCTTGAATCAGTACTTTATTATTTGTGAAACTGCAATTTCATCAATACTTTTCACGCAAAGCTTTCTGTTTCAGATCTTAAACTTTTCGCTCAGCGTGTCCTCGCTCAATTTCCAGAGATTGTTGGCATCTTCCAGTGAGTGGCTTGACTTGGCGCCAGCCTCCAGGACAGGGTACCCTCGTATGTGCAGGAACCCGTCGGGTCCGTAGTACTCTCCTCCTTTGACGTTCTTCACTGTCGCAGCGTACAGAATGGGAAGAGCGCCCATTTGCGACGTCATAAAGGGTAACCACGATACGAGCCATACGAAGATCTCGGCCAGCCAGCTTGGGAACGTGCTGCGGTAGTAGCGGTTCCAGATGTCGGTGTGTGTCAAGCCCGGGTGAGCCGCCACGGCCACCACGTTCTCCACCTGTGCGGATTGTAGACGACGTTGTAGCTCATAGGTGAAGAGCAAGTTGGCCATCTTGGTCGTCAAGTAGTCGCGAAGACTGCCGCGCGTGTGCCCCAGAGTCGAGAAGTCCAGGTACATCCAGGCGAAGTAGTGCGCGAGACTGCTGACATTGACCACACGGGCTTGGTCCTTTGAGCGGCGCAGCAAGTCCATCAGTAAGCTCGTCAAGTAGAAGTGCCCCAAATGGTTAATGGCAAAGTGAGCTTCCAGGCCTCCTCGTGTGTAGCGTTCGGCGGGTACGGACACGCCGGCGTTGTTGATCAGCAGATCAAGGTGGTCGAATCTCTCGTGGAACGCACGCGCGAAATTGCGAACACTGGCCGGGTCTCCGATATCCACCAGCATAAACTCCACAGACCCGACATCGATTACGGGCAGCTCGGACAGTCCTTGGCGGATCAGGTCCTCGGCGCGTCGTCCACGCCCTTCATTACGGCAAGCGATGATCACGTGCGCTCCGCGCGCGGCCAACGCCTTGGCCGCCGAAGCCGATACCGGAGTTGGCGCCTGTGACGATCGCTAGCTTGTCCTTCTGAGATGGCATCGTCGAGCCATCCCAGTTTCTCTCGGAAGTGGCAGCAGCACCCATGCTTCTCGATAAACACTCTACTGTAGAGATCTGCTCGCTTTTGACATTTCATGCGACGCGTCTTTGCAAAATAGGTCAGCGAATCTTGGCAGATCCTTTGCGAGCCGATGCATTCGATACTGCGATGTTGAAGTCAAGCGGAATGCAGACTACTGGGTCGGTGTAATTTCTATTCGTTATTTGTTCCTCACTGCACGTCAAACTGAGCGTCGAGCAGGTCTTCACTAAGCGTCCAGAGCTTCTTGGCATTGTCATGCGAGCGGCTGGCCGGGTGTGACGTATCCAACGCTGGGTAACCTCTCAAGGTCATTAGCCCGTCGGGTGCGTACATTTCGCCACCACGTACGCTATCCACCGTCGCTGCGTACAACGTCGGGAGCGCTCCGATCTTCTGAGGCAGAAACGGCAACAACCACACGGCCCACATTGCCAACCACTGCAGGAACGGCCATCTCGCAAGCTTGGTTCGGATGTACTTGTTCCAGATCTCCGTGTGGCAAACGCCAGGGTGCACCACCACCGACAACACATTGTAAATGCCGGCATCCCGTAGCCGTCGCTGCAGCTCATACGTGAATAACACATTGGCCATTTTGGACTCGGCGTAGTCACGCATGCTGTTGCCTGGCGTGTGACCCATCATGGCAAAGTCCAACTTGGCAGCACGATGCAGTCCACTCGACACATTCACCACTCGAGCTTGTATCGTACTCTGACGTAGCAGATTCCACAACAAACTCGTCAAGTAGAAGTGGCCAAGATGATTAATGGCAAAGGTGCATTCTAAGCCCTTGGAGTTGTGTCGCACTGGTGGGCAGGCAACTCCAGCATTGTTGATAAGCAGATCGAGACGGTCGAACTTGGCTCGAAAGGCCCTTGCAAACTCGCTAATGCTGTCGACTTCGGCCAGGTCCAGCAGCATGAGCTCCACTCCACCGACGCCATCACCGACCTCTTTATTCAGCGTCTTCCGAATCGATTCCTCAGCTTGACAACCACGAACGTCGCTCCGACAGGCGAGTACCACGTGGGCTCCACGCAAGGCCAAAGCTTTAGCCGTTTCGAAGCCGATGCCGGAGTTGCCTGTCACGATAGCCACCTTGCCCTTCTGCGAGGACACAGTGCTGCCATCCCAGCGACGACTCGAAGATCCGACGCCCATGTCCTAAAAGATTGTGGTACTCACCCTACGACTGGTGATGCAAACTGCCACAATTTAAACGTTGTAATACCCAGCTCTTGATCAAGTGTCTTTCAATTCAACTCATATACGCGTGGCTCGCTGCTGGCTTCCTACCATCGTCTCCCTGTGGAGACTCACTTAGCACACCAAAGCTTGGGATAGATGCTTCACCTCGGCTCGGTTGAACACGAGCTGCACGGACTGCGAGGCGGTCGTGGAGCTGTTGCCGAACTTCACACGCCCTAGAAGTACAGGGGGCCTCTCCATCTCTGGCGGTTGCCAGCCGAACACACTCTCACCTTTAGTAATAGCGTTCGTGACGTCCTGACCCCAGCCGTCCTCTTGCATGGCCGCCCCGACACGTTCACGAAGTGATGTCAACTGTCTCTGCGCACGCGACTGCTGCAGCTTCTCAGTCACGAGTTGCGCGTGTGCAGTCGCCCCCGTCGAAGAAGCAGCACGCTTCAGATCCACCAACCGAGGCATCGACAGTTGGGCCTTTACCTGTCTCGAGAACGTCGCCACCTCCTTTAGGGAGTTCGCCAATCGATCGGACGGCTTTGACGTCGATTGGCGCGGGTTGAGCCCAGCATTCGACCCGAGAAGCTTCTCCAATCGCTCCTTTGCGAGTGTAGAGCGCACCGTGTGCAGCTCCGTGTGCAGTTGATGGAAGGCGCGACGGAAAGCGTCGGCATCTGCTGCGCCCATGGCTGAGCCCTTGGCACCCGTACCGGTGTTACCGCTCTTGACGCTGCTACCAGCATCGCTTGTACGCTTCAATTGCTTTCGGAGATCCCGATTCAGCGAGTTGAGCAACGTCTTCTCCTTGTTGGACTCGTCCAGCGCCACGTCGAATTGTTCACGCTCCTTGGCAAGTTGCGTCTCCAGCTGCGTCTTTTCACTCGTCATGGCAGCCACGCTCTCCGTCAGCTGCAGCACTTGACTCTCGAGCTTCTGAGCGACCACGCGGTGTTGACTATCGGCACGTTCGAACTCACGGATACGTTGATGCAGCGCATTGCACAGCTCCGTCATCTCCGCCAAGTTACTACGCAGCGTCGACGCATCCACCAACTCTTGATGGATCGCCTGAGCACGGATACGCCACTGCGGACGACCATTGGCTCCATCAGGGTTCTCGTTGCGCGTACGAGGCGCTACGGCATCAGTGAAGGCTCCGCGACATACCAGTTTGTACAGCAACGCGACCTTCTCCTTGAATGCCACAGCGTGGTCGTACACCGCCTGTTGCGCGAACTGCACCAGCTCTTCTGTCGGCTTCGTGTGCTCCACAAGACCATCGTGACCGAGCTGAGCTTGCAATGCAGACGCCAATGACTGAGCCTCTGCCGCATAACTCTGGATAGAGGACACAACCTCACCGCCGGCAGCCACCAGACCGTCCAGGTCATCGTCTGAAGCAGCCAAATCGATCTCAGCACGACGGTAGAACAGCTGAGCCACATTCAGCACCGACAACAGCTCTCCTAGACATTTATCCAGCACTGGAGCCAGCTCTGCACGTAACGCGGCAGTGTGGTCGTCATCCGGCATCTCCGAGCTCGCAATGAAGCTCTTGGTAGTCCGCAGGAACGTCACCATCGACGAAATGGAGAATGCCAACTTGGCTACATTCTTTCTCGTACGCAACTTGACAACAGCAGACCGAGCCCCAAAACCTTCAGCTCCTGGAGCACAAGCAGCTTGGGCGATCCGTCCCGTGTGCCAATCCTCCGACGTCTGGACCAACCGGTCATACAACGACGCGACGTCGCCTCCTCGAGGGCCATAAAGTAAAGCTCCCTCCGAGAACGCTGACAACGCCAAGTCCAGTACACTCTCCAACGCAGACGTTTGAGAAGTGTCGAGTGCTGAACAGCCCTGCGTAAACTCGTCCTCTGTAGTCAAGTGGCACTCGAGCATGAAGAGATCCTCCTTCGCTTGACACGAGACCGCTGCTAGTTTGTCTCCCAATACCAGCTGCTCCACACTCACGGCTTGAATAGAAGCCCCCTCGTCCTTCTCGTCTTCGGTCTGACCACTGGCAATTGGCTGCTGCGCCACCGTGTCCAGGTCCTTCTTCAGGTGCTGCACCAAAATGTCCGACTTGCCGGCGATGCGTCCCAGTGTCAATCGGACACGAAGAACCTTCTGGTCCGTCTCAGAGAAGATCGAGTTGGGCACCACAGCACGTAAGAAGGAGTTCTCCAGTCTCGCCTGCTCCGAGATAATCCTCTGTCTGGCAGCTTCGGTCTCGTGTTCGCGTGCAGCTGCGACCAACGCACGCAGTCCCATCGTCTGGTTCAGTGCCAAGTGTGCCGTGTCCTTCAGAGACTCCACCGCGCCACTCTCTGCTCGGAGCTTCGCCTTCAATTGGGCAATTTCTTCACGGTGACTGTGTGCCAGGTCACGGAACCGAGCGATCGTGCGCTCCTTGTCTTCCAGAACAGTCTTCTGGTCCAGTGCCGCCTGCTTCAGCTCCTGCAAAGTGACACGTTGCGAGTCGATTTCATCGCGTAGCTCTGCTTCATACTCAGTGTGCTGATGCTCCATCTCCTGGTCCACCTCTCGCAGCGACTCGAGCGACTGCACCGTGGTCTCCAGCTCTGCCAGTTTCTCGCCCAGATTCAGATTCTTTTCAGTAAGATCCTCCACCATCGACTCGTACGCGTTGGCAACGTCCAGCATCTCCTTCAGCTCCTCAGCTTCGACTTCCAGCGTGTGCTTCTTCGAGCTCTACACACACAATATGGTGTCAATAACCCTCTCCAACACACACTTAACACTTATCACGTACCAGTTCTTCCACCTCCTCCCTCAACGACACAAGCTCAGCGTTCTCACGTTGAGCCTGGCGCAGTTTCTTGCTCAGTTCCGCCTTCTCCTCGGACGCACGCTCGTGTAGCATCTTGACAGCAGCTCGGAGTTTGTTGTTCTCCTCTGCCAAGTCTCCGCCACTCGCAGATCCCTCCGAATAGTCCGGTCCTGTTGTTGCTGACAGCGCCATCGCAGCCTTGAGCTTCTCCACTTCTTGTTGCAGCTCCTCAGCATGCTCCTCCGCGATCTCCTTATCCATCTCGACGGTCTCCTTCTCCAGCGTCATCATCTCAATCATATCCTGGAGCTCAGCGACCTGTTTCTCCAGCGTCTCCACTTTACGAGCACCAGAACTCGATTTGGCCACAGCCATCGCCACCTCCTCCGCCTTCTTCTGCTCAGCTGCCGTAAACGCCGCAATGCGCATCTTCTGCTGCGCCACTTCTGCCTCTAGAGCCTTGATCTCGGACGCCTGAGTAGCGTTCTCAAGCCGCAGTTCGTCCAGCTGCTCCTCGTGCTCTCCTTGGAGCTCGGTGATGTGATCTTCCAGCTCGGCACGTACCGAACGCACATGTTCGTCTGCTTCTTCTCGGACAATCTCAATCTGTAGCACTAGTTCCTCCTGAGGCGACAAACTGGACTGCTCCTCGTCCACGTCCATCTTCTCGTCTCCGTCGGCATCCACCTGCCCCTGCTGCTCCATCTTCTCGACCTGTTCCTGTCCCTGTTCCTCGAGTAACTTGATCTTCTCGCTGTTCGCAGTCGCTGCCTCCTTCATGACAGCTACACTCTGTCTCAGTTGTTCTACGTGCCGGTTCTTCTGCTCCAGCTCTTCCTCCAGCTTGGAGATCCTCACTCTCGCCTCAGTCAGCTGGTCGTCCGAACTACTGGACGTAGCGGCACCTGAAGACGGCCGTCTGTCAAGCGAGAGCCTCGGTCTGGCTGCTGAGGCTGCAGGAATACTAGATCTACTGCTCGGTGTGATCATCGACGCCCGTGGCTTAGGTGCTGATAGTCTGGAACTCGCTGAGCTGCTAGGCGTCGAACTGGACGGCGCTGCGGTTGATGACGACGTCCCAATGCCCGACAAGCGACTGCTGCCCACGCCTGAGAGACGTCGACTTAGTGGCGCCTTGGCAGTGGACGACGCGGACGATAAAACCGTTCGAACCATCGACTTCTTGACAAAGACGCCATGGTTGGGCGCGCATGTGAAGTAGACGCGGCCATTGAGCTCGCCGTTGTTCTTTCCCTCGGGTCGCTCTAGCTCGATACCTACCCACTCACCGCTGGCGAATTCCGTCTCGCCGATGAAGCGCACGACCCCACTCTTGCCGGCGCCGAATGCCACGCGGGCGCCGATCTCTAGATCCATGGGGAGGATACAAACTGAATTTGGCCAGGGAATCAGTTATTTTTCAAGAGATTTCTAGCTTATCATACAAAACGTTTTTAGAGGTCACCACACCACATTGGCGTAAGATTTGGTGTGTCACTTCTGTCGTCTGTTTGACAACCAGCTTGGTGCTGCGATGGCAGATGGGACTGGCTCGACAGAAGAGTGCAAGATGATGATTTGACTGAAGTCTCGCAAGGTGCTGGCGGCAACTTGCATGCTCGCCAAGCCGTTTGCTATAAATTGCACCGCTTGACCAGTGAGTGCTCTCTCGTCCTCGTGGTCTTATCCTTTACAGTGAGACTCATTTGCTCCGACCAAGCTAAATAAAACCGGCTCTGCGAGCCAGTAGAATCCCACTGTTTTTATTTTTGACCAATCCGATCTTCTGTTGAGCACCACGGAGACCTTGGCGCTCAAACTTAAAAGCGCGCCATTCCAGCCACCGACTCACTTGTCTCCAGCGTAGCACGCGGATCCCTCATCGCCTTGTTGTGAGCCGCGTCGGAAGTTCTTCAAGCGCAGTTTTCTCCGTCGCCATTCAGAGTTTGCAGTCACAGATAACTCGAAAGTACAGTTAAGTGTCGAGACACCAGCATGACAGTGCGCAGCATCGTAAAGATGTTTGAAAGCATGGCAGATTCCACAGGTGCCGATGCGCCCGCCCACGAGCTTGAGTCTCGGGAACGCGGCAACGTCCACGGTCTGGTTACATACTACGACGCTCTGGCGGTGATTGAGGAAACTCCGATCATCCTGCCGACCAAGATCGTGCGACTAGATGTAGTACGGGACCAGCCTGCCATGAGCGAGGCTGAGTCGCAGCAAAAGGAAGTTGGGCAGGAGGAGCAAGAGGAGTGTCAGCAAGAGGAACCGGGACAGGAGGAGCAGGCCGAGGAGGACCTGGAAGAGGAAAAGGTTTACGAGCATGAGCCCAGTAATCAGGACACAATTGAGGTGCCACCAGCGCCAGTGTCGTCGCCACCTAGGCTCGTGCGGGATTTCTCGCTCCCCATGAGCAAAATTCTACCGCCGAAATCTCGCGAGTTCCACCTCGCTGCCTGCTCGGTGCGCAAGCCCGCGTTGGCACAGCGGAGCTGCTCGTCTTCCACCAACTCGATTGTCTTTAGTCAGCCCCCACCAACACCTGTCTCGGCTCGCATTCGTGCCCCAGGCACGAGCTACGCCGCTTTCGTGACCAGGATTGAAAACTCGTCGTCCCGGTTGCTAGATTTCGAAAAGGACGAGCGGTGGCTAGGTCAGGTTGAGACCATGAAGGGCCGTGTGGAGGAGCTCAAACGGAGGAACCACCTAGCTCTCGCAAAGGAGGTTGCCAGCTCTCCGCGCAAGAGCAGAAGTATGAGCGAGTGCAGTGGCGTGTCAACGGCATCCACAGCGTCAATGTCGTCAATGGACATGCCCGAGATCAGTTGTCAGTAACAGCCTCCGAGCACACCTAACTTATTATCTAATGTTAAGCCACGCAAGCAAATGTTGCTCCTCACTTTCGTGCGACTCACACAATTGCCAAGAATAATTTGTTGCTTTCGTGCCTCGTCAAGAAGTATTTATTACAGTACCGGTAATGACGATAGTAATACTGTACATGCCTCAAAGTACTACCGTAGTTAGAGATTAAACCTGTTTTGAACTTCAGGCTAAAAAAAAAAAACTTGAAGTTTAAAACAAGTTTAACTTCTTAAGTCGAATTGAATCAAAACTCTCAATAGTTGCAATATTTGCGATTTGCTACCTATCCCCCGGAAAAGCCGGTGCCTTACAAACGCCGAGTCAAACTGGCAGCCAAAAGCTTGCGGTAAAGCTCACCAGCCTAGACATCCGAGCCGCGAGTGTGAGCGTTCACACAGAGAGAAAGCATTCGCAGGATGACCACCGAAGTCAACGCCTCCGTGTTGGGAGGCACTGTGCTCAACGCTGGACCCCTGGGCACGGAGTACGTTGCCGGCTAACATGACAGAAGGACCGTATTTTAGCTAACCTTCTCTATTATCCATTGCAGCACAACGTATGGAAAGCTGCCGCCGCTGAACCCTGATGACCTCAAGTTGCCGCCTCCGCCGCCATCAGCCGCCAACAAAGTGACCAACACGGCGGACGCCATCTCCATCAGCGAAGTGTGGATAGAGATCAAGGCCAAGACCCGGGAAATGTGCGTCTTCAGACTGTGATTTTGGTTCATTTCACGCCGTCTTAACATTTCATGCTGGTGCAGCATCCTAGGCTCGTCAGTATCTGGCGTGTTGTCTGCCATGCGTATTGTGAACCTGGCGATGGCCGGCTGCATGGTCGGACTGGCCGTGGGACAAATCATTCAGTCAGACTCGGCCTTCTCCGTCATGGCAGACGCGCTCTCAGTCATCTACACCATGTACGGCAGTGTTATTATGTGAATTATGGCATTATAGCGAAGGTATCTCACTCTATTTGTTGTTGGCTACAGCTTTTTCGCGTTGATTTTGGTGGGATACGAGCTACGCACAGCCTACATCGACAAGATTCTTCGTGGCAGCTTCGGCTTCATGTACAGCCCCTGGGGTCGATGCCTCTTCCTGAGCATGTTCGTTGAAACGTATAGATGAGGTAGTTTGTACTGTACTGATGGTAATGGCTGCTACAGGATCTCTATCTTTCCGTTCGGCATGTGTGGCGTCTACGGCATCCTCGTGTCGCTCGCGGGCTTCTCCAATGCGTACTTCAACTACTTTGTCATCATGAAGCACCCCTCTTTCACGCGCGGCGTTCCCGACTACACCCCACCCGAGGAAACTCCGGCAGCCAAGGCCAAGACGGTCACGGAGGAGGACACCACTGTCTAAGGAGATATTTTCTTCCTCAGCTTATGATCAAGAGGTCGATAGCAGACGTCACTCACCATAGCCAAACGAAGTGACGCACGCGTTACTGCACTGTGTAGCTATGAAAGAGTTTCGACTGCTTCTAGCCTCTTGACGTGGAGACCGGCAGTCATGCATTTATCGATCCTCATAATTTACCGGAGCGTTTACTGAGCCTGTTTGTGTTATTAAGTACTTCGAAGTGTAGTACTGTAGTACTACTACTGTAGTAGTACAACGTGTTCGGGGAAAGTTTCACCCTTATTGCGTCATTTTCGAGGGATTATGGCCGAGAAGGAGCTGTGCGAGCGCGTGTGTAAGAAGCAGGCATGCGCCATCCAGTTTTGTCTGCAGCGTCGCGGTTACCAGGAGAGCAAGTGCGCGGATGTCATCAAGCGATATTACGACTGTTGCGCCACTGCGAAGGAAGCAGAGCAGAAGACTCGAACCGCCTCCAGCTGCTTCTACTGAAAATATAAAAAAAACTTACGAAGAAGAAGTTAAGTAGAAGGAGACGAGCAGCTGTAATTATCTATTCGCTTTATAGTTTCTGGTCTGCCGATGTAATTGTCTTGCGTGAAAGCACTTTTCGCCGCACTTGACCGAGTGTCCAGAGCACGTGGGAGCTACTAAGCATCAGCACGCTGCTCACAAATAAACGTAAGTCAGTTTACACTCTGAAAAGTCCATATAATATGCGCACCTGATAGCGTACCTTATCATCTCCCACGAATGCAGGACATATACAGAGAGCACGAGTTGAGAAAGCAGAAGCAATATCTGCACCAGTGTCAACACAGCAAGCTGCACACGAGGCTCTTTGAATACCGACTGCTTCTTTGGAAGCGCGCTTTTGTCATTGCCAGCAGTGACGCTGACGGTCTTGGAAGAGCTTGTACGAGACTTATTCTTAGCTTTCTTTTTCTGAGAACGTACCAGCACATCGTTAGTAAGTTTTTGGTATTCAGACGGTGAGGTAGTTGCTGACGAACCTTTGAGGCTCCCACGAGAAGCTGTTCAGGTTCGAAGCGGTCGATATCGATCCATACTCTCTCCATTAACTTTGCTCCGCGTTGCTTTGTCTCCATAAAGGCACCGTTCATATCGCCAAAGCAATAGAGTACAATATACTTCGCCGTGAGCAGTACAACAACGTGCACGAAAGCTGTAGCTGCCGTGAGTGCGAAGGCCATTTCATCGTATATCCACCCTTGCTTCTGCGCATACAGCATGTCCATTAGGTCAGATTGCTCTACTGATAGGTTCTTCCAACACGATTTCCTTACGTAATTGAGAGAAATTGAAAGGCCAGCGACCAAGTGCGTGACTTCAACGGCTGCCAAAAGGATTTGTGGGCGCGCAAGTCGGCCTCTAGCTGCTTTACTAAGATATATTGATACAAGATCCAGCAAAAAACTGCAGCCAGCATCACATGGTGAGTCTCAAATAGCTGCCGCCATGCGGGACAACCTACACTGCAGCGAAAGCCACGAGATGCACGACGCTTGGTGGGATCTCCACTCGATAAAATACAGCTCCCAGTCCGACTATAGCCAACACAAGGATTAAACTTCTCAAAAGGACTTCTCGGCCACTGCCGACTCGAAGGGAAACAGGAGGCAAGAACATCTCCACGAAACGTTCCCTAGTCATCCAGACGGCAGTTCCAACTGCCACCGCGATCTGCGTAGTTGACACGCTCTGCGATAATTGTTAGAATTATGTACAGCGCGACTGCAATGAAGTGAAGGACGAATACCTGGACAACCATGAGTACATTTTGCAGGACGAGTGCCACAAGACTCTGCAACAGGAGCGTGCGCTCCAAACTGGCCGAGATTCCCGTCACTTCGCTTCTTAATTGGTCATAATTGGCCCCAAATGACTCCAGAGACTTCTTCATTGCCTCATGGTCGACCGATACCTCTCGGCTTGCTGTGGCTGTCGCTCGGTGTGGCGCGGCTACATGACGACGCTTCTTGGCCATCTTGGGAAAATGGATATGAATTTACCACGCTTTTTGACAAAGCTAGGTGTTCTAAAATCACAGCATAATTGGTCAAAAGCTTGACTGTGCGTCCTTCGATTGGCTCATATTGTGCGGTGAGCTATCAGTTCACAATCGTCACCAAAACCACCACTATGCTGCGTCGTGTTGCTCTCTCTTCGCTACGCTGCGCGTCCCGCCGTACTGCTGCTACACAGAGTGTCAAGACTCTGTCAACTCTGCCGTCTCTGTGCAGACCCAATGGTGCAATTTCGATGTCGCATCGCAGCTCCCTGCAAGCTGCGCACTTGACGACGGACTCTCTAGAACCGTCTTCGCAAATGGCGGAGAACGAGTTCATGGAGCTGGCGGACGAGACGCTGCACGGCATTCAGAGCTGGCTGGACGGTATTGAGGAGATGCTTGAAGAGTCCGACATCATGTTTTCGGTATGTCGTAGCTTTGATGTAGCATTGATCAATAGACTGACTCACCGTATGGGCGCCCGGACAGCAAGGAGTCCTGAAGATTGACTTGGGTGAGCACGGCACGTGGGTGATCAATCGCCAGGTGCCCAACCGACAGATCTGGTGGTCGTCTCCGGTCAGGTACGACGTTCAAAGTGGTGATTTATTATAAAAATGAGCGACTGACGCTGTCTTCTTTTCTGGTGTTGCAGTGGCCCTCGCCGTTACGAGTACGACGCTGAAAGTGGACACTGGGTGAACACACGAGACAAGGGCGAGTTGATGGAGCTTCTGCGCGCTGAGATCCTGGACGTAACAGGCATTGAGATCTACACCTGAGCTCAAGGTATGGGAGGTGCCGTAGCCGAGCAACCTAAGTAGAATCCAGCACAACAGGTGGCTCTCTAGGAGCGCTGCAAGTCTTTATGTTATGTCTGCTCGCTTATTGTGCTTTCCATTTTTGATGTGGGTGTCACTCGCGCAGTTGCTGTAGCTTCCTCTAGGCCACTTCGTTGTCCTCCTCGTCCTCCTCAGTCTCGGTCACTAACGCTTGTCTATTCAAATCTACTTCGTGTCGCTCGCTCATGTAGTTCTGGTTACACATAAGTACGTTATCAGCAATATTCAGTTAAAACGTTGGACATGCACACGACTTACTTCAAGCAAGAGACCACGGAAGTGCTCTGCAGACGCCTCCAACGTAGAGGAAGCCAACAATCCTTTCCGACGAGCTTCGTCCTCTTCCCAGTCAGCGATGGCGCGGTCCCTCATATCGAGAATGTGGTCTCGACGCCTCTTTTCGTTCTCCACCTCAGTAAGTTGCGAGTAATACTCTTTCTCCTGGTAATCGCACGCTTGTTAGATCAAAACGTCAATAGAAAACACCGCAGTGAAAGGTACCAACCTCTTCGGTGCATTTGCGCCACATGTCGCCCATAATCTTTCTCGTTTCAGACGCAGAGCGGCGAGTCTTGCCCAATGCCTCCTTCTGCATCTGACAGTATACGATGAATGGGTTGATTGGTCGTGGAAGGCGACTCTCCTGAGAGCATAACAAGCACCAAATTGAATGTTGTCAGTTGGTAGCAACCAATCTGAACATGTAAACGCTACAAACGAACCTTTGATAGTCGCCGGGAAGGTCGCTTTGATCGGCCATTAGTGTCTGAGACCACCGGCGTGCTCTTCCAGGTGGTAGGTCTGCAAAGTATGTCATGTATTAGAGCCAAGACTACAGATACGAGTTCAGTATTAAAAGTGGAACGTACGCTCGAGCAGCCGTGAATCTTGCAGATAAATACGTTTTTTCTTCTCTGGACAGTTCACTCAGTACGGGCTGCCATAATTCTGTAGAGAAGCAGTGGAGCCGTGAGATGTCTGCTCTAGAACTCAAAACGCATAGATGCACAAGACAAACTTACTCGCGTCATCAGTGGTACGAACGACGTCGTCAAGCGGTGGCATCACTTCGATGTATCCTGAACTGGAAGTTGGTGGTGTGAGACCGCTATCTTTTAAATCCTTGCCAATCCATTTTCGCCCGTTTAGTGCGATACGATAAGCAGCAACTTGCTCGTAGATCGAAAAGACGATAGCGGGCTCGAATGCTTTTGGCAGGTTCAAGTCTGCACACAGCGTACTGGCAAACGTCTGCGTTGCGATGCAGTCATTGGATATGTCCCATTCGAATTGATCCCGCAGCTGCAACAAATCGACAACATTAGTAAATCAATATAAATCAATACTTATTATCTCAACCAATAACTTACGGAGAATCCCTCGAGGATGAGATCTAGGTAAATTGGGAATAACTGCTCGCTCTTGTAGTCGACAGTCATACAAGATGAGGTAAAAGTCAAAATTTGTCTTCGAATTGACTCCGCGATTGCATCCTATCGACAATAAAGGAAAATATTAGCATTTCCGAGGCCGAAACCAGTCAAAAGTACAAGGGTAAGAACACGAACCTTTAGTTTATTGCTCATCCTTTCGTCCTGGGCAATTTGAGTAGCGAGAGCTTCCGGTGAACACGTATTCAAAACGCTGTAAGATATAAATACGCGAATGTTAGCTTAACTTGCGCTACAAACGGCTTCAGGGCGAACGTACGCGTTGATGAGAAAAGTATCTTGAAAGTGAACGCCATCCAAGTCGACATCGAGACGAATAGGGCAGATAAGCTCGGGTTTGGCCAGTCGCAGCGGCTTCCGTACATCAAGTTGATGTGTTGTCGACTCTGTATCTGCGTTATCGCTAGCATTTTCCTCCTTCGACGCCGCAGTCTTCACCTTAGCACTCGATGAATGCAGAGGATGTATTACGACTTTCCGTTTCCGTTTCCGATTGCCCGTAGACGGCTGCTCCACATTCGCTGCTGCCTTCTGCATAGGATGTATCAGCCTCTTGCAACATTTGTTCTCAATAGCAACAGCTAGACGAACCAATTGCGCAGGCGTAGCGTCTGCATGAATAATGCTTCTTCTGTCCCCCACATTGCGTCCAAACTGCCACAAAAACTCTCAATTAATCGTTCATTTCTTTTCCTCCTGTTCTTATAAAAACACTCAGCACTTTTCTGACCTGTGTGGGTACTGTAGATCTCCTACAACTCCCTTCTAGAGGCTTGAGAGGCTTAGTCTTCGCATTCTTAAGCGTTTGATGCGCCAATGCAACGCGATACCTCATCAGTAGCTTGTCCACCGCGGTGTCTGCAATCTATAGTTCGTTGCACAGCGTTAGAACCTCCTTCTCTGCCAATAAGTGCCATGTTGACGTTGGCGGACGTACGTCGGACGCCGCTTTGACACGCCGTGACTCGGGCGACAGGTACGCACGCAGCTGCTCATCAGCCCAGCCCAACTGCCTTGCTACCTTGTCGTTCGGCACGGCGTAGCGCTGCATGAAGAGCGCCAGGCGGTCGGCCGCCGAGTGCCAGTCGCCCGATCCCCCGTTCATTTGCTTGTCGTATGGAGGGGAGCTCCTCGCTTGATACCCAATTTGGAGGAAGCGTGGTAGACACAACAATATTGAGTCGGGTACGTAAATTTGAATACCAGCTCGAAAGCTTTGAGAATGCATTAAAAGTTTGTATGAAAAACAATTAATTTTGAGGAGTGAGGTAAAGTTAAATTATCGTTTCGCGCCATGATTTTTAAAGTGCAGTACGAAGAAAGGTGGTGCAGAACACTTTACTGATGAGAGCAATTTCCTCAAAGTTGGTTGAAATGGCAGCTATATATTTACAAATTCATCGAAATCCGTTAACAGTTAATCCCGCTTGGACACCACGTCTCACGAAGATGTGGACGTTCCGACGTTCACGGCTGCAAAAGACACACGCAAAATGTCAGCTACAACTGTCGCTTCTCATATCGTTATCAACGGCGTACCATTGCAACAATGGGTGCGTCCTCCCGACCTGACTGTTGCTCTTCTTGTTCCTGACGCTGAGCGAGAGCTCTGCGGTTCTCCTGGCTCAGGAAGATGAAGGGTGAGCGAGGAGATCCCATCGCGTCGAACGACAAAGAGCCCGGCACGATCGCGTTCCGACGACGGGCAGCGATCGACTGTTGGAAACCTTCACGAAGCCCCATTCTCGACGGCGGGAGCGTTGGCTCCGCAAACTGTGTACCGGCGTCAGTCTTTCCGCGTGGCGAGTCCGGAATGCTGTAACCCATCCTCGATTTTCTTTCGCTGCTTCGTACTTTCAAAATGTGCCGCTGTTCAGGACGCCAGCGATAGCGTGAGGTTATATTCCACACACGATTGGAGTTACTTCCTGTAGCGTGTGAAATCGGAGAATGAGCTACACTAAAAGTCTCTCGCTAGTACGAAAGAGACATCACGTGGAAGAGGCTTCCGAGTGACTTCTATCCGTATCAGATTGATGACAAGCAACTTGCTCCAACTTCTTATTCCGGAGATGGCTTTGACATCAGCCCCGTCCAAACCGATTAACTGTATCCATATCGCAAACAAGATCTGTTCAGTGCAACCACGTCACCATGGCTCCCCGAACTGGCAGCGCGCCGGATGCGCGCAAGGTGATTCTTCTGGGAATGGGGCTAATCTTTGTAGCCTACTTCGTTGTGGTGAACGTATTCTTCGACTTATCGGCACAGAGTCCGCATTTGACGCAGCAGGCGGGCGAGCAAGCGCGTGAATTCACTGACGAAATGGCACGAGAGGGGGTGAATGCTGATAAAAAGGCTGCAATCCCCGCACCCACGAGGTCATGGGAGCCTAAATCTGACCGCAAGTATGTGTGGCTGGATGTGGCCATCGACGACGTGTACGTGGGCCGTGTCACGGCGGAGTTATACGCTGACATCGTACCTAAAACGGTGGAGAATTTCCGAGTGCTAACCACGGGCGAGAAGGGTCCGGACTACGCATTTAAGGGCAGTGTATGCCACCGCATTCTCAAGAACTTTATCGTACAATGTGGAGACTTTACGACGGGCACCGGAACAGGAGGTCGCAGCATTTATGGCGGCAGATTTGACGACGAGCCGAATGGACTGAGACTCAAGCATTCGAAGCGATACATCCTGCAGATGGCCAATGCTGGGCCTAATACTAACGGCAGTCAATTCTGCTTCATGCTGAACGCTGCGCCTCATCTTAACGGCAAACACGTAGTGTTCGGAGAGGTAGTGGAGGGATTTGAGGTCGTGGACAAGATGGAACAGGCTGGCGCGGAGAGAGATGGCATCCCATTGCAGCACAAGGTCAGCTTCACAGACGGAGGCGAAATTCTCTTCTAGGTGACAGTAAAATTGATCTCGACAATGGCACGTCACAGAAAAGTATTCACAATTGCATCTGTTGTGTTTGACAAGTCAACTCGTGCTCTGTGACAATGACCCATAGCTTCTGCCAATTCAATGTAGTTTGCATAGATCCCTATACATGTAGAATATGCCAATTAGAGCTTCAAAGTGGCGCATGCACACTTTCTCAGCATCCAAAGACTCTCGAACCTGAGTACATAAGATTAGGCACCAATAATCGGTTCAGTATTAGAGCTTTAGTTTCTGGAATAACGTAAGGCTGGATAAAATCTGAATAAATGACGGATAGATTACCGATCGATATTCCACTGGAATATATTTCTGGACGAAGAAAATTCTTATTTCAAAGCCTGAGCTATTCCAGAATCTAAAGTTTTCTATTAATATCTTCAAAAATGGAGGCAATCATATTTTTTTAACTGAAACGTTACAAGAAAAACATTCTCAAAGTGCATCTATTCTATTGTAAGAAGATAACTTCCCTATGACAGATGACCCATAGCTTCCGCGAACTTAATGTAGTCTAGCATGGACTTTTTGGAAGATACAGGCGTAATGCCAAGTAAGGCTTCATCAAAGTGGCGCATACACACTTCCACGGCATCCAGAGACTCTCGAAGAGCGAGTAGAGCAGCTTCACGACACAAATTCTTCAATAAATCAAACAAGTTAGCAAACATAGAACTGGTTCAAGCAAATAGATGAAGCTGTAACTTACCTCAAGTTCAGCTCCGCTGAAATATGGCGTACGCCTCGCCAAAGCTTCAAGACTGACATCTTCGTTCAGATGCATCGGACGCGAGTGGATCCGCAAGATCTCGACGCGATCAGGCTCAGCTGGAAGGTCCACAAACAGGATGCGATCGAACCGACCAGGTCGCATAAGTGCTGCATCGATACAAGCTGGACGATTCGTAGCACCGATGACCAAAAGTCCTTCAGCGGACTCGACGCCATCCATTTCATTGAGCATCGTGGAGAGCACACGCATAGCGGTAGAAGTTCCGCCCTCTCCGCCACCAGATCCATCAAATTCTCGCTTGGCAACCATCACGTCGATCTCGTCGAAGAAGATAATGGCAGGAAGAGCTGCTCGTGCGTCACGGAAAACTTGACGAACAGCAGCTTCTGCATCGCCGAAGAACGGTGAGAACACCTGAGCGGCTGACAGTGACAGGAACGTGGCTCCACTTGAATGGGCCGCTGCACGCACAATAGAACTCTTACTACATCCTGGTGGGCCATAAAGTAAGACACCGCGAGGTGGCTGGACACCTAGACGAGAGAAGGTTTGTGGATACTTGATGGGCCACTCGAGCGCCTGCTGCAAGGCGAGCTTAGTCTCTGCCTGGCCACCAATACTATCCCATCCTTGTCGCTCATAGTCCTTACTGAAATAATATTAAAAACATTGTCAGCACAATAAATGTAAAGGAGAACCAAATACTTACGTAAATCCACTGGCACTTCGAAGAGCTGACGGTACGATGGTCTGCATAGCTTGGTCAAAGTCTGCCATGGTCACCTCAAAGGTTTGCAACTTTTCATCCTTTTCCTGACAAGGCGCAGTTGTGGTACGTTGGCCTTCACCGCCTAATAGAAAGCTGAAATACTCCCGATCTGCCTGTCGTTGATAGTCCCTATCTCCAGTATTATCTCCATCTTGTTTGCTATTGTGTTTGGCGAGGAACCACAACGGAATAATGGCAGCTGGGTTCGCATGCCAAGCTCGTCCCGCGACAGCGGCACCAAGTGTTGTCGTTGTGTTTTGGACAGCACTGAGAGGTTCCACTCGGCGTTTCCAGTCTTCCCACCATTGTTCAAGGTCACGATCTCGAGAAAGAGCCACAAGTTGCCGCGTCGATGCCACCATAGCAGCTTCACGACATAAAGCAGCAATATCAGCACCAACGTAGCCAACAGCCTTCGCAGCTAATGTGTCGAGAAAATTATCGCGCTTTTGCTCAGCCTCCTCTGGCGAGCCCTGGCTGAGGGCGTAGGGTGTTCTACTGAGGTGCACCTTGAATATCTTCTTACGCAATACTGTATTTGGGGGAGCTACGAAGATCTCGCGATCAAATCGTCCAGGACGACGTAGCGCTGGGTCGATTGAGTTCGGGAGGTTTGTGGCAGCGGCGATAACCACATTTTCACGCGAGAGACCGCCCTCTACACCGTCTAATAGTGTCAGCATCTGAGCAACAATACGGCTGTGTGAAGATGAGGCCCCTCCACCTGCAGCTTCACGCTTAGGACAGAGCGCATCTAGCTCGTCGATAAAGATGACGCTGGCTGCGTGACGAGCACTGCGAGCATGTGCCACCGCAGTCTCAAATGTGGCACGTAGAGTCTGCTCAGCGTCGCCACGACCGCTAGTCATAATCTCAGATCCGTTGATGACCTGTAGATTCAGATTTAGCGTAGCTCCAGATGCCCCCTTGACCTGACGACATTCGTGCACTACCGACCGCACCAACAGCGTCTTACCCACACCAGGAGGTCCACATAGCAACACACCCTTTGGAAACTCCACACCTAGCTCCGAGCGCAGTCGCGGGTGCGCTACTGGCAGTAAAATCAATTCTCGCAAAGCAGCTTGCTCGTCCTCCATGCCCCCCATCGTCACTCCCTTGACTTGCTGTGTAGTTGGACGTGTCCCAACCGCGTCTAGAACTAAACTCCCATCTTCTCCATCAGTATTACCCGGCTCCGTCAGCGTTACACGAGTACTAGATGTGATCCGGACGAAGGGTGCAGCAGGATAAGTGGACACAACTCGAAACATCATCACTTGTTCGTGCTTCTGGTTTTCCACGCCTCTGCTCTCCGACACAAGACCAGACAACGTCGGTAGCTTCACTCTGGCACCTGCACAAACGACAAAGTTCCGCTGCAGTGTTTGCTGTAACAACGAGCGAGTGTCTCCGTCGCGCAGCAATTGAGAGTTTGGTGATGGGAGCTGCTCTAGCGTGACGGCCGCAGCGGTGTGTACCGCTGCACGAGATATCCACAGCAGCTCACGGTCCTGTAACGTGTTGCTTGAAGTCGCATCGTCGTTACGAACAAGTAGAGACTCCTGTAGCCCACTAAAAGCCCGCGAGTCGCGTCTTAGCGTCACAGATGCGTCAACTTTGCGATGGTCAGTGGGGTTTGCGCCATCTGCAGAGCTCAGCGAGACGCGACAAACAGCGCAAAGATTGCTGTCAATGTAACAAAGCACGTATTGACTAGATCCCCGAGGGCGAAGTCGTAGAGCCGCTGGAGAGATACGGTAGCGGCACGTGAAGAGCACACTGACGGCGGCTTCTGTGCAGTGGCCATCAATAGGCATTTTTCATCAAGTACACAGCTGTGGGACTATTACCGGAAAAATTGTATTCTACCGAAAGAAGTACCGGTATTAAAGATAGGATCGGTAGCTAAATGTGATTTTACATAGTATTTTTTGCGATGCTAACTACTACAGGAACGTATCATATTTGATCTTAGTACTACTACTAGTATTAAAAGCAGAAATGACCGTTTATTAAGTGAGACTTGGAGGATGCCTTCAACAATGAGGAAGCGCATACTTTCGATAACATCCAGAGCTTCTAGGGCAGCGCGGCATTAGTAGTAAAAGAGAAAGAATGAGTTGCCTCGCAGCTCCTACTCTTATTCGTCAACGAGAAAATGCAGCGTCCATACAATCGCGATTCAGAGCGAAACGTATGCTCAGCGTACTGGAACGAAAATGCGTGCATTTATTATTTTGGAAGAGCTGCGTTTTTCTTCGCTACCCAGAAATCAAAATATTTCTCCCACCTTGCACGAATCGCACCTTCATTGGGGATGCCATTGCGATTAATGCCGGTAAAAAGTTTAAATGGCGTTGCTCCCTTTCTGTAGAGCTTCTCTAAGGTAGTTTCCTTGTTCAGAAACAACTGCAGATTCTGAAAGTCCTTGTCGGTCATTGTTTTCCATGTTGTAAGGAGCTTAGCGACGAGTTTTGAGCTGACCACATTCGCTGTACTCTGGTATTCTCTGTCTTCGTTGATCGCGATGTGTGTGTATATTCTGTTGTTTTTATCATCAAATCGGTAGCCTCTTAGAAACCGTCCGCCGTCAGTAGAATCTGCATCGTTCAGCTGGATCATGTCAATGGGTACAGGCTTCACTTGTATCGAGGCCGCCACCAGGGACAGAGCTCTCGTCATGCTCGCAAGCAGGATAATCGCTGCCAACAACTTCATTGTATGCGGGTACGGTAGGATCCTATGCTTGACTGGGAAGCTCTCCGGAGGGGGGGGGGGATATTATACCCGCGGGGCAAATTCTGGAATGATTGCATGTACAGTGGTTGTGAAGACTGTAGTACGTTTTTTGCTCTGTGCGGTATGTACAGTCTGAACCGCACGAAGCAAAAACGTACTGTACATTATCAAAGCCGCTCTTTTCGACTTACAGAACAGTACATAAAGCATCCAGTGACTACATGTATTAATACGTGTAGTAATACAAAATGACAGTATTACTGCACTGCATTCTGGGTCTGGGAATTCATCCCGATTAAAAAAAAATCCTACCCCCTTGGGCGCCCGCAAAAGAGGGTCCAGCACCGAGCTTGATGAGAGAATCTTATTGTCGTAGAAGCGCAGCGACTGCCATCACGACGCGCAGCGGAGCAATTCTTAAAAAATTCAACGACATCCGTCCTCTTTATTTTTGGATGGTAATGGTGATGAGCAATTATCTTGCCTTTACTACAGTACTGATCTGACAAGTGCTAGCAACACGTGCCAAAATAAAAGTAGTAGCATGTAAGTTTCTTCGAAGTTCTGTAAAACCTATAATGCCCAGGGAGAATAGCGTTAGTACAAACAGTTGGGCCAATTTCCCACTGTTAATTTAACAACGCCTCGGGATCATCCAGACCGCACATCCTACAGTAGTACCACACCCCGTTTTCGCGCTCTTGGACCTTCAATTAACTTCGGAATATGATGATCCTGAATCTAAATGAACAGTAACTTGTAAGCTAAAATCTGATTTATTTGCAAATCATGTACATGTATGGTGCATCCGGTGCACTGTACTGTACATGTAGTACATGTCATGTACTAATAGTAGGATATCCTGCTGTGAGACGTACAGGTAACGTCCGACGTTGTGGATAATATTTCGACAGAACATGCCAAACACATGAAGTGTGTTTCTCCTACTTTCTGTAATATAATCCCGGCTGGGGCCCAGCTGGATTCCAGTGCAGGGGCTATAAATTATGTATTAATTTTACCGATTTTGGAGTTACCATTATTATAACTTACTAGCCGAGCGCCGCCGCGTAGCGGCGGTAGTTTAGGTTTAGCTCTACTTGCTTTGGCCTTGCCGCCTCCGCTTCGCTTCGGCGGGATAATTATTTCAAAAAATATGAACCCCTATGTATTCCATGAATTTCTTAATTCTGGGTTTAATTTAGACCAGTCGCTACAAAATGCTGAGCTCCCAGTAAGCCGTGCAATTATTTCTACAAAATGCTGAGCCCCTAGCATCACACTTATTATGCTTAAAAATTATTATTCTGGTGATCTTGACACAGTCTCTTTATTATTGTTGGCTACTACATAAGTACTGGCGTGACATTCGTCAGTCATCGCTATTTTCATGAAGTTTGATAGGTTTACCTAGAGAGCATCATACAGTCCGTGTTGACTCGGGCACATGCTTGCCGTGTCGTGCTGGCATTAACGGCGAGTATGTGCCCAACTCAAGAATCACCAGCACTTCAAATAGCATGTCTACAAACGATATTGAATATATTTAGCTTGGCGTCGTGCTCGATATCATGGGCCGTTCTGAGGCGCTGTGAAACTTACTTAGCCCGCATCAATGCAAAGGACAGTAATGATCTCACTTCTTACTCTTTTGTACTGCCTATTTGAGCTTGTAAGTAACTAAAAAGTGCTAACTTCTCACACAAAACTCACTAAAAGCTATAAATTTTTCGAATTGTAATATTTTTATGCATGCAGCCTTCATTTTGTGCTTTCAAAAGTCATTGTACAGTCGAACCTGTCAGTTATGATTACTGTAAAACATTAGGATAATGCGTCGCAAGACGCTTGCGGCAGCGTTCTTTTTATTTGATAGGCTAATTAAGATACCAAAATGGTTTAACTATCAACTATACCCTAAGTTTAGCGTTTTGTTATGGTGTCTAATTAACCAGCTCTCATGTTGTGCTGTTGTCTATCCGCTCCATTTAAAACTTTATCCTTCGCCTATGTCGGTGACACGTCCGCCAGTTAAGTTGCATCGGATTTTGCTGTCTAAACAATTCTTAGGCTTACAGCAGTATCACACGTGAGCTCGTTTTATTCAATCTAAAACTTTCTATCTTTGTGAATCAAGTGACAACGTTTATTAGCAGCGCTGTTCTTACGGCCAGCTGTTACGGCCAGCTCTTCTTGTTGTACATGTACTACGATTTGGCAGCTTAGTAGTTACCTCACTCTCAGATAATTAGATAATATATCTACAACAAAACAGTTGTAGCTATTAAAGTCATTGCACAGTACATTGCATAAACTATTAAGTACATAGTATACGTAAATTATAGTATGGCCTCCAAAACACGCATTCATACGTGCACGCTAAGCACCTTGCAGCAGGAAGCGTCTTTAGGGGCTACCTCATTTGAGAATAAGTAGCTCTCTCTCTTTAGCACTCAAATATTAAAGCAACATGCATTATTAAAAAAGTAAGGCCGTGTTCGGTTTGCAGGGGCAAATCCAGCTTGTTTGAAAATAAGCTAGAGCTGTAGAACAGTCGTTTTGTTAAGAAAAATAAAGATAAAATTTTTTTAACAGCCACCACGCTTCGACGGGCTCCAATTAAGTGATCGTGTTCCATCAGAAAAAGGCTGGTCTTGAAGGCGCAAAGGAGGACGAATCAAAATTCTGAATTTTGAAACCAGTCGTTTGGAGCTATCCTGCTGGATGTCATTTTTTGTGTTTCTTAGCGGAATCTGGTTGAGACATTTTAGCTCTTTAATAACAATTACAGCTGGTTTTAGCTTAAATCGAACACGGCCCAAATACTTCGTAATATAAAAACGATGCCGCCTTCGGATATCGCTTACAGTAGTAATTGTCATCAGCACATATAAGTTCGTTTTGCTCAATCTAAACCTATCTATCTTAGCGGCTCAAGCGACAACGTTTATTAGCACAGCGTTGCTCTTACGGCCAGCTTCTGTTGTAGATGTACTTCTGTTTGGCAGCTCAGTCGGTTACCTCACATTCAGAATATTCTTAATATTTCTACAACAAAAACAGTTGTAGTTATTCTTTAAGTCATTGCTTCTTGCAGAAACTATTAAGAATATAGTACTACGTATATTTATAGTATGGCCTCGAAAACACGCATTCCTACGTGTACGTTAAGCACCTTGTAGTTCTTTAGGGGCTATTTCTTTTGAGAATAAGAAGCACTCAAATATTAATAGCAACATCCCATATTAAAATAGTACAAATTAAAACTTCGTAGTATTTAAACGATGCCGCCATCGGATAATGGATAGTCTTGTGCAAATCTCCATATGTGCTCTGTGAACCACATGAATTTACTGATGTAAGCTACATAATTCGGTTTTAACCAATTGGAGCCACCTTTGCTCCGCTCGACAGCCAATGATAAAGCTCAAAAACCTGAGCGTTTCGTGTGACGGACGGACAGACACCATGCTAGCCTTGATACTTTAGGACTAGCCGTTCGCCGCCTCTACGCGGCGGAGTGGCATGATTTGTTGGAGATGTGGTGGCCACAATTTTAAGTGCTTCGTGGTGTCGCGTGTTTTGTGTCCGTCGTTCACCCAGTAGATCTTAGCTTCGTGTACTTCACGACTTACCTTTCCGAGTCTCATCCGGCCCCGCATAATATCGTGGTTTGGGACGTTTCGGTTATCCCGTAGTACAGGCTGGATATCAGGTTCTTAAATGGTCTGCGCTGTTACGTGCTCTTCCTGGCTTCGTAGTTCCCTGCCCACCCTTGGCACACGCTGCTTAGAGGTTAAGCGCTCTCTCTCTTGTGGGTTCATGCTCTTTAGTACTACCTCTT
The DNA here is from genome assembly GCF_000142945.1 of Phytophthora infestans T30-4. Classification (NCBI taxonomy): domain Eukaryota; phylum Oomycota; class Peronosporomycetes; order Peronosporales; family Peronosporaceae; genus Phytophthora; species Phytophthora infestans. Next base: position 631,947 of record NW_003303757.1, read on the forward strand.
TCGCGGCTGATATCTATTCCCTGTTCTCAAACGCTTACATAGGCACCGGCTTCGTCGTACATAGTATTTCATGGCCGTTGGCCTTCCATCGCCGGTGTTCTAGCCGATTTGTGCTATTCCGTGGTTTGGTGCCTCCCCGAAGTCGTGTTGTTCCGTCGCCCGTGTATCGCGCTCTCCTGGTGAGATTCCATCGACTGCGCTACGACGCTATCGAGCAATCGCGGTGTGGTAATGACATTTATGGTATTGTGCTCGCGTAGTGCATCTGCGTTGCCCGTGTTATCGTGCTTTACAATGGCATCGTGCTCCACGGTGTGCAATCGTGGACACCCCCCGTGTATATCGTGGCTGGTCCGCCGTCCGTGCAATTGTGTTCTCATGTTCTACTGTCCTCCGTGGATCGGTAAGCTTAAGTTGTACACTGGTATGGTTTTCCGTGACTCGGTGATTTCGCGTGGCTGCGTGCTCTCCGATGGTTTAGTAGCTAGCCCAACGTCCATGCTGTCGTGTTATTTTGGGTGTCGGGGCTGGTCTGTCGTCTGTCTTATCGTCAGCTATCATAGTGTAGCTCTCCGTGGATCGGTGAGCTCCTGTTCTACTCAGGCATCGTGCTCCAAAGATTGATGATTTCTGATTTCCCGTGTCTGGCCTCCCGCGGGCTCAGGTTGGTCGGTTGGCTGTGCTCCATGTTTACCCGTGGTGTTGTTGGAGAATTGTTTCTGTGCACGCTCATCGGTACGTGTTCTACTGTGGCTTCGAACGTCCGTGCTCTTCCGTAACCCGTGCTTTTCAGCAGACTGGGGTGTCTTTATATGTAGCTCCCTTCCGTGGCCCGTACGCTCCCGTCATATTCTTTTCCTTCTGTCCTTTTGATGGCTGTGTGCTCTTCCGTCTTCCACGCTACGCATGTAACTTTGTAATTTGCATCGGCTAAGTCTTCTATCATCGTCCATGACCTTCCGTGTCTCGTGTTGCTCGTCTATCCCATCGTCTACATAGTGTGGGTCGGGGTTACTTCGTTTTCGTGTTCTTGCTTAGTCACGTGCCTCCGCGCTAACTTAATCGCAAGCGCCGTTCCCATTTTTTATGTACGCTACATATATATGTTAAAAAGTTTGCACAATATCTTAAGGTAGCACACTATTTTTTCCTGGGGGTGCAGGGGTGTAAGCCACAATAGTCATATTTTAAAGTTTTCACATTATTAATAATAGTAATAAAATCGTGATCTATTATCGAACGCTGATATAATAAATATGTGTACTACTACAGCAAATAGCTGCAAGGAAAAATATGAAATGTCCTGATAATAGTACTACTCAAAACATATTGTAAGTTTGATTTTTAGAAAAGTACTATGAAACCTAAAATATCATTCTATTTCCTATAGATACTAAGGCCGTGTTCGACATGCTGCGATAATGTCATTTTGAGGTGATAATACGATTCCAGAGCAAAATCTCGGCATCGAACACAAATAGCTGAGAATCGCATTATCTCTCGGTAACAGCATTTTTAACATGATTGTGAAATTCAGGGGGAGAGCAGAATTTTACCCGCCATTTTGAGCGAGAGGCACTGAAGCAGGGGGTTTCCCCTCGAGCGAATGACAACCCACTAAAGATAGATTTCACTGCCACTCCCACTTCCGCCCTTGAGAACTCAATTGTCATGGCCAACGCTACAACCACCAGCAATGCCAATGGCAGTACTGCGAGGGCTTCATGGACTGAAATGGAGGAGCATGACTTGCTTGACAAGTTTCTGGATGCCAGGAACGATCGCTCAATGGCGACAGACAAAGGCATTAAGTCGAAGGCATGGAGCACTCTGGTGTCGGCCCTAAAAAAGAAGCACGGGCGAACTCTCGAAAAAGGTATATAGAGGTAGCCTCACGGTTTCCGTATACTCGTTCTATTGCTGGGTATGCATCGGTGGCTTTTGTATGTATCGTTTGCACTTTTTTAGGTCAATACAAGTCCAAATACACGAGACTTATGCAAGATTACGACCTGTACAAGTACATCACTAGCTTGAGTGGGGTTGGCGTATGTCCTGACACTGGCAAACCGATGATGGATGATGACGTGTGGGGGCAACTTCTGGAGTCAAAACCGAAGCAACGTGCCAAACTCACAGCATTTCGGCAAAATGGATTCCCACACGCGACGATCTGTTCCCTGATTGCCGGTAAGGTTTGCATGCACCATTGTTTCTGGCATTTCTAATGTTACGCTGGTATTTATTGGTTCAGGGGATGCTCGTGCTACCGGATCCCACGCAACTACTGTGACAGCTTTGGCAGCAGGGCTACGCGACTTGGAAGCGAGTCATGACTCCAGTGATGAAGATGAGCAATCTGTTACAACATCGACCGGTGCTGCACAATCGATGAGGCCTTCAAGCAATGGAGAAGGAGTAACGATTCGCACAAGCCTCCCCCCAACCCATCACGAGCGCGTGGACAGGATCAAACGCATTCGAGGGGGTGCTTGCAAGAGCAATCGAGGCAAACGAAAGCGAAAGCAAGACGACGACGTTGCCAAGGCGCTGACGTCACTGATGCGGGTGACCACCAAGTACATGAAGACGAAGATGGCTGCGTACGACAAAGAAAACGATCCCTCCGACGAACTGACGGGCTCCGACATCCAGCAAGCGTTGGTATAACCGCTTGGAAGATGCGAGCCAATCCATATATAACGTTCGTCTATCTGCTTCACATGCAATAACCAAAGGACATCACCGACAATGACAGAAAATGTGATAGCAGTCGAAATAACGTGCATGACTAGGATTAAGTTATCGGTACGAGCATACTCGTTTAGGCGAGAGCTAGCGCTCACATAAAAATCCAGCATTACATCTCTTCATCACTACTGATTGTCGACAACGATTCGTCGCTATCTGTTAGCCACGAGGAATCGCTCATATCACCGCTGTTGCGGATGGGTTCTGAGCTGTTTAAGCTTTCAAGTTCGCTGTCATCACCACTACTTTCGACGTCATCATTTATAACTGAGCGGTTGTCTATCTCACTTCCATCGACACTGAACAAATCCTCCTCCGACTCGTCACCAATGCTGGTCTGCATCCCCTCATATTCCTCCCACATTGTTGACGACATCCAATCACGCCACGAAGCCCCGCTTTGAAAGTCAAAACTAATAGGTTCATCTTCTTGGTCGACCGGCTGATGCAGCTGATCGCCTTGACCAATGCTCTGAAAATCTTCACCCAAATCAGTCTCATCAAACTTCCGGATAAAGTTGTGCACGCACAAGCATGCAAAAACCGCCGCTTTGATATTAAAAAACTCAAAATCCATGCACGTGCGAAGAATCTTGAATCTGCGCTTGAGAACACCAATAACGCGTTCGACGACATTCCTTGCCTTTGAGTGTCGAAGGTTAAACAGCTCTTTTCCGTTCTTTGGCCTCCCGGAAGCCTTCGACCACTCTTTGAGATGGTAGCGGACACCTCGGTATGGGGCTAGCACCTTTTTGTTCAGCCCGTAGCCGGCATCAGCCAATACGTAAAAATGGTCTGGTACGAGATCAAGAAATTTGCTCCACTGGAGAACCATCGCGTCATGGGCACTTCCTTCAGCTCCAACGTAGGCAAAACACACGTTCAGATTCCAGTCACATGCAATGAGGGCATTGGTCGAGACATATCCTTTGTGGTTGCGAAAACGCTTCACGTCTTCACTTGGAACTAAAACATGGAAGTGCGAGCCGTCGATGGCGCACAGAGCTTGATCGAAATAGGGGTTGCGCTGCTTGAAATCGTCTGGAACTCCCACTGGCATGGCGATGACATCTTGCAAAGAATTCACGATGGCATAAACACCATGTAGACGATAGCGATGTATTGTAGAATAGGCTAAGTTGAACAGAACCTCCTGTGTTCGACATGTTGCTGCTGCTCCAATCCAATTCAAAGTAACCGCTAAAATCTCACGAGGATCCTTCACAGATAGTGTGATGTGCTCACGACACTGTTCAAAAAGCGCGTCAAACGCTTCCACATCTAAGCGGAAGTGGTCACGGAAAAGAAAACGATTCGCAGATGCATGAATCGCGTCGAAGAAGTGCCTACCATCCGAGGTAGAGAGCCCCAATTTACGGACCACTTTCAGATGAGCCTCGGCTCGGGTCTCCCGATGAATTGCACTGAGGCGCGCCAGCGCGATACAAATAAGCGGTAAAACCGTGTCTGCTATCATATAAGTACTATAGATGGAAGGTTAGCAACCGTATGGAGATATTGTGGTAGTTGGTGATTCGTTTGCTTGTCTACACAACGCGACGGTAGCTGACCTGTTCTCTTCAGTGAATATCGTTTAGCGTCGTAAGAGGTCGCTGCTGTCTTCATGAGAGAGATGCTGATCTTAGCTCGCAGCTCATCGGAATACGAGATCAAATCCATGGCCTTACCGAGAGGAAGCGGAAGCGTTTCTGAGAAGAAGATTTTATATGAGTGCACCACACCATTCAAAAGTTGTAGTAAAGTATTCTAGCAAAAAACACGCATGTCTTCAAGGTAATATTTTGCGCGGGTCAAGGATATTTTTTTATTGAGTGAGCTCGGAAAAATTGCGATTGAGGAAAGTTGCAGGTAGGTCGAACACGGCCTAAAGTTTTAATTGAGGCCTAAATATAAGTAACCAGGACCTACAAAAATTTTCAACAGCTCCTACGACGATATTGTATGTGTGTGCACGTCGGCGCCTCCTATTAATGCTAATTAACGCGTGCACAGGCAGCGCCCTTTGCGTGGCCTTGCGAGCCGCAGCTATAAATGAGAGCAAATCATTTTTGAGCGCTGCATTTAAGTACGATGTGTTGACCACATACAATATGTACACCACATAATGAGATTGTAGCCTATCGAGGCCGCCTTCGCTGCGCTCGGCAGCCAGTAGAACGCTCGTATTAGCGTGAGGATTATTAACCCTAGCCCGTTACGGACGGACTGACGGACGGACAGACAACACACTCCACTAGGGGGGTAAGACTAGCCGTTCGCCTCCGCTACGCGGCGGAGTGGCATGGTTTGTTGGAGATGAGGTGGCCGCAACTTTAGTGCTTCTTGGTGTCGCGTACTTTGTGAGCGTCGCTCACCCCAGTAGGTCTTGGCTTCGTGTATTTAACCACTTACCATTCCGTAGTCTCATGTGGACCCGTATAATAGCGTGGTTTGGTACCCCGTACTACAGGTTGGATGTTATGTTTTTCAGTGGCCGGCGCTCTTTCCTGCTCATCCCGGCTTCGTGGTTCCTGCTCACCCAGGGCTCACACTGTTCAGCGGCTATGTCCTCTCTCTTGTGGGTTCATGCGCTTTAGTACGGCCTTTTCGTAAATGCTAACTTTTCTCTGTTCTCAAACGTTTATGTGGGTTGCACTGGCTTCGTGGTAGATACTATTTCGTGGTCGTTGGCCTTCCATCGCCGGTGCTCTAGCTGAAGTGTGCTATCCCGTGGTTTGGTGACTGCATGCAGTCGTGTTGCTCCGTCGCCCGTGTATCGTGCTCTCCAGGTGAGGCTCCATCGACCGCGTTATCACGATATCGTGCAATCGCGGTGTGGTTTTGCTGTATATGGTATTGTGCCCGCGTAGTGCATCTGCGCTGCCCGCGTTATTGTGTTCTACAACGGCATCGTGCTCCACGGTGTACAATCGTCACCCCAAGCCCCCCCCCCCGTGTAATTTGTGGCTGGGCCACCGTCCGTGCAGTTGAGTTCTTATGTACTTCTGTCCTCCGTGGCTCGGTAAGCTCAGGTTCAACACTGGTATCGATCTCCGCGGCTCGACGCTCTTCTGACTATAGCTCCGCGGCTGCGTTCTCCCATGGCATAGTGGCCCAGACCATACTATCTAGCTATCTTGTGGTATCCCGGTAGATTTGCCGTTTGTGCTTCGTATTTTACCGTGCTTCGTGGTCTACGTGTTGTATCGTAGGTGATTTCCGTGCTCTGTAGCAGCTACGTGTTCTAGCCCGGTTTTAGGTAGAGAGTCTAACAGAGTCCGTGACTCTTAGTGCTTTCATAGATTTACATGCTAATTGCATCGGCCCGCTTCCGTGCTTTGTAGCTCTGTGTCCATATTTGTTTCCCCTCCATCGTACATACTGTTTCGTACTGCCCTACAAATCCAGTTCGATAAGCTCGCACCTTCTCCTAGGCTCACGCCCTGTCCTAAGCTCCCATACAACGCACCTAAACACGAAAGTAATTGTGACCAATGGAAAACGTTTATTTTTAGCCAATCAGTTTTTCTGGTGATTACGCGGATGTTTGTTGCGCTGGCGAGGTTTCCAGCGACGGCGGCGATTAATGCGCTCCTGGACAACGCGCCGCGGCGGTTGTGGGGGGCCCATAGCGGCGGCAACTAAGGCCAGGCTTTGTTGGCGCGAATCAGTGGCTGGCTTCGGTTCTGGTGTGCGTGGGCGGTGCCAAAACGCCTGGCTGTATGGACCAGAGGCGCACGCGATGCACCTGCGGGCACCCGCTCGAACCTCGCCCTGTGCGAATGCATCCCATGCTAAGAATTGTTCGCAACAGGCGCACAGCCGGAGCTGCAGCCCTAGACCGTCTGGCTCGAGCGAAGGGTGCACAATGACCGCCTGGCACGTCGAGCACATGGGAGGTAAACGTTCCATTGGAGAAATGTTTTATTAGAAACGTTTTTATTAAATTAGTGATATTATTTTTTAAGTATTAAACTAAGTATTTCGAAGTATTGAATTACTACTTTGCTAAAATGCGATCCAGTGGTGTCGCCAGGGCCTAAAAAAAATCAACAGCGCCTACGACGATATAATAGTACCGGTGTGCACGTCGGCGAAGCCTACCAATGCAAATTAACCCGCACACACGCAGCGCCCTTTGCGTGAGGTGGCGCTCCAGCGTTAAAAATGGGGGCAAAATGAAATTTGAGCGGTGCATTTTAAGTACGAAGTGTTGATCACATACAGTGTGTACACCACATAATTCGATTTTAGCCAATCGACGCCGCCTTCGCTGCGCTCGGCAGCCAGTAGAACGCGCGTATTAGCGTGAGGATTATTAACCCTAGCCCGTTACGGACGGACTGACGGACGGACAGACACCAGACTCCACTAGGGGGGTAAGATAATAATGGTAGCTCCAAAATCGGTAAAATTAATACAGTGATAATATCACCTGGTAGACCAGTTCAAATTAAAAAATTATCTAATATTTCCTTCTTTCACACTATCATATTATTAAATATAAAAACTTAATACTAGTTGATTTGATATTTTTTATAAAGATTGCGTTGTCGTTTTCAATCCACCAATCATATTGCGTAAGCGTTCGACTAGCTGAAGTATTACTAATCAGCATGGAGTCTGGGGCAAATGTGAGAGTGGGGGCCTTCAGAAAATGACGCAAAGCACAATTCAATAGGCATTTGCGTGCGAAATACGATAGCCAACAAGTGCATTTGTGACGATATTTGCTATTCAAATCTCTAAAAGAAAATTACACAAATTTGCTACCAGCTTGCCTGGCTGCGGGAGCTCGAACCTCGCCGATGGCAGTAAATATTGCGTTTGCGACAAAATCAGCTACGCACCAACGCCGCTGTAGGAAGGTTTTGTTGCTGCACCTTCTTAGAAGTAGCTTTAAGGAGCAGTGTAGCAGAAGATCGACGAAAAAGTGCTTTATGACAGCTTTGTAGCGGTGGTGTCGCTGCCACTTGCTTCGTTCGAGGTTCTTCTAGCCGAGTTTTCCAAGAACTACACGGTTAAGTGGCGTCCCGGTCAGCGCGGTCGCCCTCCTAATTTACGCTTTCTACAAACCCAAGCATGTACAGCGTCTCAGGCATGGTCCACACCCTTCCGAAACCTACACAAACTCGATTTTTGCGTCTGGCATAGCTGTGACGTATTTCTTGTCACAAATCGGTAGTTAGATAAAGAGACGTTGTTCTCGTCTCCACAAAATGTGTCGACGCAAAATCGTTGTACCTCATTTATGGTACAGCTATCAGTGTCCACTTCTAGTTACTCCTGCCATGAGCCGCCGCAATGCTGGAAGAGGACGGGACTTCACTACACTTCAAGTTGAACGTACGTACCATAGTGCATCACAAACAGGATCTCACTAATACATTTAGCGCTGCGTTTACTATCGCAGGCCTCTTATCTCTCGTTGAGCAGTTTCTCCCGCTCGGATCGGCTCAATGGGATGATGTCCACTACGCTTACAATCGGAACCTTCCTGCTACTGAGTGGCCGCAGCTCGACTCAGAGTCGTTGCGTCGCAGGTTCTACGCTTTGAAGAACGCTAAAAAGCCGACAGGTGAGTGATTCTATTGTGTGCTGTAATACCATCGTCCATTCTTATTGCTATGTAGGCGATCCATCGTGTCCCCAGAGATACGACGAGCAAAGCATGCCTTTAGAGAAATCGAGAGCAAATGCAGTGTGGTGCAACTAGATGATGACGAACAAGAAACAATTTCATCAGAGCCACTTATCACAGAGAGCCAGGATCTCCCGTCAGTTACGTGCCAAGCATCTGCCAATTCCGGAGGACCCCAACTTCGGCATCGATGGAGGGTTGACTGGTGGGGATGTTGACGAAGCATTTGGCGACACTACTGATCAGCAGGAAGATGGCGCTAGCGCGGGATCCGGTGTCACTCCCAGTGAACCGATGCATAAGTTAAGTACACCACAAGGTAATTAAACGCGAGACGCTTTATTTATATTGGTGTATGTCGTTTTACTAATTGATAATGCAATTAACATGTAGTAGATCTCAAAGCTTCAGTTCGCACCGGAAAAACACCAGCGGAATTAGCGCAAATAAGTAAGATAGTGAAACGACAGCGACAAGAGAGCGTGACCTTGTCACACATCGCTAAAGACACGCCGAAAAATCGACGACATGCTACAGCAGCTTGCACAGCCAAACATGGAGCTGCCGCAGCTGCTAGTTGTTATAGAAGAGCGTGCCCAGCAACGCAAACTTCAATATCGCAAGGAAAAGGAGACCCGTGAAGAAAAACGTGAGGCTGAGCGAATTCGGGTCCAAGAAACACGAGAGCTTTGTGAGAACGAGCGCGCTGAGCGCGAATCCCAACGTCACGTAATGCTCATGACTATGCTTGCTGCTGCAATCAGTAAGAAGTAGATTTGGCTACACAGGATTACTCTACAGCGAATAGAGATGCAATCGGGAGCCGCGTAAGTGTTTTTTTATTATTATTATCGAAAGACTGATCGAATCTGACTAATACCTGTACGGCACACTCGAAAGTTACATAGTCTGTAAATGTTGTCCAGACGGATTAGACGTGTGTCTGCATTGTATGGAAGCGGTAGTAGAAGCCGACGATAGCATTTTTAAGCCGACCCCATTCCCCGTTTAGCAGCTTGGCGAAGTGATGAAATGGCATTATGTAGAGCCATCAAAGCCACGTGGCATTCGGGCGACGCACGCTCCAGGTCACCGTTCTTTAGTGGGGTAATTATTTTCCCAACTGTATCATTTGCTACAGGAAAAGCAGAGTCGGCAGCGACGCCAGTTCCAGGAGCGGTGAACGCAGGGTTTGAAAGCTTCGCTTGCAGCTGCCGGCTCGTTTCGCCGTCATTCCAGGAACCTGGGCAATTATGGTGGCCCCATATTAAGGTTCCATCTACACCATAGCAGAGCGTACCGGTTACCAAAGTACTGTGTAGCCAGCCTACAAGTTAAAAAGGCTGAATATTAGCACCAGGTTTGCAAATAGAATACACTATTCACGCACCATTGTAGTGAGCGATCTGAAGGTCCGCATTAGTAGGTTGCTGAACGTGATAATTCTTTCCATCGATGAATCCCCAAAAGCAATTGAATCCATTTTCGTGTCAATCACTCTCAATCCGTGTGCATACAAATCCTCATATGAGATCATTTTAACCAATCTTACCCATCTCAGAATGAACATTGACCAATCACACATGCGAGGTTTTTTAAAGAAGAACCTAACTGTTAATTATTTTCCGTACCGGAGAAATAGGACTTCGTTGGGCTTGTCAGGGGTAGACAATTTTGTGTACACATGCCACACAAATTTTCTTATACTACAACAGGCATGCCCTTTCAGAGAGGCCGCGATAGGGTATGGCAATGGCTTTTTTTCTGATGCCAATTGGATACATTTCGCACGGGACGCATCCGGAGCATGCGCACGTTTGAAAACATCTGCGCTTCACGATCGAATCTACCGTGAAGCTATCTGCTCTACTGGTGCGAAAGGCCCACAGCGCACGTGTGACTACCAAGGCTATAGGCACACGTAATTTATGAATAGTCTGTTTTGGTCCAACGTAATATATTTGTTTTGCTAGTTGTTATAGAAGAGCGTGCCCAGCAACGCAAACTTCAATATCGCAAGGAAAAGGAGACCCGTGAAGAAAAACGTGAGGCTGAGCGAATTCGGGTCCAAGAAACACGAGAGCTTTGTGAGAACGAGCGCGCTGAGCGCGAATCCCAACGTCACGTAATGCTCATGACTATGCTTGCTGCTGCAATCAGTAAGAAGTAGATTTGGCTACACAGGATTACTCTACAGCGAATAGAGATGCAATCGGGAGCCGCGTAAGTGTTTTTTTATTATTATTATCGAAAGACTGATCGAATCTGACTAATACCTGTACGGCACACTCGAAAGTTACATAGTCTGTAAATGTTGTCCAGACGGATTAGACGTGTGTCTGCATTGTATGGAAGCGGTAGTAGAAGCCGACGATAGCATTTTTAAGCCGACCCCATTCCCCGTTTAGCAGCTTGGCGAAGTGATGAAATGGCATTATGTAGAGCCATCAAAGCCACGTGGCATTCGGGCGACGCACGCTCCAGGTCACCGTTCTTTAGTGGGGTAATTATTTTCCCAACTGTATCATTTGCTACAGGAAAAGCAGAGTCGGCAGCGACGCCAGTTCCAGGAGCGGTGAACGCAGGGTTTGAAAGCTTCGCTTGCAGCTGCCGGCTCGTTTCGCCGTCATTCCAGGAACCTGGGCAATTATGGTGGCCCCATATTAAGGTTCCATCTACACCATAGCAGAGCGTACCGGTTACCAAAGTACTGTGTAGCCAGCCTACAAGTTAAAAAGGCTGAATATTAGCACCAGGTTTGCAAATAGAATACACTATTCACGCACCATTGTAGTGAGCGATCTGAAGGTCCGCATTAGTAGGTTGCTGAACGTGATAATTCTTTCCATCGATGAATCCCCAAAAGCAATTGAATCCATTTTCGTGTCAATCACTCTCAATCCGTGTGCATACAAATCCTCATATGAGATCATTTTAACCAATCTTACCCATCTCAGAATGAACATTGACCAATCACACATGCGAGGTTTTTTAAAGAAGAACCTAACTGTTAATTATTTTCCGTACCGGAGAAATAGGACTTCGTTGGGCTTGTCAGGGGTAGACAATTTTGTGTACACATGCCACACAAATTTTCTTATACTACAACAGGCATGCCCTTTCAGAGAGGCCGCGATAGGGTATGGCAATGGCTTTTTTTCTGATGCCAATTGGATACATTTCGCACGGGACGCATCCGGAGCATGCGCACGTTTGAAAACATCTGCGCTTCACGATCGAATCTACCGTGAAGCTATCTGCTCTACTGGTGCGAAAGGCCCACAGCGCACGTGTGACTACCAAGGCTATAGGCACACGTAATTTATGAATAGTCTGTTTTGGTCCAACGTAATATATTTGTTTTGGTTATTGTATGCAGAATGGACATCTCCGAGCTCCTATCGACGCCAGGATACGTGTGTGACAATTGTCACCACGACTTTAGGCGGTCGGACCACCTACGGCTGCACCAGCAAGGACGCTGCCGCGGTATCCCTGCGCCTCCCCCCCCGTGCCAGCTTTGTGACGTGTGTTGGCATTGGGTCAAGGGGAACAGGCACCATGTCACGCGCCATCAGCGAGGGAGTAGGTGCCGCAATCGCGCCGATCGCATCGAGCACCGGAACCAGCTGGCTGCAGCGAGGCGACAACGCGACGCAGCATACCACCGAGAGCGACGTCGTCTGCAGCGGGAGTCCGTTGAAACCCAAGACCAGCTGGTGGGATGCAAGATTGGTTGAACTAGCTGCTCGAGTCGGATGATAGGCATGATCGGTCGGACCAGGTGGATGATTTCGACACGGACAATCCGACTCAACATGATTACACCCGAGATCAAGTTGCTCGTGATGACGACGATTATGCACAAGATCCTCTTGATCAGCTGCTGTTGACTGGAGATGATGAGCTTTCGGACATCGTTGCCGTTCCCAGCTTTTTGGAGCTAGAACATCAAGACAATGACGACCACCAAGCGGGTCAAGGTGCACAAGATGATCAAGTTCATCAGGAAAATGGGAAAGCGGAGCACGTCCAGGCACATGGTCATAAAGAATCAAGCAAGGCTACGGAGCGCGACGGTGTTACCTATTGCGTCATATGCCTGGATCCTCTCGATGGTGAGACATGGGTGTGTGACCAAGACAGCTGTCGGCAGCCGTACCACCGTGATTGCATCAAGCGAACAGTCCCCGTTGACCCACGTTACAGTAACTGCCGCGCCTACGTGCACCTTGAAGTTGAAGACGATGAAGTGATATTGTCAAGCAGGTGGTGGCACCACCAACGCGTGTGGTTTGCCTCAGGGTCATCACGGGCGTGGTACTGGAAGGATCTCAATGTAGCCACACGGTTGACTACGAGTGTCTCGTGGCGTACAACGCTCAGTATCTACGCAATATCCGAGCCCGTGACTTGCAGTGCCCAGCGTGTTTGCAGCCGTTCCCAGTCCCCGGTGAGCTATCCTTCAGTGATGAGGAACCCGACGAAGGATCAGAAGACAACGCCTTTGAGTATGAAGAACCGGATGAGGAATCAGAAGTTTCAAGAAGTTGCGCAAGACGATGGAGATAACAGTATTGACGAATATCACGCGAGTGACTTCAGCAGCTCTTCTGACAGCGATGAGGATTGCGCCCCCTAAAGATAGGGAGTAGGCATTAGAGGTAGTGCCTTAAAATTGAAGGTGCAAATCCGTCGTTTCAATTTGTATTGGAATTTGTAAGTATGAAAAGTACAAAAAGGGACGATAGTACAATAAAGGGCGACGGTACAAAAAGGGACGAAGGTACAATAAAGGACGGACGATAGTACAATAAAGGACGACGGTAGTAGAATTGAGGGGGGTAAGTACAACAGAGGACGATGGTACAGTCAGGGACGTCAGTACAATTAAGGACGATTGCACACCGCTACTTTACTGGCTCTCCTTCGCATACGAACTGCTGCAAGGATCTTGTTGACGGTGAGTTTCTCGCCAATGAAGGTTGCGAAGTCCTTCTCGAACTTGTCTTGGTCATCGTCGTACTGCTCGCGAATGAACTCGGCGATGATCTTCATCCTGGAGAGACGCGAGCGATGAACGTTTCGCTCATGTGAAAGCATGTCAACTCCCGCGCGATACTGGTGACAGTCCGGGTTCGCATTCCAGTACTGACGAACATAGTCTTTACACGACTTGGCGTCCGGAAGTTCAGACACTAGTGCTGTCGTATCCGATCCTGGCTCAAGATTAGCGGCCACTGGCACTTCAATATCGTCATCACACAACTGTTTCTGGGTTGAACGCGGTGTATCGCTAATAGTCTTGACCATTTCATGCAGCCCTTGAAGCAGTGACTTCAGCTCTCCCAACTCGGGGTTAGAGGTATCAGTGTGCTCTTGTGCGGCGTCTGCTGATTCGGTCGTATGCTGAGTATCCTGCATAGTGTCGTTTGATAACGGTGAGCCTCCAAAGTCGATATCCCGTGTACCTTCGAGAGTCGCGCTACTGCACGACGTTGCGTCCGGAGCCAGCGAATCGCCCAGTTGATTCTCTTCTCGATCCAGAACGTCGTCCAGCAAATATCTAGTTACTATTTCGGACCTTTCGCTTGGTGCCCACCCTAACCTCCACCTCACGAGCTTCAGTGACCACCGTCGATCTTCAGGGGCAAACATGAACCGGTACTGTGCACCACCTCGACGGAAACAGTGGGATGTAAACCAAATCTCGTCACCAAGCACGTTTCGGATGATTCCAGCGGCCTCAGCGATAATGTTTAATACCTGAGTAAAGTTGCTATCTGACATTGGCAAGCCCCATTTTATTCCCACGTTAGCAAAGAGTCGCTGCTCGCCAAAAAACCTGCCTCCCTCCTTCGCTTCTTGGATGTGCCGCGTGGTACCTTCGTCAATGACGGAAATACGTAGTCGCTGTCACGCCAGGAGTGGTAAAACTTCTTCCGCGCGTACGTAAACCATCTATCCAAAAAAGGCAATGCTTCAGCTGCCCGTTCTTCCAACACGATATGATGGAGTGAGTAGGTTCGACTTGCAAGGGGGTCATGATCTGTCTTCCGGTCACTAATAGTGAAACAGCCAAACTCGATGTCGCTGTCATTCACGCGCGATTTTCGTTTGAGACCAAGCTGAATGTCGCCCTTCTTCATGAGCAAGACTTCGTTGATACGGCACATACCATAGAAGCTGAGAGAACAAACCGCAGAAAACACAGCCGCATGGTTTCGTTGAACATCGAATTCAACTTCAAGAATGTAATGACCTTCGTCAGCATCAACAGGGACATCGGGGACGCACGCTTTGGAGTCAGCTCGCGCTTCTTTACTTGCTGAGCCGGCGAGAGTCTGCGTGATGGCTGCTGACCGTGCGGGGTTGCCTCGAGGTGCTGGGGTGCCGTCCGGAGAAGTCTTAACAACCCAACGATCGTGTGGGTGGCCACCGGCTAGCATCTCAGGTTTCGTGTAGTGCCAGATAAGCGCAGCGCGAAGCTTTTCAGCGGGCCATTGAGCTGAGTTGGGGGTGGCGAGTAAGTTGATGTACGCGGCCACCACACCGGACAGCTCCACAAATCGTTCCTTCAGTGGGTCTGGGTAGCCTCCACTTTTGCAGAACGCTGAGAATCGTCGAAGACTGCTGCTGTAGTCGCTACGCTTCCGGCTCTCGAGTCTTTGATCCGCAAACCGGGCTGCAGCGATAGCAGCTTGGTAGAGTCGATTTGTGGTTGGCAGGTCCATTAGCGCCTTCGTCGCGTGTTGGTCTTAGCAGCAAAAGGTGGAATGAAGGTCTCTTTCATTCGGAGGAGGGTCTCGGGTATCCGTCGTCCCTTATTGTACCCAAACTGTCGTCCCTTATAGTCCTGTGCCTCAAATGCAAACGCATGGTGCTGACAAATGAGTTTTACAGTAAACCAATAAATTTTCATTTTTTGACCAATCAAGGCACATCGCACGGTCATTTATTGGGTGGCCCACTGAGTGGGAGATCTGTCTTGCAAATAAATTATTTATTGCTTGTAGGCAGGGATTGATAGTAATGGCATTTTTTGTCGATCTGATTAGTAATATTTGGATGACAAATTTTAACCTCATAACTATCAATAGAGATCTGGATCGGCATCGAACCTACAGTGGTTTTTAATATTAATATTTTGGCTATTAATACGGGCCATTCTTTATCTAATCAGGGACTTGAAGAGCGAAGCTCACGCGATTCTCTGAGATCAAGATACGGCTTGGACGTACGTCAGGCCGCTGGTAAGTGGAAAGTTACAGTATTTACTCGAGGACGTAGCACTTGATCGCGTTCCTGAGGCAAGGAAACGAGATATTTTGGCGGCTTTATTGCTCATTCGTTGTGGCTTTACTTTTTCTTGGCTGTTGATTACATGTGGTTACACCGAAGCATCGAAATCAGTACAAGGATCGCAGCATCATTAATCATATCGATCATAAAGCTAATCCAGCTTGTAGCACCAGTTACTGCGAGCTGATTGTACATCGCCAAGGTGATTTGATTGGAATTATTTGCTAGACATGAGTGATTCTAGCGACTAAGTGACTTGAGTACTTATTGTCGTAGAGCAACGAGTATAATCGCGGCGATGGAGCGAACAGTGAAGATCGAAATGTCTACAAAGACGCACAATATTTTATAACTCCACGGTATGTTGGTTAAACACCAGATATTGGCGAGATATTGAAACAATAACTTTTTCCTGATAACGACAACCATAAACATATTTTCAATGATCTACACAGCGTCGAGACTAATGATCATCTACAATTACACGGCGTCGACGTATACAATTACAATACATCGCTGAATGAAGCAAACTATGTAAGTGTACTAATGGAATGTTATGCTTGTTTGTCATTGCTAGCACTGAAGCCCCTGTATCGTATTTTAAACGATACCAGAACGCCAACGCTCATTCGTCGAGGTAAAGCTCGCTTTTGTCTTCTAGCCAGGCTATTTCACGCTTGTTATGCTTCAAAATCACTTGTTTTTCAGCTCGGAGGTTCTCCGTCCGGGTGCGAAGCTTGCTCATGACAAGCCCACCAGTAGAAAATACCCGTTCTTGGAAGGCGGTCGTCGAGCTGCGTCCGCACCATACTCTGGCCATTGCTGCAATTGACGGAAACTCTATTTTACCCGTCTCACGGAACCATTGACACAGGTCCACATGGTTGCATGTCTCGAACAAGTTAAGACAAACTTGTCCATCTTGGCGCACAGTCGTCATACGTGTTCTTAGTTCCTCTCTTGAGAGCCCATGCAAGTTTTGCCGCTCTGCAACATCAATCCACTTAACAGAGAGCACTTTCCAGCGTTTTAATTCTTGATATGCTTGAGTGAGATAGTTTCCTTCGCACATCTCTTCATGTGTCTCCAACGGGTCGCCACAAATGACAAACTCGTCTTCATCACAAGTGGTCCTGCGAAGGTCTCTCGAGGTCACTGGAATAGGTCTCTTGTCACATCCGTTTTCATGTGTCCTTTTCAGCTTAAAGAGCTTACGAAGCTCGTTCTGGAACAATGTTTCGGCTTGTTGGATAATTTGATCACGAGAACTATCGTCGTATGAGGAGCAGCTCAAAATCGACTGGACCGCAGATTTCGTTCGAGGATCAAGCAGTAGTGACATGACATGATCCGGCGTTAATGCTGGTGCTCGCTGGCGTAACTGAGCCGATATTCGGGCGATACAAGTTTGAGCTCCACCTAACATATCTTCCTTGGCGATTTCCAACCGAGGAAGGTTTTTCTCATTAGTGAGCGATGTTCGCCCCGACTGCAGATCATAACATCTGAACTTGTTCGCACTAAGGCGATTGGCAGCCAATTTAATTAGCATGATTGCTTCCGATGCCAGCAAGTGTTCTCGTTGAATCTCCATCCGTGCTAAGTGCGCAACAACATTCGTGATCCCATCCAGTTCAACAACTAAACGCCAATCCTCATCCGACAGTGCAGTAAATACAGAGGGGTCATCACTTGGCTCAGGTGATTGAAAGTAGGCTCGAAAAGCTGGAAAATTCACAATCGATCGTTGCATTAGGCTTGACGCAGATGCAACACGGACGTCGACGTCAAGTAATGTAGATAGGACCGGTAATTTCAGGTATTTTTGCAGGCTCTCAAGTCGATCTGCCCTCTGGGGAGTGGAGAAGTAATTATTTAGCCTTCGTAACTTTCGAATAACTTTGGACCCTTCCGGAAGTGCGCCGCCTTCAGTCATTACCAGTTTCTGCTTCTCCATTTGTTTGGTAACTGGGTCTACCATGTAACCCGTTCTCACGCTCTCTCGTAATCCCAGCCCGTATGAAAGACACAAGCTTAAAATGTGCATGTGGCAATCCGTTGGCAACGTGGCATTAAATTCTTTGGAAATCTTACGAGCGACAGGTGCTGTATCAGAGACACTGAACTTAGCCATTGCACCAATATCGATCCCATATTTTTCTTGACAGCATTTAACAATCACTCTCTTCACTTCTTCAGCAGCGTGGGAGTCGTTTTTCACCGTCACCAGTAGCGAAATGTGATGCATGCGCCAGTTGTGATCGAGAAAGTTGACGGAAGCTCCAATTACACCCTTCTTTCCACAACTAGTGTACGTGTCGCGCATCAGTGTCAAAAATGCTTGACCATTTAACCGCTGAAACTCGTCGTGTAAGAAGCGGTTAGTCAGTGTTGTATAGCGATCATAAGATGCATCGAGGAGATCATTGTGTGTCGAAGGTGATAAAATCGTGAGCTGCCCCTTGCCTGCTACAAACCGAAGGCAAGAGCGAAACGCCTCAGATGTGACGTAGTTGTAGGGCAGTCCTAACCAGTATTACCAAATAGCATTAGTATCAATACACGACATAAGACAGTAACTCGCATTATATACTACATACCGTCTGAGACAAGCCAGTTCGAAACTGCGGTGTTGATTGCCTTGTCTGTAGGGCACCACAACATCTTTAGGGGGCCTGCTCGGGTCTTTGGTCCAGCATCCTTTGCCTTGACACGCTTACTAGGTTGTTGCCTGTATATTAAATCCGACAGTCGTTTTTTTGCACGATTGCCTATCTTGTCTATCTCCTCCTTACCCAAGGGGTGATCTGGATGCATCGTTCGCACATGAACCTTGGCATTTGACGTGTTCGAGCACCTCAACAAACCAACCTCCCAATGCGATGGGCTACTTGCAGACTGGCTATCGGCCGTACATAGCAAGCAGACCGATGTAAACGAAGATTGGCTGCGCCCGCGAGACTGTTTGTACGGCTTAGCAAGGTCGTGGATAATGGACCAAACTGCGTCCCTGGCGTTAGGCCGAGAGTGGTGCTCCACATAAACAGGTACCCCATGCGTGTCATACTCTGGTAGAGCTGATGGCGATGTTGCATTTGTTCCACAGGAATCATTAGGATGTCGCGACGCTGGCGGTGTGCTACGCAGGTTATTGACGGGCGAAACAGCAGAAGCACCAGTTTCTTTTACCGTAATATCTTGGCCAACTGGCGGCGGAGGTCCTAGGTACTGATGTAGACAATCAGTACTACAGAATCTAATGTAGACAAATGAACACAACGCATTGAGTTTCACGACATGTATGGTAACATTCATGTGCACTGTAGCTTTACCGTTTTTCTAGTGTAGCATCAGCGTAGACGTCGTTGCTACACTAATGATGAACACCTTTTTGACAGACACAACACGGCAGCACTACTGATAGTTCGGGACAATGGCAGCACACTTCATTATCTCGAGCCACGACGTGTACAAACGCCCTCAAGTCAGAGCTTAACGGTTGAGAGGTGGTTGACTAAACCTTGAATGACACAAGGAGCCTTGTTTTATTTTGGTAGAGATGACTGGTGCTCAAACCTCTGCATCTCTTGGAGATCGGGGTGGGGCTATTATTATTATTATCGCTTGATTTATAGTAATTTTGTGGAACTTAAGAATACTACATTGTGACTATTATTGTAATTGTTTAATAGGTCGAATATAATAATTAATAGTAGTCACGATATTGTTAATTATTACAGAGTATTAGCAGATATCATTATAGACTTAAAATAGTCCGGAAAAAGTGTGGTACACATATTTGACCAGTGGCAACAGCATCGTGCAAAAGTTAGCACGTTGACCTGCCCCCGAATGAAACATCCCCTTAAGTGATTTTCGCTAAAATAATTGCCATCCATTCGCCAAAACTCATTTTGTTTCTTCCAATCACGAGTATCTCTTCTCCGCCGCTCGTTTTTGACGAAAAAATTGCGGAGACCCAGACCAGCGGAACGCAATAAATTTACGAAGATGCGTGTTGCAGGGTTCCTCGCTCGCCGCATGGCCGCCGCCTCGGGCCGCCGCGCCATGTCCTCGGCGCATGGACACGGCCACAGCTATCCACACGGTATGCACTTCCACGTGAGCCCCGTGCACAAGAATCTGGCGCTGGCTTACGGCACGATGCTCTGGCTCTGGGTCTTCTGGCGCGCAAAACAAGACGGTCTCGCTTTGCTGGTACGTCTTACATTTCTGCTATTTTCTATCGATCCTCACTGGCTGCTATTAATGCAATTCAGGGCTTTGAGCACCCGTGGGACCACGGCCACGGCCACCACGATGACCACTCGGAGTCGGCAGACCATGGCAACTACGTGCTGGTGGATGGCAAGATTAAGTACGAGCGCTCCGAGATTGGCGCTATGCCAATGCCTGTGGAGATTGACGGCGAGGAGGAAGAGAGTGAAGAGGAGGTCGGCGACGTTATGGACGACCTGCACGACGTGGACGAGGAGTAGATTCTTTTTACAGACAGCAGACCAGGTTCCTTCCTCTTAATAGCGAAGACGACGCAGCTCCTTTTGACTTATATGGCCGACTGGAGACCTGCTATTTACGCTGGAGAGAAATTGCAAAGGAAGACAATAAAACCCCGACAAAATTGAACAATAGGGTGGACTGATGAATGTATATATATGAACGTGTACGGACACAACCAAGAAGACAAGCAGACATTTACACAGTTTAGAGTAAAAGAACATCGCTTTTTGTGCATACAGGGACAGACTCGGATGCAAGAGCCTTCCACTATTGGGGTTACGAGGTCGGCAGTTTGGAGTGCAGCTCTTCCAGATCTTCGGTCGTTCTGTACGTCATCTCGGCTGTTCTTGCTGTAAACTGCTTGCGTAGTTTCCGGAAGCTGCCGCGAGTAGCCACTTTCGATTTTTTAAACTGTCGCGAGTCCTCTTCTAGTGCTGCCTGAATACTATCCATCCTCAAAAATGCGTCCTGGAGAGCGGAAATGTGTTCCGCTGTGCGCTTCAATGGAGAAATTGTTCGCTCTGGGACGTCGTCCAGAAAAGCTAACTGTGATACGAGACCTTGGAAACGTTGTGCGCGTAGATCCAGCGCCTTCTTTTCCATCTCTAATTGCTGGTTTGATGCTGTCAACTCCCGCAGTTTTAGACGCAACGCTTCCAACTGATTGTCCAATGTTCGTTCCTCCCTCTCTTCCCTTGTCAATAACGCCATATCTTCTGCTTCTTGTGCGGCTACATTGTCTTTATCCCCGTCTGTCTTCTGCTTCTCAGCTCGAATCTGAGCTACCTCATCGGCCAGAGCGTCAGGTACCGACACAATGTTGCGTCGTACATAAAGCTCGAATTTGTCGAAATTCTTTTCAAACGCGCGATGTACTTTGGACATGTACTTCCCAGATCCCTGTATTAGCAATGCATAGCGAAGTTTTCATGAGAATTAAGGACTCGTAGCACCATCGCCCGATTGAGCCCGAGTTCCCACCTTTGCGACGGCATTCAGCTGTCTTGCTTGCTGCTTCTTACTACCTGTGGAATCCAGTCTCTGCATGATATTAAGTGACGTCATTATAGCTTTAATTGGCTACATGATACCGCAAGAAGAGGAAGTTCTCACCTTATGGAGGGCATTTTCCACTTCCCCGGTAGCTTCCACGACGCTTTCGGAGATCTGCTCGGTCACTTAGGCAATCGGAGCCACCGTTAGTCTTGAAAAAAAGTATCCTTTAGTTTGTCGACAGCGAATGATAAGACGCCCTCGTAAACGACGTACGCGCTGGTAGGAAGCCCGCCAAGATGCCGCCGGTCTCGACCATACTGAACACCGGGTTTGAAAAACCCAATTTCGTGTAAGAAACAAAAAACAATTATCATCTAATAAAACCGCGCTCATATTTCAACCAATAGTTTCGCAGACGGTTTCTGCTTGGTGATGATGTTTATTGTTCGATCTGAAGTCTTCGTTTCTAGCCTTCCGTCCAGCAGTTGACGGTAGCACCATGATGTCTGTGATCCTCAAGCGCGTGGCAACTGGCAGTCCTAATGTGGGCCGCAGCTTTTCATCGCGCACGAAGGTTTGGGATCTGTTCCCAGCACGTACGAGGCGTTAAAGTACTTTTCCGACCGTAATAATTTCTGACATTCATATGCAGCAGAAGTCCCTGTCGTCAAACCCGCGGCGCCGCAGTACATGATGAACATGAGGGACAATCTCGAGTTTGCACTCGAGCGTATGCGCCGCACAGAAGGGCCTGTAGCGCTGCAGCTGCTGAACCGCAACGCTCGTCGACCCAGGAAGGTGCGTCCGTAGACAAAGGGTTATCCCACAGCAAAGATGACTTAACTATCGCTGTTCAGGCAAATCATGGCAAGCGACCGTGCTCGCACTACCGTAGAAGGTTAAAACGCCTCGGCCGTCGCTCGGACAAGTAGAGCAGAAGCGTTCAATAAGCGGGGCTCTTCTGTACTTGTAGGTTACAGGAAGGCAAGATGCATAATAGACTGGAAAAGAGTCAATGTGATTGTCGCGGCTAGTTTAAATCAGGGATCGCCGTCTTGACCACGCTATCGCCTGTGAGCACGTACATGTGGTCGATTTCGTTCTTGAAGCACTTCTGGGCATCTGCTCGACGAAGCTTGAACGTAGGAGTCAACAGTTCATTGTCGACTGAAAAGAGATCGTGGTGCAGGTAGATCTCACGCACGCGCTCGAAGCCAGCAAGTTTCGCGCGCTTGGAGGCTTCTTCGATCTCCTTCTTTATGGTACTTCTCACCACGTCGTGATCGCAGAGTTCACGAAAGGTGGCATTCATCAAGCCATTTAGCTTCGCGGCCAAACGGATCGCTGGTTCGTCCGGCACAATAATACCAACGACGTGCGAGTGGAAGCTGTCACCCGCCACAAAGACTTGTGCGATGCTCGGACACGTGACCAGGACGTTTTCGATCTTCTCTGGAGCCACGTATTCACCCTGTGAGAGCTTGAAAATATTCTTCTTCCGGTCGATAATGCGTAATTGGCCAAACGGTGACCATAATCCGATATCACCCGTGTGTAGCCACCCGTCAGCATCCATTGCTTCCGCCGTCTTGTCTGGTTGTTTGTAGTATCCCATAAATAATAGAGGCCCCCGCACACAAATCTCTCCTCGGCCCATGCAAGGAACCGCGGAAGCCCCTTCTCCGTGAGTTCTATCCGTCACTAAATAACCCATATCTGGCACAGATTCCAAACGTATCTCCGCGGCAGTATTTGGTGTACCAACGAAGCCGGTCGATAAATCCTCAAACGGTGTGGCAGTAACACCGCCACAAGTCTCTGTCTGGCCGTAACCTTCCACGACAGAAGCCAAGAGAGCAATTCGACAGAAATCTAGCACTTCTGGGGCTAGCGGGGCTGATCCAGAGATGATAAACTCACATCGATCGAGTCCAAGGCCAGCTCTGATCTTCCGGAAGAGCAAGCGGTCCCAGAACACGTGAGTCGTGATGCCGTACCGTCGTAGACGACGCAACTTTGTCCGAACTCCCGTAGTGAACAAGTAGGCAAGGGATTTTTTCCCGTTTAACATTTTAGCAGTGATGGAGTCGTAGATCCGGTTAAGTAACCGAGGGACCGTGATGAAGACAGTTGGACGTAAAGCTCTGATGTCGTCCACCAGCTTGAGTGGGTTATTCTGCGAGAACCCCACTCGACTCCCCACACTGAAAGAATGTACCAGAGCTGTTCGTTCAAGAATATGAGCCAGAGGAAGATAGGATAAATACACACTCTCCGTGTTGAGCGCATGTCCACCTGCAGTCACGAAATCTTTAACAGCTTTACAGCCGCAGAGGATGGCTTTGTGTGTCATCATGGCACCTTTCGGGTCTCCTGTGGTGCCACTAGTGTACATGATGGTGGCCACATCATCGCCATTCGGGGGTTCCGTAGTGACGGGATGCTTTTGTCCCTCTGTCTCAACAACTTCTAAGTGCAATACGTTTATCCCAGCTTCACGGACCTTACACTCGACTTCAAACTGTGCGTCTCCAATGCATCCACCAGATATGACAACGTTTTTGAGGTTCGGGCACCTGGAGCAAACTTGTGTAAGTTTGGGCAGCTCAGCGGCAGTACAGACGATTGTCGCAATCTCTGTCTGATTGAGGATGAACTGGGTCGAGTCGGGTCCAAGGGAGTCGTAGAGAGCAACGACGATGGCGTTGTATGCGTATGCTGCATGTTCGACCAGCACCCAGTCGATAGAGTTCTTCATGTATATCGCAAGCATCCGGTCTCCATTCTCCCCACCAATTCGAGGCAACAAGTCCAAGTGCATCATTCCAGCGCCGATATTTGTGATCCGATCGCTCACTTGTTCGTACGTTAGCCACGTGAACGGCTGGACAGCGCCATCAACAAGGGGTTGGACACCCATACATGGAAGAGATCCGTTTGTCTGTGCAGTGCGAATGAAGTTGTGGTACAAGCTTGGACCTTCTGGTCGAGTGAGTCCCACGAACGGGTCGTCGGGGTTTGCAGGATCTTGAAGAACTGGATCTCGAGCATCCGCCAGTGAGCGGTAGATAGGCCCCGTTGCGGCCGTCTCCGTGCCCAACAACACTTTAGAGTACCCCAGAGGTGTCGGCATGTGGCTGAGCGTAGGATTAGGAAAGGTAAATAGTGCGTACCAGCACCAATACTGTACAAATATAGAGGAAGCTAATCAGCTTGTCATGGCATCGGCATTGTCTATATATGTGCACTGGCTGCCAACCCCTCTATTTCTTAGCGAGCTTCCTGTCCTTCGAGTTGATCTGCATCGTCACTGGTCCGTCGTTCACCTGGAATCATCCAGCCCCCAACGTTAATACTCAGAACTTCACTTTAACCAGTAACCGCAGCGAGGAATCGTACAATAGACACTTCCATGTAAGCGCCAAATTCGCCCTCCGCCACTTTGTCAGCGACGTAGTCACGGCGCACACGATCACAGAAAGCGTCGTAAAAAACCTTTGCCGGCTTCGGTGCCACTACAAAAGTCGTAACAGTTGTAGCCATTCCCAAACATTAACACCAACAAGCATTTAGCACAACTCCTACTGTTGTCAACGTACTGGAGAGATGGAAGTCGGGTTTGTTGCCGGCGAACTGGCCGTGCAGTGTGAACTGGCTCACCACCAGCACCTCATAGTCGTTGTCCTTCAGCGACTTCCTCCATGCACGCTCAGCCTCATCAGGCCACAGACGAGCGTTCTAACAGCAAGGAGTGAGTCTGTATTAGCTGATACCTTGGAAAATTCCAAATTCATATCATTTGTTTCATTACTAGGAGTCGGCGGCAGCACCACTCGGCGTCGTCCTCAGTGTCATCGTGTCCGATACCGACAAAGCAAAGCAGACCGTTGCCGATTTGGCCTACGACGTTGCCTTCCACACGCACAGAGGCGCTGGTTACTCGCTGCATCACAACCTTCATCTTGAATGCAGTTTTAAAGTAGTTATCCTTAAATTTATTGTTTCATCCAATGAACGACCACTATGATGCGACGATTGAGCAATATGACGCGTGAGGTGCTGCTGTTTGGGCTGTCGGCTAACCCGCCGACGGGGCCCAAAGGCCACATGGGCGTGGTGAAGCACTGCCAGTCCATGTACGATGAGATCTGGCTGCTTCCTGTGTACCAACACATTTATTCAAGCAAGAGACAGCTCGCGCCGTTCGAGCATCGCGTGGAGATGTGTCGGTTAGCGCTGGAGGCGCTGAAAAATGACGGCGACGACGGCACTCAGCTCAAAGTGGTGGAGGAGGAGCGTGAAATGTTCGAGTTCATGGCTGCCAAAAGAGGAAACCCAGAGGACCTCCGACTTGGCAGTATCGACCTGCTGGATTATCTATTGGACAGCCACGAGGACACGAACTTCACGTTGCTGCTAGGTGGCGACACATACGCGGATCTATTGGCTGGTAAGTGGAAGCGCGGCAATGAGCTCATGCAATTGGTCAAGCTGTTGGTGGTGGACCGTAAAGGGACTGATTCGCCTTGGAGGGATCAGCACGATACTGAGGATCGAGTGACGTACATCAACGTACCTGAACTCAGTGACGTGTCGTCCACGATGGTCAGAGCCACCGCTGATCGCGCTGAGCTGGCAAGGCACTTGGATCCAACGGTGCTCGACTATATTGTCCAGCACAAGCTCTATGCTTTTGCCACGGAATAACGTGGAAATATTGATAGAAGCGTGTTTTTTTCATTGTTTTTTTGTGCTTTTTTCGACCCGTTCGCTGGCTGTCCCGAGTGATTCCTCCCGGCAATGCGATCCTCTCTCTTTTTCTAGCGCCGGCAGCGAGCCGCTTCCGTCTCTTTATCTGGCAGCGCGTCATATACAGCATCGGCAGCAGGTCAGGACAGGACAGTCGACAACTTAGCAGACACCACCCGACAGTCTACCTGGTAGTTGTCCGCGTGAAGCACTGGATCCTGGTCCCTCCTTCGTTCAGCGAGCACTGGATAATCTCCCTCTTAAGTCCGCACTTGGCGCTCTGCACGTCTATCTCCTTCTCTGTCTCCTCGTCGTAGCCAAAGCTCGAGCACATGAGGAACACGCCACCAGGCGACAGTAACCTGTCCACTGTCCAGAAGAGCAACGGTACCACCTCACGCGCATAGATGACATCCGAGCCGACAATCAGACCCGTGACGCCATTGCTACCTTCAGGTCCTACTTGCAGCTTCTCTATTGCCTCGATCTCCTTTGCGCCATCCGGTCCCCAACGCAGACTTTGCGTAAGGCACGTGGCCTGCGTGCGCTCCTGCTGGCCGGCGTTGTGTTCGATGACCTTGAGCACACCCGGGTCATGGTCCGTGAAGATCACAGTAGCTTCAGGTCGAATCTGGGCAACAGCTAGACCCGTGAGCCCGCAGCCTGCACCCAGCTCCACCACGTTACTGCTCGGGATAATGTCGCGGTGCCTGGTCAGATATTCGCACAGCGCGGGCGCAGCAGGCCACACGTAGTGGCCGCTTTGCAGGGCCCCGGGCTCATCCTTGGCGTACGTGAGTAGCACCGACACGTCGGCATTAGCGCCGTACTCGTATCGGCATGTGACCTTCTCAAGACACGCGTCAAACATGAAGCCCACGTCCGTGAGCATCCCTTCGGTGCCGGCCTCCATGTCGATAGACTCCATCGTTTTGATAATGAACCAGCGCGTGAAAATGAATGTGACCGCCAGTCACTGCATAGGCGACGTAGTGGAAGTCAAATCACAGCCTTTAGATCAAAACCTGTTTATCGTCATACTTTTGATTTGTCATCTTTTGCTGTCCGCTGGACAATGAAATGGCGGGCTTTTTGGAAATACTATGGGTTGAAAAATGGCTAATAGCTACACAGGTGTACGATCTGCTCGGTGCGCTGTTAGATCTGTCAGAAGGCTCTGACTCAGAGCCTTAGAAACATAAAAAAACGGCGTCATCTTCGTCTCAAACAGTACACAGACAATGAAAGAAGCGCTTTTGCAAAGAAACAGAATAACAGAAGATCGCTTTCTGGAAGCACCTGTATTAATAGTATTGGAAAAAAAAACCGGAATTGATAATACTTGTTCACTGTCAATTCCGGATTTAGAAAACAGGGTCGCCAACTCAATCAACAAGCGTTGCAGATCCAAAATGTACCCATTTTATTTTGGCATGAGCCCAAAATACATGTACCGGTATCAGTTACAGTAGATGATCACATGTATACTCTTCAATAGGATATTGACGTCCACCACACCATCGACATTTGGCGGGAAGTCCAATTTCAGAAAGGTTCATCATTGCTCTCTTATCGCAATGAGCTATCCGCTGCTGCGGCGTTTGCCGCTGGGTGCGCTGGACCGGCAAGTGGCGCGCGCAAGTATGCAAATATGTCACAAGATCGTCATGCAGCAGCTCTACATCTCGCGCGCAGACGCAGCCAAGCAGTGGGTCGTAGTGTCCAATCCATCAGAGGAGTGCGTCGAATTGACGGGCTTCAGTTTGAATTGCAGTGGCAGCAGCGACGTCTTCAATTTCCCTGCCAAGTACACACTATTACCAGGCGACGAGGTGGCTATATGGTGCTCTCCGGGTGATCTTAAGCTTGACGTGGATAATCTACTGCAGCCTTATCTCTTCTGGGCCAAAGCCGACGGATCATTGCGTAACGAGTCATTCTTCTCTGCGGGTCAGGATAATGAAGTGTTACTTTTGGACCCTCTTTTTATTGAAGTGTCGTCCATTCGAGTGGCTACAGACGGTCGGAAGGAGTTCCGCGTATTGCACTGCAAGTCCGCACACTCGAGGACTCTTCGCAGCGAGATTGACACACGATTCTGTGTCGGATGTCTGTCTCCTCCAGAGTTCGAGATACGCACGTCACGACCAACTCCTGAGAGCGGGATAATCACCTCGCCACCGCCGAATCAACGAGAGGTCTACGTGTTTTCAAGATACTGGGGCGTCGTGTCGGACAAGTCGCTGTTTGAGCACTTTCTGGCGGTCTCGTTGGTTCCGCTGTTGGAATCATTTCGTGCAGTATTAATCTACGTGATGCTGTGCATGTTCCGACCCGCAACAAGCACTGGTTCAGGTCCGCAATTGCGCTCCAACGTGACGACGCTGCTGCTCATGATGTTAGCTTGCGACGTCATCGCACGAAGACTCATGCTGTGCATCAAGAGTGGATTATTGGTCACAATTGCAAGCTTCACGTCTGTCGTACTGGATCGAGTGGCAGTGCTGGTGCTGTATTTGTCGCTGCAAAGACTGTACCCGGCGTTAAGCTCTTCCTTCCAGTATATGCTCACTGTTGATCTCAGTGTCAGCTGCATCAACGCTGCTGCAGTGCACGTGCGCTTCTTGGAAGAACGACGAGATTGGCATCTATTGTTCAAGCAATTCGCACACTGGGACTACAGATACCGAGCAATCATTTGCGCATGTGGCGTTGGTCGCGAGCTGCTACTACATTTGCTACTCCTGCTCCCGTTCGGCAGCCACCCGTCGCCTGTATGGAAAGCTGTAGGATATCTGCTCGTGCCGCTCTTCACTCTGGCATCGGGTGTCGATCTTGTACGCGCATTTGCCACCATCTTGCATATTCTCCGATACCCCTTTGTAAAAGTACAAACTTTAAGGCGACGTCTTCAGCCACAGTCGCAGGAATCCCACCAAGAAGTGTACGAAGAAGAAGAAGAAGATTTCTCCGAAGAAGAACCTCAGAAAGAGGACCCACCGATGATATTCTCCACACCCAAAGGGATCCGCTTTAGATCCCGCTACCCACAAAGTTAGAAATATTTAGCAGCATTCTAGACCAGAAATAAAGATGATTCTGTCGCACCAGATTCGCACGACTAGCATGCCTAAATATGCAGTA
Source organism: Phytophthora infestans T30-4 (assembly GCF_000142945.1). NCBI lineage: Eukaryota > Oomycota > Peronosporomycetes > Peronosporales > Peronosporaceae > Phytophthora > Phytophthora infestans. Next base: position 661,051 of record NW_003303757.1, read on the forward strand.
CTATCATGCATTAGGCATTACTTGAAGTAAAAAAGGAGAGACTGTCCTTCCTCGGCCTTCGAGAGCGCATTGCACCCTTCGTTTCCTAATTTTTTCTCTCTCTTTTCGGCTTCAACAGCAGAAAAAACTCGTCCCTAAAAGCGACACGCTTCTAAAAGTTGGCGCCCTCAGGCGGCTGCGGCAGACGTCGGTTGGTAGGCGAAGCCATCTCGGCACGGATAGCCACAAGCACGTGCTCGATGCCATTATTGCGGTGCCAACTGCCCAGCGCTGCCAGTCGTCGCGGATCCACGCGGCCCGACTGGGGGTCCACGCAGCTCATGTTGATGCGGCTCGTGAAGTGCACCTCGGGCGGCACATGGGGGTACTGGTCACTACAGTGGATCCGCAGACTGTAGATGCGTCCGTCGTGGCAAGTCTGTATTACAGCAATTCAATATGTAATTGTCAGGCGGCTGGAGATATATAAAAGAACGCAATGTCGTAGACTCACGCCAGCAGGGCCAAGGATGGTGCCGATCCAGTTTGTGAGGAAAATGTCGTCTGCCTGCTCTAATCCGTACGAGATGCTCATGTCTCCGTGGCCCTTTTCGCTGTTCTCCAGCTCCTCCAGTAGCTTAAAGTTACGGGGCACTGGCAAGCATCAGCAGCAAATAGCAAGACAAATCACAGGTCAGTATTCATCAACAATCTCGTTCTGAAGCCAATTTGATGCACCTTAAGCTCCATTTAAGAGCATAACTATAATAGAAAAATACGTACCGATCACCACTTCAGCGCCATGCTTCGCCATGGCTCCAAACGCGTCACTCGCTGCAAAATGATACAAGGAAGGAAACGACCGCGGAGGTGTGTTAGTTTTGTGTCTTGCGGTGGCCTAATCAGTGCGTATAGGGGCTCAACAGAGAGCTCAGACGCTGCTGTGTAAGCTGATACCGCCTGTGGCGGGGAACAGTCTTGGTTAGCCCCACAACAAGCCGACATGATCTTACCTGGTCTCTTGAGCGTCGCTGAGTTCTCGTTTAGAAAATGGCTCTCCAAAAAGAGGGGGAGCCATTGTTAAGCTATGATTGGCTAAAACCACTTCAATTAATGAAATATTTTAACGAATTATTGGATAGACATGGCAAAAATTCAATTTGGACATGAAGTGTCCACCGTTGTCTACATGGACTCTAATTTTTATCTGCTAGTGTAGCAGTCTACAGTTGAAACTCCTCATCACGCACCAGCACAGCGCGCAGTCGCTCCAACTCGTTGCGCCAGAGCTGAGCCGGGGTCGTCGCCTGCAACTGCTGTAGCTTGTCCTGCTTGGTATCGTGCTCCTTCCGCAGACGATCCGCAAACTCCTTTGTGAAGCTCATGAGCGACGTATTCAACAGATAGTCGTAGTCTTCACTTCCATCAAGATCGCCAGCTTTGCCTTGTTCTCGACCAACAGCAGCCAGTCCAAGGTCTCCCATGTGGTCAATCGCCTCCTCCTTGAAAGCCGACGCAGGAGCGAATCCGTGCTCCTTAAGTAGGTCAATCAGCTCGGCCTTGGGGATACGCTCCCTGAGGATTTTCTGTAGACTTCCAGTTGAAACCTCCTGGATAAAGCGGATGCGGTTGCTAAGACGGAGTACCTCCTTGGTTTGGCGCTGCTCCAGATGCCGCTTACGCTTCGAGTACAGTTTGCGACGGACGCCGTAGAAGTCACGTAAAACGTCCTCGCTCGTCTCGTACTTGACCAGCTGTCCGTCAGCATTGAACGCGTGCATGTTGCTGGTACTAAGAGGCGCTTCCAGACGCAAGAGCTTAACCAACGCTTCACTGTCGCCGGCATCGCAATTCTCAGCTGCGTCCTCCGCGTACTTGGCAAGATCCGAGCGTGTCATGGAGATGTCGAAGCGCACATCACGCTCCGAATGATGCTCGGAGAAAGAGCGGATGGCTTTCTTCCCAACAAGATCCCACAAGAACTTCTTGTAGTCTTCCACCCACTTGCCTACAGGCAGCTCCGTCACACGCACTGTCGACGTATTGACCTGCTCGACGTTTCCACGAGACACGAACGAATGCTTGCCAGTCTGCCGAATATCGCCGCTAAAACCCTTGGCCCACGGGGTCATTAAAGATAGCTCCACAATCGAGAGATCATCTCCAGCTTCTTCTGCATCCAGAAGCTTCAGAAGATTGTCGATCACTAGCACCGGGTGGTGGCAAGGGATCGACGAAGACCAGCCTGTACCGATTCCCTCTGCACCATTCACGAGTAGCATCGGGATAATAGGTACGTAGAACACAGGCTCGACCGGGAATCCATCATCATCAGCGTAGCGAAGCAACGCGTCATCTTCTTCGGGAAATACCAAGCGAGTGTGCTTCTGCAGCAACGTGAAGATGTATCGAGGACTAGCAGCATCCTTACCTCCTTGCAATCGCGTACCAAACTGACCTGACGGAAACAGTAGCGGCAGGTTTTTGGATCCCACGAAGTCCTGCGCCATGTTGACAATCGTCGAGTGTAACGAAGCTTCTCCGTGGTGATACGCCGTGTGCTCGCTGCAATAACCTGCTAGCTGTGCCACCTTCACTTCACTTGTAAGTTTGCGTTTCATGCAGGCGAACAGAACTTTTCGCTGCGAGATCTTGAGACCATCAACCACCGACGGAAGCGATCGCTGGTTATCTGCATGAGAGAATTGAATGAGTTCACGGTTCACAAAATCCTGATACGTGACACTGCCCGAGCTCGTGTCGAGGTAAGAGGCAGGAGAATACTCGTTCAATAGCCAAGCCTTGCGGTCTGCAGCACGAGCTTTACTGAACACCATATCCAACGCATCGCCGTCGTTATCCCCACTCCAGTGGAAGTCCACCAGGTGATTGTCCAGGTCGCTGAAGTACTCGCGTCCTTCAGCACTAGTACTTGTACCCAGTCCCTTGTAGTACTTGATGACGTAGTGCTTGAGGTCAGCCGAGTCTATCGACGCTTTCCATTCGAAATACTCAGGTAAACTGAAGAAACGACGTGTCTCTAGACCACGCTCCGTGCCCACACGCTTGGATGTAGGACTCACCTTGATGATAGGAGTAATAAACTCGCTAATGAAGCCACCTTCCTTCAACAACTCCGGCCAGAACGTGTGGAACAAGTTAAATAGCAAGCCTTTAATGTGCGAGCCGTCATGATCTTGATCCGTCATGGCGATCACACGTCCGTAGCGCAGTTTTTGACGCGCTTCTTCTGTGCCATAATGCTCGTCCATACGAAGTCCCAGGATCGTGCACAAGTGCGCAAACTCGGCGTTTTTACCGAGCTGCGCGACGGTGGCATCACGCACGTTCAGCAGCTTACCACGCAGAGGGAAGACACCGTATTGGTCACGTCCAACGACGGCCAGACCAGCCACTGCAAGAGCCTTCGCTGAATCACCTTCCGTCAATATAAGCGAGCACTCACTTGAGCGAGCTCCACCAGCCAGATTTGCATCCTCCAGCTTCGGGACATTAACTGACGAGCTTTTGGCACGCGTGGACGAGACCTTCTTGAGCAGAGCTGCACGTTGTCGCGCACGGGCACTTTGAACGACACGCTCAACGATACCCGAGTCTGACAGCACCAGCTTTAATAGCCTCTCAGAGAGGACACAAGTTGATCCAAAGGTAGGCGGTCGCGACGTCATGAACTCTTTCATCTGCGAGTCGAACGTCGGGTTCTCAATCTGGCAATTGATGAAAATCGCCATGTGCGGCTTCACCTGAGCCGTGCTAACTGAGAGCTCTGGGAACTTTTTATTGACATGTTCAGCAACACGACGGCAGATTTGGTCGCTCACATAGCCCACATGGGAGCCGCCACGTAGCGCAGACATTCCGTTCACAAAGCTCACCTGGACAAAACCCACATCAGAGGGCAAGACGCCAATCTTCCACCGCTTGTTCACTCGCGAATAAATGTAATCTGAGCCAGAAGATGCTGCGTCATCGCTGTCTTTCGATGGTTTTGCGGTCTTAGAAACTGGGTTGTTCGTAGTTGAGTAGCGGAAAGTCTTGATATACGACTCGAAGCCTGAGATGGGAAGTTTCTTGCCGTTTAGAGTAACTTGTACGTCCGACAAACAGCCAGCTACGTCGTACACGCGCTTCTTCAGCACACGCGTCATACTTGCAGTGAGCTTCTCCATCTCAAACTTTTCCAGATCGGGTGAGAACGACACTTTTGTAAAATCTTTCGCGTCTTTTCCACTAAATTCAGTAATCTCTGGCTCTCCACGCGTCCGCATATTGTTGTGCCAGACCTGTTTGTATCGTAATCCCATGGACGTGTCCCCTGTCTCCACTACAAACTCCTTACTGAATATATTCGTCAATTTGGCGCCATATCCGTGTCTTCCACCAGTTAATCTCGCGGCTGTATCGTCAAAATTCGATCCCGTGAGTAGGTGACCGAGCACCAGCTCTGGTACGTAGACTTTCTCCGTCTTGTGGAACTTGACGGGAATTCCTTTGCCGTCATTATACACCGAGATCCAAGGTCTGTATCCATTGGCTTTACTTCCAGGTTCAATGATCACGTCCAAGTGTCTCATGCTTGGATCACGAACCTTGTTGTCCACGGCGTTGACGATGATCTCGTCGAAGATCTTGTAGAGCGCAGGGACATACTCCACGGCCTGCTGTTTCATTTTAAGATCTTCACCTTCCTCTTTAGATAAAGATTCAGAAGGCACCATCCACATCGTGTCCTTTGCAGCCTCGACTGACCCGATGTACATGCCTGGGCGCAACAACACATGCTCAAGCGGGGTCTTCTTCTGATAGATACTTTCCACGCTGCTGAAGGCACGTCGGTCAAATGTTGGCAGTCTAGACCTTCCATAACAATCAATTTGACGCGGGAATACCAAGTTCCTGTCCAAATGGTTGCAGAAACCTCGCGTAGCAGACCCGGGCGCCGACGACAGCAACGAGACAGCAGCATGTGACGAGCACCTCACTCTTGTGAAGGACGCACGCGTCACCTGGAGCCCAGAGCCACATGCAACGGTAGCCTGAAGACTGGAAAATGATGTCTTAAGCGTAGTTCCAGCGGAACATGGACGCGCAGCATTGGCGACGCCGCGCAAGCCATGCCGTCGACCAGCTCCGCAACGCCACATTTTCGATCTCTATAAGAGCTTTGGCCATTTTAGAGGTTTTCTTATAAGGAGATGTCACTGTTCTCGCTCCCCCGTCCAATCACTTGCGATTCCGCATTATGGACACCAAGCGTTCACGCAAGGCAGCAACTTCGCCATCCTCAGACACAGAGAGCGACCTCCAGGCGGATATGGCCACGTCATCATCCTCTGCGTCCCCGTCCTCTCTTGGTAAGCGCACACAAGATGACGCGTTAGCAGCAGCCGAAGCTAAGAAACAGCGCAAGCAAAAGCTTAAGACTAAAAAGGATCAAGCGGAATCAGAAGCTCCGTTTGAGACCAAGAACGAGGCTGAGCAGGTGACCGCTGTACTAAATGAAGCCGCGCAGCCTGTAGAATTGATGATCTCGAACGAGGAGGCTGTGGGTCTCAATGCTGCAGTCGCAGCCACCGCTGAGCCAATACAGGAACAGATACCAGCCCCTCCGCCGCCCAAACCGCGGAAAGGACGTCGTGTTCGTAAGACTAACTTGGAGAAGATGGAGATCCTGGCGTATGTGGACCAGGGAGGCTCGCAGGGAGCTGCAGCCGAGAAGTTCGGCGTGTCACGTACCGCCGTGACTAAGATGGTGAAGGAACGAGCAGCTATTTCAGCTCAGGCGCTAGTGGAGAGCGCAACAAGTAGTCGCAAGGTGCTACAGTATCAACACAAACTCAGTGTCATTGAAGATATGCTGTACAAATGGCAGCTGCAGGTCGAGTTGGATGCACCGGGGGTCAAAGTCACGGGAGAGCTGCTGCAGTCCAAAGCCATGGAGTTCCGCAACAAAATATTGGCAGATTATAGCAGCGAACTGTCAGACGAAGTGATCATGTCGCTCACGGACTTCAAGGCATCCAACGGATGGCTACACAGGTACATGCAGCGACGCAGTATGCGCTCACTCCCGAAGCACCACACGCCACCAGGAGCGACGTCGATCACTCTAGACAGGATGACGCCTGACCAGCGTGTCCAAAAGGTACGCGAAATACTAATGAACGTAGCGCCAACGTGCATCTGGAGCTTGGACGAGCTGATTCTACGACACCGCACGACATCAGCAAGACTGGACTCGGTCGTTAACATGGACGTGCGTAGTCTGGAGCGTATTTCAGTTGCAATGGCAGTGAGTGCGTCGGGGGAGAAGCTTCATTTGCAAGTCGTTGGTAAAGATCCGAACCCGGAGTCCATCAAGGACGTGGACACATTGGCGACGTATGGTGTCCAGTATCGTGATCACTGTCGGGCTGCACACGACGCGCCTACGATCACGGATTTCATCCAGGCAATGAATCACGAAGCAACAGCGAGAAAGCAGATTTGGTATCTGGTTCTGGACAGCTGCACAGCTCACGTTGCTGCTGCGCATTCGCTGAATCCGTCGGGATCGTTCCGAAATGGCTTCAGCTTTGACTCAATTGTGCTGCTCTTCTTACCTCCTGGACCTTCGGACGGCGCTCAACCTCTTCACCAAGGAGTCTTCAGATCATTCAAGTTGCGATTCCGTCGTGAAATGCTGCTGACGCTGCTCCACGAATACGAACAGTGGGCCGCCACGTCAAAGTCTATTCAACAGAACGAAGCAGTTCATGAGGACGGATCTCCTGTAATCGAATCCTTTGATGTCCATGCTAACACTCACATACGGAACACGCTGAGCTGGCTACACATGGCGTGGGAATCCGTGCCTTCTTCTTCTATTCGACACGCATGGGCCGCTTCCTTGTACCTGTCAGCGCCTGAACCCGGCGATGGTGTCGCCAATGCAGCAATGATCGGAGAAGATGACAACAAAGCGTATGCAGAGCTTCTGACGCTCTTGACTAAAGCGCCAGCTCTTCAGAAGGCGCTCGGACTGGATTACACCGAGAACTCTGGGCAGTTTATGCTGGAACTACTGGATTTCGACAAGTCCGAGTCTAACGGAGCAGACGAGCTTGTCAAAGACAATGATATCGTCGTGGAAAGTTTAGCTGCACAAGGACTACTCCGTGACACGCAGAGGGCTTTGGTGCTGGACAGTATCAAGGTGGATGATCTCCCGGTGCTTACGGCAAGCGAGGCTAACGCGACAGTATCGCGACTGTTACAATTTATGTCGCAGGAGAACGATAACCTGTTGACTCTATCGGAGCGGCGAACAGGACGTGCAAATCTGTTGATTCTACAGCGTCTAATGCTCAAGGCTCGTGAGAGAGAACGCGAGAGAGACGCTGCCACAGACTTCACTGTATAGCGAAAAGAGTTGATAATCTGCGGTGTCTACACGATGGGTACGTGGGGTGTTCCATGGCAATAACATTGAAAAGATGAATACATACGCCCGCAGAACTGTTGATTGTATAGGGGGCGAAACACAACACAAAGGACTGAATTGACATGATGCTGTCAGCTCTCGGCTGGATCGCCTGCCTCCGCGCCATGCTCCTCTTTATTCTTGTGAAGTACAGGTGCTGAGCTTATCCGTGTCACGCTTTTGCCGCTGCTATTTGTCGAAATCGGCGGCAACTTCTTGCTACACGAAGCATGTGAAGGACTGGACTCCATCCCACCGGATCGACCAGCCCACTCCGCTTCTTTACGAGCTTGACGCTTAGCTTCTTCTTGTCGTTTTTTGCGTTCCAGGGCAACTCGTTCACGCTGGCGCTTCAACGCAGCCGCAGATAACGGACGCCGCAAGAAGAGCCGGTTGCTACTGTCCCGATCGTTTACAGAGGCCATAGACGACTGCATGCCAGTGTCTCCCGTGATCCCTGTCAGCTTCAACTTGAAAGTGCTGCCTGGTCCTGCAGCTGCAGTGACTCGTGGATCGTCCGTGAAGTCAACAAGAAGACTCGTGCAAGCACTGCTGGTGTCTACGTCCGTCTGTTCTCGAACGTCCACGACGCAGACTGTCTCGACGCCAATTAGCGACGCATGTGTTGAGCCTGAACTCCCCAACGCTGCAGTACTGGAGATCTGTGCGTTCACAATGGCAGCCTGAGACGCTGGAGATGTGGTACCGAGTGCCTCGATCTTTCCACCAGCATGAACGTACACGTGCTTGATACGCTCGTTCCGTTCCAATGCCTCAGCCAGCACCTTGATGCCATCTTTGCCGATCTGGTTATTCCTTAAGTCGACTTGACGCAAGCGACAGGATGAAATACTCAGCACGGCAGCAATGGCTCGTGCCCCTTCACTGGAGATCGCGTTCCCTCGCAACTGAAGCTCACGGACATTGGTGGCACTACGCAAGAGAGCAGCGATGGCGTGCACTTCTTCGTCCCCCACTCCGCTCTCAGGAAGCTTCAGGATGCCACCATTGCGCTCGTCATTTAACTCCGTGGACACGGTCAGAGCGCGAGACTTGACTTCATGCACGTACCGCAGCAAGGTTTTCCGCTTTGCGTCTTCTTCAGTGGTCAATCGTTCCTGCATCCAGCGAGTTTTGCGCGACAAGTGTCCGATCTGATCGTTTTTCGCTGCTAGCTGCTCCTTGACATCAGCTAGGACGTCTTCGCTGGAGATTATAGTGGTGAGAAGAGCTGCGATGCGTTCGACAAGGAGCTGCTTGGTGTTGAGACTCTTCTGAGCTCGTTTGAGGAACGTGTTGACTCCCATTCGTTCGAGAAAATCGATGGATCGCTGCTGAGCTTTCGGTGTGAAGTTAGCGCGTCTGGCTTTGATGAGTAGCAGACCACCGTGGAAAGCTCGACACTCGACGAAGAACCGGCCGTTGGCTGCTGCGGCTGCGTCGTCTGGATGTGTCGCTTCTCTCTGATGCCCTTGCTGGTTATCTCCATCGATTCCTGTGGTCATTGGGACGCCCGACTGCTCCATAGCCAACGCCATCTCCGCCATCTTCTTCTGGGTAGCTTCAAACTTGATTGCTTGTGCGTCCAGTTCGTCCTGTTTACAACGAAGAGCTTCTGCGACCACACGGTTACTCTCAGCAGTCGAGTGGAGTTTGTGTGCGAGTTCCGCTCCTTTCTCCTGCAACGTCGTGAGTTGTGCTTGAAGCTTCTTCGTCTCTTCCTTGCTCACGATTTTGGCTTCTTCATCCGCTTGCATCTTGTTGAGCAGGAAGGCCACACGTGAACTCATGGTCTTGATCTTCTCGTCGAGTTGCTTACGCTCATCTGCTTCCTTGAGTTTCGCCTTCACTTCGTCACTACAGCGCAACGACAATTGCGCGTTGTGTTTCTTAAGGGCTTGAAGTTGTTCCAGCAGCACTTTCTTGTCCAGTTCGGACTTGACGCGTGCTTTGCCTTCTTGAGTGCCTTCTTTAAGCAGTCGAGCGTTCTTCTTCTTTAGAGCAAGCAGCTCAATCTCCTTCTGTTTGAGTCCGTCGATGGCTTTCGTCTTCCCCAGTTCAGCCAGTTTAAGACGTTCCAGAAGTTGGAAGACTTTTTCAGCCATTTCTCGTAGTTGATCAGCAGAGTCGCGGTTCTCAGCTTCCATACGAGAGCGCTCCTGTTCAGCCTTATCGAAGCGAGTCTGTAACTCGAGCTTGTCACGTTGCAGGTTGCCATTCTCGATGAAAAAGTTCTTGTTGGCGTCAATCTGTGCGCGTTTGGCTTTGGCTTCAAGTTGGACCTGCGTCTCAAGCTCCTGGTTGCGAGCATGCAGCTTTCTGGCCTTGTCTTCAGCGGATGCGAGTTGATCGTCACTCTGTCGCTTGGCTTCTTCAAGCTGTTGACGCTTCTCCAAAAGCTGGTACTGCTTCTCTTTGCGTACACGGAGTTGCTCTTGTAAAGCTTCAAGCTCGACTTGTGTCTTCATCTTCATCTCGACATTACAAGCACGTAGCTGGTCGCTCTCGTTCCGCAGCAAACGCACTTCTTCAGCTCGCATCTGACCTTCACGAGTAGCTCGAGTGGCAATCTCTTCGTGAGTCTTGGCAGATGCCAACAGAGAAGCATAACGCGTCTCCAATGTCTCGAGATCCGACTTGAGTTGGGCTGTCCTTGAAGCTAAAGACGAGCTCTGCGCTTCCTCGTGCTCTAGGAGACGCAAAAGCTCAGTATTGTGGTCGGTCAGCACCCTCACTTGAGTTTCGCGCTCCTCAATTCCGGTCTGCAAGCAGTGAGACCACTCAAAATGTATCACTGCTCGAAGTTATCTTGTCTTAGAGAGAAGCGTACCTGCGCTTTAATGAGTGTAGTTTCAGCCGCACGAGCTTTGCTTTGCAGCTCGAAGTTCTGGTCACGAAGACTGCGGTTCTCTTCTTCGAGCCTGAGCTTGTTCATCTTCAACGTGCCAATCTCGTCGTCCATTGCATTAAGCGAAGTCAATAGTTGGGCGTTTTGACTACTCAGAATTTTCATCTGCTCATCCTTCATGGCGAGCGCCTCGGCTGCTCTCGTCTCCTTTGTGCCTTTATGAGTCATCGACGATACCATACCCGCTGCATCGGGGGGCGGACGCTGCAAAAGAGAAAAAAATTTGCACCATTATTTAGATAGACCCGCCATGCAACAACGTCAAGTTAAACCCTTGTACCTCGAAGCCTGATCGAAGTGGCGACTGGCTCATGGTTGCAATCGCACACAGCCAGCAGAAGCTTGTCGGTCTTCACTTGCAGCACCGCAATACTCGAGCCTCGGCTTGGACTAGCAGAAAAGTGCCGGCCTAATCATAGCATTCTGTATGGTATCTAATTCGGTCTGCCCTGTTGGCAATTCGAGCCCTTAGACACTTAGCAAACAGAAGTTGGTGGTTGGAGCAATTCCATTCCCGAGTTCTTGCCAAAAACTTCTCGGTGCGAGCCACGATACGGATTCAGGTTACCATGATCTTTAGTTCGTGTCTGCTACCTTTGTAGACATTTTGTAGACTAAAAAAATCCGGGTTCGACGCCTAATTCCAACATATTACGCAGTCGTGAATGAGTCAGCAACCATAGAGCGCTACGTTGGATGCGAATTTGCAATCGTCTCACAGTGGAATCGAAGCAATCGATTGATGTTGTGGTGGTGTGCTTTTTTGCTGTTCGAGCTGGCATCTTGCTGTGTCGGACCAAGGAATTGTGTGTACGTGTAGTCATTCTTCTATCGGCACGCAATACAGATCGACCCCGTCGGCGTATTCACAAAGCTTGCTTGGCGTCGCAACCTCAAACAAGTGAGCCACTTGTTGGTCACCGCCGCCAACTTAATCGCTGTACTAACCTCTATCAATTTAACTGAAATCAATTTAAAGAGGTTGCTGAGCTGATGTCGAAGTTGTCGTGCAAACCCACGCCTGTCAACCTTTAGCCAAATGCTGAACCATTTACATATATGCCGGATTTGGGGCATCATTGGATTACATAGATTATGATCCTTTAAGGGCTAGGGCTATCTTTGCAACGAGCAATGTTTTGAAAACATTGCTTGGCTACAGTATCAGTACAGAACAAGTGCACAATGGTCATTTGAACATGTACAGTACAGTATCCAGCCTTCGCCCACGCGCCTTGCAGCAAGGCAAGAAATAAAATGTAGTCGTTAGACAGCAAGGCTTGCTGTCTAACGACTACAATTTATTTTTTCTGGCGGGAATTTCCTGTGAAGGCGTCAGGTCACCGTTGTACCGGCACAGCAATTCCAGCGACGCTGCTGCGTATGACAGCGAAAAGGTAGCCATGACACCCTTTACATGCACCTTCAGTCTTGAAGCTGGGGAGCACAATCTTCGCTGGGTCTACAATGCAATTGCGCAGTAATGTCACCGACAATCAGAGAAAATATCCTTGGTGTCAAGGTGGACATGCCGCTATCCTGGCGGCTGGAAACCATGAATGTCATTCCCCGACTTACCAAAAACCTGCCCAAGTCACGGCAATGCAGTCGAGGGAAGACGGAAAGCGATTCATTTGCCCACTTGAGCAATGTGGACGCGGCTTCAATCGCAAGTACACACATGAAGACCCACACAGGAGACAAACCCCATGTCTGTCGAGCAGCGGTATGCGGCCGGCGATTCGCCACTTCTAGCAATCTCGCGCGGCATATGCGTCTTCACGGACCCTTACCTCTCATGCGGTGTCCTCGAGACGGCTGCTCGCGCAGTTTCTTAAGCGACGTCCAGCTTGCGAAGCACCTGAAGCAGCACGATGCCCCCCAGACGCACGCCTGCAAAGTTGCGGGGTGCACGAAGGTATTCAGCACTACAGGCAATTTGAATCGACACCTCAAGAAGCACTACACGAGCAACAAGCGTGAGGAGCTTGTACAATCGGCGCTGGCAAGTTGGCAGGTTCCTGACGGACACGGGGCAGATGTTAATACAGACGGTGTTATGATATTAGTGACCCCTGCCCCAATCGACAAGCCGTGTGACGAGGCCTGGAGCCCCGAGACTCTCGAGATTCTCGGACACATGCTGCTTAGCTGAAGTGATGAAATGGCTTGTAAGTGTGTTGATGTGGTCAATAATCGAAGTTAACGATAACGCAGAGTCATACAGTAACATGTAGTTACCTCAAATTAAACTTCTAAGTTATGTACAGTACTGTGAAAATCAGGAATTTTGCTGTTCGAGTTAGCATGAAAGAGAAAAGGAACACAGTGTTCAGTGTAGCCATAAGTTATGGCCCATAACTGACACTGTACGCTCGAGCAAGTTCCACGTTCGAAAGAAAATAAGCGACCTGCCGAGCATCGGATACATGTACATGTACAAGATTTATCTGACACGTAGCATTGCATTTGTAGCCGTTCGTGTTTTCATATCAAGGAGTGGAATCCCCCACTTGGATTTTCCACTCGAGTGTCTCCAGTGTCTGTGACGGGGGCTCCGTGGATATCCCCCGGGAATCCCGGGGGATATCTGGGGCTGATGTGCAGTCGTTTTCATTGAGGGATACATGTATTGCAGGCGTATAAGGCCGCTCGTGGAGAGGGTCGAAACACTCTTACAGTAGTAAGAAAACGGTTTGATGGCAGTCATCTCAAAATTAATGCATGATTAAATCCGCCTAGAATCTGTAGGTGCACTTAAAAGTACCGGTAATTGTTTCTTGGATTCCCTTATTTACGTGGTTTTGGGAAATCCAAAATTGGAATCATCATGAATGTTGTGTGAGCGAGAATCAAACATTTTTGCACAAGGCAGGACAAACCAGCTGGTATCTCTAACTGACCTGCAACTGTATGGTCTTGATGACCTGAGGCTGCCGCTGACGAGCGGCAAATCGCCCCGTCCGAATCGTGTGTAAGACATCCATCACGCTGCGCTTGTCCAGCGAACGGCGTGTGCGGTCTCTGATTGCGCTCTGTCCTTGGCCAACACCTGAACATCCCGCATCACGTTTTCGAACAGTTTTGTCGGTCTCATTCTCTAACTTGCCCGATACTACTCAGGCATTTCCAACCAGCAAGCCACCTCTAGCTAATCCAACCCATCAGAATGCAGGACATCCAACTCGATCCCATCGAAATCCCCGCCGACATGAACCCCAAACAGAACAACAGCGGTAGTCGCGCATTCCAGTGCCCCGATGTGCACTGCGGACGCCGGTTCAACCGCAAGTACACGCTGACAGAGCACATGAAGACGCACACGGGCGAGCGCCCTCATGTCTGCCGTGCACGTGGCTGTGGCAAGCGCTTCAGCACCTCAGGTAACCTGTCCCGACACATGCGTCTCCACGGCGCCATCGAGCCTGTGCATTGCCCAGTGAAAGGCTGCTCCAGCAAATTCATGAGTGACATCAAGCTGGCCAAGCACATGCGCACGCACTACGTCCCGCGGACACACACGTGCAAAGTTCCCCAGTGTGGCAAGTCGTTCAGCACCACCGGCAACCTTAATCGCCACCTTAAGAACCAGCACACCGAACAGGAGCGCAGGAAGTACAAGACACCGACTCCGTCTTCGCCGTCTTTAAGTTTTATTTGCAGCACCCCCACCAACCAGAAGTGCAGCACGCCTACACGCGAGAGTCCAACGGGTATTGACCAGGAATGGACAGGCAACGCGTGGGAACTCGCTTCCGAGTCGACTGAGATGGACCTGCCGGCCCCGTTCGAGACCGCGTGCACGACACCATGGACCCCCGAGATGCTGGACATTCTGTCCAAGATGCTGCTCGACTAATAAAGTCGACTAATAAAGTGAACGTGTAAATCGAATTAGGCGATAGTGTGTATAGTAACTTAAAGGATGAATCAACGATTTTGACCAGCACGATGCTGCCTCAGTAATAATTCACACAGCTAGCGGACGCACCATCAGGCGCTTGGTGAAAACTTCCACATAAGCAAGCACGAGTCGAAGGAAATAGCGTCGTCCAGTCGTGCCACTATGCGGACAATTACTGTCGCCACCTGGGATACCGTAGCTTGTCTCGGTGAGACGCTCGTGTGTATACATGTACAACCTGTATTAATACCGGTACAGCTATAATACCGGTTTTAGAGAGCTAGCCTAATCCTGGAGCTATGGAGCTAATCGAGGAATCAAAAATAGACGTAGACTAAGTATTGGGGCATCTCAAAATATCCACCACAGAAATTTATTTAATGCTAATCCAAAGTTTTGCTCCTTCTCCAGAAACTAGAGTTTGATACCGTACATTTTAGCTGTATACATACGGCTGTTGGAAATCTTTTCCAGAGCGTGGCGATTGCTTTCAATGAAATTTATAGAATCGTTATTTCTTATTACTGTAGTACCATTGTCATAAAGAAAGCAGTGAGGAGGCTAACTACATGAACGCTTTCGAGAGTTTTGCTGCAATAACGAGAGTGTGAAACTGGGACGCCAAAGCTTCACATCATATCACCTGCGTTGCAACAATAGCAAATACACTTGTATCACATTCGCATGTCATCGATATCAGCTTGCTATTAATACATAGCAATGAATTCGTGCTTTAGAAAGTGTTCTTTATTCGGATTAAGAGGCGTTAATGTTTTCGTTGCCAGTCCGATTGCCCGTAGGCATCACCGAAAGCAGCAGATGTGGGATAAAGGAGATGGCTAGATCATGCGCGAAATTCTGTGTTGTGTCAGGTCAAAGAGCCAACTCGCGCAATTACGCTATTAGCGTATGTCTTTACCGAAAAGAGAACCGTCGACTGGAAGCATGAATCTCCAGGCTGTGGCAGCTGACTGCACTTAACCCATCTACACTTTCTTCAATGTGGACTATATGAAGGTGCTCACTTCAGTCTATTCTTGGCAATGCATGCATTGCCCTCCATCGCAGACGTGGTTTTGTGCTGTGGTGATCAAGAGGACAAGGACGTGGGGGAAGAGGAGCACGAAGCCAGCTTACACGACCACCCCGTATGTCCGGTGTCTTCCGCTTGTAAATGAGCGTGGTGGGACTGCTGAAAGGTTTTGAAGAGAGCGTAGTGGTTAATGCGAGGCGGCGTACGTGGCGTATGTGGCTGTAGGTGTTCTGTGCAGTTGTGTTCATGGGTGTGTATGATTTTGTGGTGGGAGCTATGTTATTGTCGTCAGTGTGCCCGAGCGGTCTAAGGGGGTAGACTCAAGTTCTACTGTGTTCGCACTCGTGGGTTCAAATAATTGCTGTTTTTGTTGCTCGTCACATCATTAATAAGGGAATAAACCGTTTTCAGAGTTTATGCTCCGTCGTGTCCACTTTTGATTGCACGGCTATGCAGCCACGCTCCACTTTATTTTTGTCAAGGATAATGCATCTCACTATCCTGGTACACTGTACCTGCTGTACCTGAGACCTCTCTAAGGTGATTGACTGAACTACACCATTTCAGGTTCGTTCTCCCCACCGCAGGAGCTCGATACAACCACCCCAGAGCCGACTTGCACATAGGACCGGGCAAATCTCAGTTCAAAACACCCAATGCCTGAGTTCAATACACACAGGTGTCTCTGCGAAAGTACCAACTTTTGTCATTTCGAGACCATTCGAGAATTCGAGACCATTCGAGAATTCAAAGGCATCCATCCATTCATCGCTTCGCATCGCGCCCACTTACGTTTTGGCAGAATGGGTAACACTTACCCTGAAGACGTTCGTGAACGTGTCCTCGAGGTAGCGAAGGGGGCTGAGAACTGGCGATTGGTAGCAGCTCACAACGAAAAGATATGGAGGTAGGAAAATGACAAAAGCTGGTACTTATGCAGTAATAGGCAAAAAATAAAAGAGACACCTGTGTGTATTGAACTCAGGCATTGGGTGTTTTGAACTGAGATTTGCCCGGTCCTATGTGCAAGTCGGCTCTGGGGTGGTTGTATCGAACTCCCGCGGTGGGGAGAACGAACCTGAAATGGTGTATACTATTGTATAGTGTACGCCAGAGTGTACAGGCCTCTGGCCTCCTCACCACTAATTATTCAATTCACTCTTCTTTTTCTCCCTTTCCTCCCAAGTGTCTACTCTACACGTCTGTTCCCATCCGCTCACCGTAACAGGTTATGAGCCCAAGCCAAGCCTCAAGCGACGACTTCCCGCGTCTTATCGGCGCAGAGAACTTTGATGTCTGGAAGGCCCGCGTGTGCGCAGCCCTCGACGGCAACCATCTCCTCGGCTTCGTGACGAAGGCCGACTACGACGGTGTATCCGAGGAAGAGAGCGATGATAGCGGGAGCGACATGTCCGACATAGACGACTCGCCGAAGTCCAAGCCGGCTGAAGAGATTGATTCTGATGCCGTCGACTATGACGAAAGCGACGACGATCTGAAGCCCCCGTCCGACTCTGATGATGATTCCGGAGACAGCAACTCGACGACGAAGGAGAAGAAACCCTTCAACCGTCCCCTTAACCGCCGCGATGCGAAGCGTGCTGAAAAGCGCGGGGCTCGACGCAAGCCTAAGCCGCTAGCCCCTAGCGAGCAGCGCCGCCAAGAGGCGAAGACGAAAGCGTTCCTGATGAAAACAATGGACAACACGCACGTGCGTCTAGTAAAGGATCTGAAGACTTCTTACCAGATCTTCCAAGCAATCTGTGCTAAGTATGAAGGTGCCGCCTTTCATAGGGACCCGTACTTTATCCAGCATTTCCTCATGAAACTGAAGTACGAGGAGGGAGGCGATCTTGATGATTTCTTTCTAGAACTGGAAAACGCGATGCATGCTATCTCAGAAGCCACCGAATCGGTGATGACGGAAGGACAGAAGTCAATTTACCTGTTCCACGCGTTACCCAAATCATGGAAGGATGATCTCCGTGTTTGGAAGGGTCAGCGGAAGTATATCCCGTACGGAGAACTTAAGGCCAACATCGAACGGAAGGTGACAACCGATCTGAAAAGAGCCTAGATAAGAACGATTCAGGCAACGAGCGCAAGGTGTTCAACCAAGAGCGCCACGATGTCGGTCTTATTGCTGTTGTAGCGACTGTCAACGCCGCAATCAGCTTGACTGCCCAAGCCACCGTGAGCCCCGAGCCCACCTGGACTATCGACTCTGGATGCACGCGTCATGTTACGCATGAATCCCAGTGGTTCTCGACCATAACTGCGAGCAGCGGCTCTATTACTGTTGGTAGGAAGAACCAAATCCCCATCGAAGGAATTGGACAAGTCAAGCTGGAAGTCATTGACTCCAAAGGCACCAAGAGGATGCTCACCCTCCATGATGTGCTGTATGCTCCTGAGCTGAAATTCAGCCTTCTCTCGGTACCGGCAGCCGTGAAGCATGACTTTCGTTTCAGCTTTGATTGCAAGCAATGCGCCGTGCAAACCGATGCGAAGTTCAAGATCAAGGCAATGATGGCAAACCATGCCGATCTATACCAATTCCAAGCCAACCCTGTGATGAAACACGAGGCTCTTATTGCCACCTCAGGTAAGCAGCGTTCCAATCTGCTGTTACACAAAAGGCTCGGCCATCCTAACGCTCGCATTTTGCATGATTTATCTAGGAGCCAAGCCATTAGTGGTCTAGACAATGATTCATCTGTCGACCCGCAAGCACAGTTCTTCTGCACTGCATGCACATTAGCGAAGTCTCACCGCTCTCCGTTTAACTCTAATAGAATTGTTGAACGTGCCAAACACCCTTTGGAAAAAGTGCATACAGATATTTGTGGTCCCATACCTGTTCCCAGTCTTACTGGACGCCGCTATTTTCTCATCTTTATTGATGATTTCTCTCGGTACATGTTCACGTATCCGATAACGAACCGAAGCGAAGTATATGAGTGCTATGAGGACTTCAGGAAGAAAGCCCTGAACATCTTTAGGAGCGACGTCAATGTCCTTGAATATCAGCATCCTACTGAGAACTGTGACATTCAGGTTTTGCAAGCAGACAATGCAAAGGAGTATGAAAAACTCGGGCGCCAGATTTTCCAGAAATACGGAGCACATGCGCAGTTTACGAATGCATACACTCCTCAACAGAACGGTGTTTCCGAACGACGCAATCGAACCATTATGGAGCGCGTTCGAGCCCTACTGCTTGATGGCAATCTTCCCAAGCAATTGTGGGCGGAGTGTGTCTGTCATGTGACCACTCTGATTAACATGACACCCAGCTCGACGATAAGCAGCCGTACACCATATGAACTTTGGTACAATCGCAAACCATCCATGGACTACATCAAAGAGTTCGGATGCAGTGCCTATGCGCATATCACAGAGCAATACCGTGATAAACTTGATGCGCGAGCACGTTTGTGCATGTACGTTGGCCTTCCCGAGCACAAGAACGGCTACCGCCTAATGGACGTCAATACCCATGAAATTGTCTACAGCCGTGATGTAACCTTCAAAGAGGACGAATTCCCTCGTTTGGCAAACCTGACAAACCCTGAACAATCATCACAGATGCAACAATCGAATGTGCAAACGCAACATCTTGCACCTGTCCCTGCAACGACAACATCTGCAGCGCTGTCCAGACTGCCCCCACTCAGGGAGGCCCTAAAACGCTCGCATTACACTTTCTGTGGGGAGACGAAAACTGATCCTCCTTCCTCTCCTAAGCCTAAAAGACTCCATCGCGACTCAGTCGGCAGGGATGTAGCCCTCGATTCCGAGGAAGATTTACAGGAGAAAGAGCAGCGCAGGACATTACTGTACACATTACTAGCTATTCGGTATGTGACAGAGCCCACTACGTATCGAGAAGCGATGAGATCCCCTCACGCTAATCGGTGGCACAAAGCAGCCAAATCGGAATATAAGTCCCACATGGAAAACAACACTTGGGTATTGGTATCTCCTCCAAAAGGAAGGAAGATTTTAACCAGCCGATAGGTATTTGTTGTCAAGTACACCGGCACAGGCGACATTGACCGTTTCAAAGCGCGTCTAGTGATAAAAGGGTTCCTTCAGGAACATGGCATTGATTACAACGAGATTTTCTCACCTGTTATCAGGATGGACGTACTCAGACTCCTTCTCACGATCGCAGCTCTGCTCGATCTAGAAATTCACCAAATGGATGCCAAGACGGCATTTCTTAACGGAATTCTGGAGGAGGAGATCTACATGGCTCAACCGGAAGGTTTTAAAATCCCGGGTAAGAAACACCTGGTGTGCAAACTCCTGAAGAGCCTGTACGGGTTGAAACAAGCTCCCCGTGTCTGGTATCAAACGTTGTCTGCCTTCCTTCAGAGTCTTGGGTTCCAAAAACTCATTAAGGATTGGTGTGTGTTCATCCGCACTAGTGACGGTAACACATGCTATATCGAAGTGTACGTCGACGACCTTTTAATCATTGCGCCTACTCCAGCCCTCGTGAATGAGCTGAAATCAGCCCTGAACAAGAGATTCTCCATGACAGATTTAGGGGAGGTGAAGTACTTACTCGGCTGGTCTATTCAACGAGACCGAAAGAGTCGAACGATATTTATCCACCAACACAAGTACGATACGAAGGTCCTTGACCGCTTCAGCGACTACATTCCGTACCCTATTGCAACGCCAGCAGACCGGAATGTTAAACTCTCCGTAAGCAGCCAGCCCAGCAGTGAGGCAGAGAAAGATGCGATGAAAGATATTCCGTATCGCGAAGCCGTTGGCAGTATCATGTATCTCATGGTAGGCACTCGACCCGACATGGCATTCTACATGCGCGAGGTCAGCCAATTCCTAGCTAATCCGGGAATGGAGCACTGGAAAGCAGTTGTCAGAGGTCTCAAATATCTCTCGGGAACGAAGGACTATGGTCTTCTTCTTGGTGGATCACTTGACATCACACGCGACAACCTTGCTGACAGCCTAACAGCGTACAGTGACTCTGACTATGCCAATTGCCCCGACACGAGACGCTCCGTCGGCGGATATGTGACTATGCTCGCAAGCAGTCCAATCTCATGGCTTTCGCGCAAGCACCACACTGTGGTTCTCTCAACAACAGAGGCAGAGTATATCGCCCTGTGCCATTGCATGCAAGAGATGATATTCCTCAAACTGCTCCTCCAAGAGTTAGGCTTTGCCACAACACAGGCCAACCTTATTCATGAGGACAACCAGAGTTGCATTAAAATCTGCTACAACCCGGAACTTCACGGACGATCAAAGCACATACACGTACGCTACTGTTTCGTACAAGAGAAAGTTGAGCGACACGATTTCTCCGTCGCCTATTGCAATACCAAAGAGATGGTGGCTGACTTCTTCATAAAAGCTTTAGATAAGCATCAGCTTTATAGCTAAGGACCAAGCTCAGGATGAAATCCCTGAATGCTTTACGGTCTTCCGCATAGTGTGCGAGAATAACACTAATGCATGAAGCATGCCTAATCCAGTTGCGTTCTTTTATTTTTTCCCACTGGGTTTTATATTTTGTTCGCACAAAGGTTTTCTCCTCACTGAGGTTTCCCTGGTCTAGCACCGAATTAAAATAGGCATATGTAACACCAATCCATGCAAGACAACAATATGACAGGGCAAACGGTATTAACTGGGCAAACCTGCCGAAATCCCAACCGCTAAGGCTACAAGCTACTCCTTCTTGAAAGCGATAAACGAACGAATGAAGGCAAAGTAGTCGATCCAGTTCATCTCCTCATCATCCACTGCAAGCTGTTTCCCCTTGTCGTATACGACACGATGTTCCTGTTGACGGTTAGCACGAAGCAGTGTCCAACGAACTGGTGGTTGTACGCAGCGACGAGATAGATGCCGTCCAAAAGGTCATGCTTGCCCAACAGGCTCTGGCCTACGTATCCACATGGTGCAAAGTTGTCACGCTCAATAGCTCTGAAGATGAAGTCTCGACCATCGTCGCGGAGCTTGCGAAGGAAAACGAGAAACACCTTCCATGTAGTGCCCCTATCGATGTCCACATTGTACTTGGCTAGCGTTTCAGCTGCGAATACGTCGATATCTGCGTCGGTCACAATGTCTGGTCGTCCTGCCAGTGAAGCAGCAACCTTGAGAGCCTCAAACATGCAGCGCCCTGTTGCGCTGGCACTAATCAGCTTCTTATCTTCATCACTGCCCTCGCAGAAAGACTCCAGATCTTTGTGATTGCTCCTTTTCCAGGTCAATGAGGTGAAGATGTTTGGCAAAGCCATCCTCGCGGAGTTGTTTCCTAGGCTCCATGAGCGAAGGCAGCCCTTGCGGCTCTTGGCTTTCTTGTTGATCCAAAAGACACGGTACTCAAGCCCGAGCGGTCCCTTACGGCGATCCACGATCATTGCAACATCCCATTTCTTGACAGTGGTGACGTATCTACCATCACTAGTCACAGAATCTACAGCCTTACGCTGATCTTTGCTAGCGAGCTGTTTTCTTGGGGTTTTACCACCGGTACTTTTACCTGCCGTTTGGTTAGTTCTAGCAATATCGCCCAACCGTCGTCCTGACTTCCAGCCGTAGCAAAACCACGGAGGCAAGTCTTGGATCAGCTAACCCGGTTGTGTTGTGGATCCTGCCACATACCTAACTGACGGTTCAGCTTCACAGCTTAACCTAAATGGTCGGTCTAAACATACGAAAATCTGTCCATTGTAATGGATAGAAAGATGCAGGGAGGCTGTCAAGGATAATGCATCTCACTATCCTGGTACACTGTACCTGTTGTACCTGAGACCTCTCTAAGGTGATTGACTGAACTATACTATTGTATAGTGTACGCCAGAGTGTACAGGCCTCTGGCCTCCTCACCACTAATTATTCAATTAACTCTTCTTTTTCTCCCTTTCCTCACAAGTGTCTACTCTACACGTCTGTTCCCATCCGCTCACCGTAACAATTTTGAGCGGCGTTACCGCAATCATCCAACGACAACACAACAAGAAATAGTGCAACCATATCGCCTAAAGCAACCTCAAAACATATGTTTGTCCTGGTATTTTATTATTTGTTGCACTACCACGTCGCCATCGTCATCAATTCAGCGGTAAATTACGAGGCATAACATGCTCAAAGTCTAAAAATAGAGATATGTACACAACACTACATGCGAGTACACCACACATTTCTCACACTTCGATATACAGGCTTCACGACGATGGATAAAAGATCGCTGTCCAGCGAACTGATACGCGCACGGCGAAAAGAGCTCACGGACACAAAGCGCAAGCTGGAGGAGATCAGGGAGATACTGGAGCAAATACTGAGAGTACAGATGGAGTTAATGGCTCGAATTGAAGAGAACGAGGAAGGCCTATACGCTTTGGATTATGACTTGGACGGTGTGGGCATCGGTCAAGACGGAGTTATGTCTTTTGGAGTGCTGCTAGAGATGGCAATTAATCGGTTAAGAAATTAGTCAACGATATGTAGCTGTATTAATTGTAAATACAAACTCACATGGCTATTTTAGCTCATCCTGAAGTCTCTGATGAATTTTTGCTGCCGTGTCCGCATCTGCCTTCGACATTCGTCGCTTGCGGGATTGTACAAGCAGTAACCACAGCATCCTCAAGCGCATTACGTCGACATCTGACTTGCTGATCTTGTAGCAATGCAGGTCTGCATTCCCTGCAATAACGCTGTGTGCATGTGCAATTACCAAGGCACCACAGCTGGAGTTATCAGGTTGTTGCGGGGCGTCCACCCACGAAACTGGGTGGATCTTTATAACACAGCCAGGATTGGAGGACTTGTTCCAGCGCTCAATAAATCCTCGCAGCCCTTCCTTGTTGTTACGCTTACTTCCCTCCCAAACTGTCTCCATTTCACCGTGATAGCAATTATTAATGACAGGCTCGTGCATGTGAGGTCGTGCGTGGATCTGGCCGTCTGAAACCCCAAGGTAAACAATTATAATGCCCCTATGGCTAGCGCTCAAATTGACGGGATGTACGACAAACTTTATGTCGCGAAGCTGAACCCGCGGTGTCGCCGGCCAGCCAATCTGCCATAGAAGCGATGACAACACGCGACAGCCCTCCGTGGATGCAGCAATTTCACTCAAGCAGAAGTCGATCGAGCTGTCCGAGAGCCACCCTCGACAAACACTTCCAACCACGTCTTCGAAGCAAATGGTGACCTTGCCACACTTGGTGGCATACTCGCTGCGAAGACGGCAGTCTGAAAACTTTGAAATTACTTCATTGGCGAGGACTTGATGTCGATTTCGAACGGCCTCTCGTGTAGCACCCCAAGTTTTTGTTTCCTTTGCGAAAAGGTCAACATCCGAGTCCACCTTAATCCAATTTCTCTCCAGCCACTTTCGATCTTCGACCCAAGACTTGGCCTTGGCCTTCACTCTGTAGAAAACACTTGCTGCATTTACATATCGACTGTAATCGAGGTAGCAACCACATTAGTAAAGCAACCCTGTATCGCAACCATAAAGATAAAACAACTCTGTATAGCAACCATAACGATAAAGCAACCGTACCTGCAGAACTTCCAGAGCTTTGAGTCAATTGTTGCAACAATGTCGAGAACAACACCTTTCTGTGACACAGTTGAGTCGAGTTTGTCGGGTTCGCGCTGCTCCTTCCGTGCAGTACATATTGCAGCCTTCATTGACCGTGTAAGATCCACGGGGATTACAAAAGGGTGCATGTTGTCCTCAGACCTCATAGCTTCCCAATGGCACTCAATCACTCGCGATCGTAGATAGGCATCCGTCAGTTGCACTGGGTATTTTTGCATGATAGCCAGGATGTTCTTCATGTTTGGTGTATTGCGGGCCCACGTCACAAATTCGTGCAGCTTCACTGTTAGCCCGCTGGGATAATTGTGTACAGCTAGCCGCGATACACCTGGGGAAATCTTTGATTGGCGTAGCTGTGTCGGCGTGGTACGCGACAGATTTCGGCGCATCGGTTTTGGAACATTGATAACGTCTACTTGACGAGTTGTCTCTCCTTCGTCTCGAACATCACCCGTCTCGTTCTTTTTGGAGCCAGAAGTCGGCTCACCAAAGCTAGTGGCACGAGGTGGAGTTGGTGACTTCACCTTTTGCTCTTTTGCGAGTTGTGTTGGAGGGACGTCATCACCACTGTTGATACTATCCATGGCGCCATCCTGGCTGTCCATTTGCAGATTTTCCATCAGTTTGACAGTTGCCATTGCGTCTGCTGGATCTAGAATAGAACTCAAATCATCATCGAGATCTTCAACTTCTTCAACTTCTCCATTTTCATGATCGGCAAACACAGCACTTTTTTTCGTACGTGATTTGCCAAGGCGCAGTCCTTCTTCTAATGTATTTTTCCACGCCTGTAATTCGTCATAAACGTTTGCGCTGCTCAAGTCGGCAAGATGTTCCAGCAGCGGCTCAACCATTGCCTTTGCAAGCGAATACTTCTCGCCTGAAGAAAGAACAACCTTGTTGGCACGCTCCCGTCGTCGCAGGCGAACATACACAACTTGTTTCGGTGACGTCTTCGGCGCTGATGAGGTAGGAAGGTCAACACAAGGTTCATCGGGCAACCTTAACTTTGGCAACCTTAACTTCGACATCCGCACGATTGAACTCAGAGTATCAGCAGCGGCCGTAAATGCTTCAACGCTGTCATTGTACTCCACCGTTCGCAAATTGTTATAACAGGAAGCATCTCGAATCCATGTCCTTTGTGCGCTACGTGCATGAGATGCCGACACAGCAAGTGGTTGGTGGTTGAAAACAGACAGGTGCACTTCCAGTCCACGTCATCGCACTCAAATCCTTGGTTGCGACAGTATACGTTCCATTTCGAAACCGATAATGTCTGTACACATGTTGTTTCTTTCATCAGATTCACAAATTGCTCCCATTCCCGCCTAATTGTCTCCAAAACATACGCTGATATTCTGCCCCCAACTGCTCTTAAAAACGTCGACACCGACCTAAGCCTCCGTGTACTCGAGTGCAGCTGCCCGATCTCCGAGACAATCTGCTGCGTGATAGTCATCATCTGGTGCTGCAGCAATCCAGCGATGGTCTGGTCAATTCTTGTTTTACGCCCGAGCAGCATCTTGAGCTGGTTCCAATTAGATTCGATCCTGTTGGTAGCTGTATTGCCAGCAGTAAAATGTTTACCACGTGCAAAGTTGGACCACATGTCATTGCATGTGTTCCAGTTCTTGTCAAAATACGCAAAGAAAACGAGTTTCTTGTTACTTTGGCAGTACGATTGAAGGTTCTTGTAGTAAGTGTCGTATGCATCCTGCGTTGAGCTAAGATAACAATTAGTTCAGAAAGTAAGACAAGATATGTGTATCGAAAGAACCGTGGCGACATACCTGAAAAGCTGTTCCACCATCAAGGCAAGTAGCTCTTCACTCTGCGCAGTCTTAATTCCGTAGACAGACCTCTTCATAATCTTCTTCCAGTAGGAGATTGCGTGGAGCTGGCAAAGGAGAATTTTCGCATTGGGGAAGGACTCTTCAAGTACCTTCCATTCAGTGAAGTCTTTATCAATGACCACGCTCACGACTTGATCCCAACACGAATTCTTCTCCTTGAAGTACTCCAAAATCGTGGAGATCGTCTTTGCTTGCTCACTGAGGCAAATGAAATCAACCACAGGGAAGCCACGACCCGTGCATGTGGTGCTACCAAACTCCCTACCAGCAAGGAAATACATGATGATCAGCAAGGTTGCGATAGCGGATAAGGTTGCCACAACGGCTACTGTATCAATTAAGGTTGCTACAGGGGGTTGCTATATCAGGTAAGGTTGCTGTGTCAAACGTACCCAGATGATAGCCCAGGTTATTCGTTCCATGCGTAAAGTCCATTGCCAACGTTTCCCCCCACCGCTCAAACATCATCTTTTGAATTTTTGTCTGCATAACAACTCCGCACGTGACGTCAAACTGGTCTTGAATGACGAGCACATCGCTGCCATCAAGCTGCCGAAGAGCGTGAAGCATATTCTTGAGACGGTCTTCACCGGAATCCTTCCCCATGATGCTACGGATAAGATTACGCGTCTGCTGTGGCGTCACTTTACATTCTAAGAAGAAGTTGACGTAATGTAAGCAAAAAATTAAAGAAGTTACATCACGTAAATAGCTACATCACGTACCAAGGCGATCATTTAAAAAGCGGGTGATGTGGGAGGACGACACACGGGCGTCAGCCAAGGTCTTAACATCCTCGCGATCGCGGTCATCGAGCGGTAGAGTGTTGGTCGTGAGGTAGGAAGAGACCTCCGTGCCGAGAGTTAGGTGTGAGTGCGTGTGGTTCTACAAAGTCAAACAAAAGTTAAAGAATCAAACAGATAATGAGCACGCTTTCGTCACATACCTCGTTCCGAACAACAATCTTATAGGTATCGTCCACACAGCGAGAGACAACGGCCGTTAATCTTGCCTTGCAGCTACAGTAACGTGTCGACCGGTTGCGGTGGCCTTTAGATCTAGAGGCCTGAGATACTCCGTGCGTGCAGCGGTAAATCCTCTGGAACCACTCGAACTCGGTAGGTATATGATCTTCATGGGTGCTACAGATACAATAACCACTTTTAGTCTGGATATACAGCCAAAGCTAACAGCAAAACTTACCTGTTGTAAAGAGCCGTCTTTTCTGAGCCCCGCACCCGAAACTTGAGCTTTAACTTCTTCTTGTATGCATCGAAGATCTTCTCAAAAATTCCTCCCAAGAATTAATCATCTTGGCCGGCCAAAAAGCTGGAACTGTATTCAGGATCTTATTTTCACCTGAGTTCATTGATTGTAGCTCTGTGAGGTGCTTGCTCACGCGTTTTCTTGGCGAATATTCGCCACTTGATTGCACTGGTGTTTCCTGCCTTTTCCGCTTAACCAGAGAAGACTTTATTGGCATATGAGGTGAAGTGCGCTTCAGCAATGTTTTAGTAGCCTACGAATCTAGCAGCAAGCAAAAATTTGAGCTTATAAGATGATGAATAAAGCAACCCTTACGCATATAGCAACCATACCTGGTTTCACGTTGCCCTGTATCGTTTTGCTCTTGTTAATCTGAGCGCTTGGCTTTCCTAAATGCATGTACACCCCACACAACAGCTCAGCAAAACATGTAGTAACGTAAAGTGCAGCAAACAACCTTACCGGCAGCTGTTGTGCTTCCCTCGTTTAATTTGCCAGAGGAAAGGTCCTCATCTTCTTCCTCATCCTCCGAAATGGCCTCCAACACGTAGTCTTCGTCGCTGGCGTCGTCATCCTCGATCCCGAGCGCGTTATACGTGATTTTC
Organism: Phytophthora infestans T30-4; assembly: GCF_000142945.1. Taxonomy (NCBI): domain Eukaryota; phylum Oomycota; class Peronosporomycetes; order Peronosporales; family Peronosporaceae; genus Phytophthora; species Phytophthora infestans. Next base: position 688,690 of record NW_003303757.1, read on the forward strand.
TGTTGTCCGTTGACATTTTGCGTTCTTCGGGCTTCTGTTCGCACACAAACGCATACAAGTGGTAAGAACTACAACCACAGCTCTAAAGCCCGACTCATGTAGTCTACCAGCCATCGTCCTATCCTTCGCACGCTGTCCCTCGTTCTCGCAACGCCAACTAGCGCGGCGCGAATCTACCGCGTGGCCGTCGCAGAGCTGCCCAGTTTCAAATATGAGCGGCTGAAGGTGCAAGTTATATTTCAAAAACTCAAGTAGCGGTACATTCATGCAGCTAAAGTTTTGCATGTATTTAACAGACACTTGACACCAAGACTCTACATGTAGAACCGCCCAGCAGTGTTCACGCCTGCCGCCACTGCTGTGTGATGGACACATGAGATAAAGACATACTTCGTTTCCGATATTCTCGATGTTCGAGTCGTCATGGACCGAGTACTGTTGTTTTCATGACGGTACACGTACTCGGTAGCTTGGCGCTTGACGAGCACTGCTGCTCGTGGCTGTCTTCGTCAACTCAAGCAATGAATTATTCTGCTCAGATCGACAGCCGCTGAAACTGAGGCTTAATTTTTTTTAACATTTCGCTAGTCCACTGCGCCAAGAAATAACGGAAACAGTCAATTCGGGCTTAGGCAGCCTAAGCGAAGTTAGGCTTACCCACTGGTGGCGAAGTGTATGTCTGCACTGTTGACGCTTTGGCTGAGAACGCTGACATATACTACTAACGTTACTAGTATTTAGGTACCAGAGTACTTACTACAACAACAGACCGCAGACCCCCTAAATAGTGAAGTATTTAACGTTTTCTTCTTTTAACAACGCACGGTGGGGTCGTGCAGCACATTCACCAGAGTGTCCAGCATCTCGGAGTTCCACACGTCCTCGAACAGCTCCGAGCATGACCGTGTAGGCGAGTAGATGCCCAGTGGTATTTCATGCCCGTACGGCAACGTCACCTGGTGCTGCTGGACCGTGTCCTGCTGCGGCCAGCACGTCGACGCACAAGGCTTGAAAACAGGAGCTGTCGAACTTGGAACGGGCCACTGCTCCGCGCTCGTGGGACTACGGAGGATAAACTGCGGTGGCATCACCTGTGGCATGGTGACGACTGGAGGTACCGAGACTTGCTGAGTTTGATCCTGAATCTGAGCTGCCGGGAGATCCGGATGCTGGTGCTTGAGGTGGTGCCAGTTGTGCTGAAGGTTTTGCCAGAGCCCGGCACCAGACACGCCTTGACTGTGCTTCCGTAGTGGAATTTCATATGCTTCTCCAGTTTGTTGTTGCTTGGAAACGTGCAGATGCATCCCTGAACGGGGCATTTTAACGGCTCGATGTAGCCGTGAAGACGCTTGTGACGGGAAAGGTTACCGGACGTGCTGAAGCGCTTGCCGCAGATGCGAACGGGACACACGTGTGGACGCTCACCCGTGTGGGTCTTGATGTGCTCAGCGAGCGTGTATTTGCGGCTAAAGCGACGTGTGCAGCCCAGCTCCGGGCACACGTGACTGGCGGGTCGCGTGCGCTTCACACTCGTCGACTTCACGGTGTACGACGGCGACCGTGGCAGTGTCTGCGGCTCATGTTAAGCATCGATATGCGCTACCATGACGACGAATAGCTTTGTGTGCACTGTACAGTGAGAGCTTTAGCCCGTGCAGAGCCAAAGCGATAATGACGTGGGGTAGCTGGTCTTTGTGGAGTCAAGTTGGCGGCCGCGCTCACGCCGATGAGCCGTGTGACTCGGTCTGTAGGCCATCACGTTCCCTGAGATCTTAGGTAAGCTGAGCCACTGTCATCCACGAGCTGGCCAGCTGACTCAAACACGTGAGAATGACGGCATCGTTGTGTCTGCTCGTAGGTCCCACCTCGGTGACAGATTGCAGCGTTGCAGTGGAGGCACTGAATTCACTCCAGCAGACAACGGTGGGCTGAAGCATTCGTATCCTATGTTCTGGACCCAGGAAGGCCTAAAGCCGCGGACGAAGGCTGATGACTTGAGGCGGGCATCCATCTTGCTGATCGTTTTTCGGTGCGCCATGCCACGAAGGACTCGAAAGGCACAACCATGACCACACACCACCTCTATCTAACGAGTGTACGCTGCAGTGCTGGCCGACAGTCTGATCCGTACACGACGACACGGATACCGACAGCAGGTTATCACCGCGCGTCGAGCTGGCGTGCCGCGCTACTACATGCAGGAAGCTCGCCGTATGACAGCCCCGCTGAGCCATCCACTGCCAAGGTGGTCCAGTGACAATGCCTACGGCAGAAACCCGATCGTCACGGGCCTGATGCTGCTCGTAGCGACTGCCGAAATCCACGATTACGCTCGAATCCTTCGCACCATTTGAAGTTCAAATCTCGATCTAATGGATCTTCAACGTGGACAGCAAATGCACGTACCCCGCCGTGGTCTACTCGTCGATGTTGACGGTGGCAATACGGAAAAGGCTTTGGCAGCACAAGCTCGTGCCATTCGATGTTCCTGAATCACGTGACTATAATGCATTGCATTAATAATACTGTAGCGTAGTGGCGATCGTATGAATATTTTTCCCGGGCGCTTGCTAGCACCGATACTGGCGTTTACAATGCGGGGGCGAAATCATGCGGATTCTGCCATTATCGTGTACTAAGTATGATAGTAAGATGAGCGGATATCACTGAGCTTAGCAAAATGAATTGTACATTATTTCGCGTTCCTTCAGTTTATACACGAACACCTCACTACCATCGGTTCGCTTTCTCCTGCTTCGGCTCGACGTCAGCGCCCAGAATACACGCTAAAGTGTCGAGTAGGTCGTCATTCCATACGCAGTCAAGCGAAACTGCACGGTTTCCTGACTCTGACGGAGTCGACCACCACGAGGCGTCCGAGTCTGACTCTGTGTCGGATTCGCCGCTGTCGATAGAACAGGGACTCACGGTCTTCGTACTCGTCTTGTAGTAAACGTTTTGTGTAGGATTTACCACGCCGGTAGCAGCAGTGGGAGTGGACGATATTTCTCCATGGTGCTTCTTCATGTGGCGGTTCAAGTTGCCGGTTGACGTCCCCACCGTAGTGAAACTTGAGATGTCGTTCCAGTTTGTTGGTACTCGGGAACTCGCAGATACAGCCGTCGATGGGGCAGCTCAACGGATCAATCTTGCCGTGCAGCCTTTTGTGGCGTGACAGGTTACCCGACGTCGTGAACCGTTTGCCACACGAACTTACAGGACACACGTGGACTCGCTTACGAGCAAGCAGTCTGCTCGTTTGGGCACACCGAAAGTTCTGATTGTATTGAAACACTGGCATTGGTAGGAAACCTTGACCATGCATCGGTAATGGTTGCACCGGGAAGCTGTAAAACACCGGGTTCATCTTGTAGTGCGTCGATTCTTGAATTGACGTGTCCACAGCAAATTTGAGAATGACCTACCGTTGTAGCTAACAGCTCCGTCAGTTCTATCAGATATCCGGCAGGCATGTGTTTTGACTTTGGGAGGGAGAGCACTTATGGGCACTCGGGATGCATGTATTCAAACGGTAACCATGATATATTGACAGATGAACTACCATTAGTCTCGGTTGCCCAGATATTAAAACCAATAATAAAAGAGAAGTCTCGTTGAATTTTCACTGCGTGTCTGTCCAAATCGTGAGCTGTAGCAACTTCCAGCCCTACGCTTCCGGAGACGTCAGGAACAACTTGTTGCGAACAACTAGCTTAAGTGCATGAGAAATCATTACAAAGATCTTCGAGGCGATGGGTGGAGGGGAAAGGCGAGACGCTGAAGCGCTTTTCGCCATGCATTTAGCTGCTGTTTATGCGATCTAATCGCGTCAACACGTGGTAACGAGGTCAATGCTGGCTGCTTCTCCATGTGTATTCGTGTTTATCAAACAAAACTCGTTTAGTAAATCTCGTATGGTATCCAGTGTAGCACATGCCATGTATTAATACAAGTTCACCTAGAAAAATGACCGCGGCGAGTCTTGGATTGGAGGACAGGTTGATGTAGCTTTAAAACTTGTTTATTTGAAAGAAATCAAATTCCGAACATGGAAATGTGCTCTGGTCGTCCAATATATTCACCAGCGTGTCAAGCAAAACGGGATTCCAGACGTCTTCGAGCATCTCCGTGGATGATAGAGTCGCCCAAGACGGTTCGTCTTCACTCCAAAGCGAGTCGACAACAGTTGTCGGGAGGGGAAGCCACTGCTCTGCACTTGTGGGGCTGCTCGCTCCGTGGTTGAGCGCAGGCAGATCCATTGTTGCCGGTGTGGATGTCTCCTGCTTGCTGAGACCGTGCTGGTTTTTCAAATGTCGGTTCAGATTGCCGGTTGTGGCGAAGGTCTTACCGCACCCCGGCGCAGACCTTGTTGTCCGTGCCGCAGTGGAACTTCATGTGCTTATCCAGATTGTTTCTGCTTGGAAAAGTGCAGATGCAGCTTTGTACAGGACATTTAAGCGGTTCGATGTATCCGTGAAGACGCTTGTGACGGGACAGGTTGCCAGACGTGCTAAAACTCTTACCACACGTGGGCACGGGGCAAATGTGTGTGCGTTCACCGGTGTGAGTCTTTGTATGCTCCATGAGCGTGTACTTGCGGGTGAACTGCCGCTTGCAGCCCGGCAAGGAGCAAGCGTACACGGACGAGGTGTCGGACAGCCGGCGTTTGAGGCCACACGAAAGCATGCCCTCAGTTGAGATGGGGGCTTTGCTGTTTGTGTGGTGAGCAACCAACTGCAGAATGAGTGAGCGTCGTCTGCAGCTCTTTGGCGTACGCGCCATGAGCTGAGCTGGTCCCGGCGTTGCAGTTGAGAGAGGCCTCGTGGCGGGACTCTGGAGTGGACACGAACCGATTTGATCGCCGTGCGCAGCGCAAAGGCCATGAGTGTGACACCAAGGTGCTGCGAGATCAGCACCGAAAATCTACGTGAAGCTGTCACAACTCGCGCGCTTTGCCACAAACAGCGCTAAACAGCTGCGGCTTGCAAGTGTCCACTGACATATTTCGTCTGCACCCATACTGCTTGGTGGCGCAAGCCTGGCTACACCCCGTCGCGTGCGATGCAAGACTGGGCAGCTCGCGTTTGTCACTGCTAGCGAGAATAATCAGAGTCGTGAAGATGATGCTCTCACCGGCGAGAGCCAAGGCAATGGCAAAGCGCAAGATCTGTGTAGTCGTTGCAGAATACATGTACTAAAGTATCCAAGGGCGAGCTTTCGCAACTGTCAGAATCCGAACATTTTGTATATCAAGTAGTTCTGAAACGTGGGGTTGTTTACTGTTAATATACATTCGTGCTAGCTCAATAAATTAAGGTGCCGTCGAGCTGCTTTCTAAAGCTGAAGTGGCTCGTACTCGTCGAGAAAGGACTCGAGTGCTTCGAGCAGGTCCTGGTTGGTAGCCGTCTCAGTGAAATCACTGAGGGTCTCTGACCAGAGCGTAAAGTCGTCAAGAGGCGTCATTGGGATCCACTGCTCGGTGGCTGAAGGACTGCCGACGACGACGGTCTTAGACGACGTGGGGCTTACGGCGTACGTTACGCAACCAGAGGCGGCATCGCCGGGGTGATTTTTCCGGTGACGGTTGAGGTTGCCCGTCGTGGTGAAGGTCTTGCCGCAGCCAGGCACCAAACACACCTTGACGTCGTCGCTTCCGCAGTGGAACTTCATGTGCTTCTCGAGCTTGATATTACTCGGGAAGGTGCAGATGCAGCCCTGAACGGGGCATTTGAGCGGCTCGATGTAGCCGTGGAGACGCTTGTGGCGTGAGAGGTTACCAGAGGTGCTGAAGCGCTTGCCACAAGTGGGAACAGGACACAGATGCGGACGCTCGCCCGTGTGCGTCTTGACGTGCTCAGCGAGCGTGTATTTGCGGTTGAACTCGCGGTGGCATCCCACTTCGGCGCAGCGGTAGACACCCGACTCGCTGTGCATGCGCTTAAGATCGGGGGCCATATTGGCCTCGAAGGAGACGGTGGGACTCGTCATGTTCTGGTAGTTTGTGCGAAGATGGCAAATTGGAAAGTGAGCTGAGAGCTGAGTGAGGCGCAATCCATCGGGGTGGACCATCAGTCGATCGCTGCGCCTTTTTCTGCTAGAGCTTAGTGAAATCAAGTCAATTCCGACTACTTGACCGTTACACCATCGAGTTCAGCTAGCCGAACGCCGTGTGACAGCAGATCGCCGCCCTGCTGTTCGTAGAGGAAGAGCCACAGGACCAAGTGTGAGATACTGTCTTATCGCGCAACATGTATTAATACTTACATGTACTATTAATACGTTAAGCCAGGGAAGCTCCCTGTCCACTTTTGCCGTTGTAAGCTCAGTATGCTGCAATAGCGAGGTGGCGTTACGTCGCTCCCCAGCAGATACGAAAGCCGAGTCAAACTCCTGGACATGGAGCGAAATCAAGACCGATTGTATTATGGTCCACCCACGCAACGCGCAGCGAAAAAAAAACACGCACACAGGACTGAAATCCTTGAGTAAAGATCCACCGACGTCAGGAGATAGGAAATCAAGATGCTGTGGTCGAGTCGTCGGGACACTACACTTGGATGGAGGTCTGTCAACAGCGATGCCGTGGCGTGCCTTAGCAATGGATCGTCGTGGATGTTGCTATGGAAACAATTGTATTAGCAACGACGTTTGATCCGCTTTCATGCTAGTGCATCGGTTCTCTTGTAGCAAACCCGTACGAGCTTGTAGCAAAGTAAGATTCTGTGGATGTCGAAGTGGATGTTCATTAGTTTTAGTGAATTCTGTCGGTAGTTGTCTACTGGGCTTCTAGTTTGATGGTAGCATGTTAATCTACGAGTTCCCGAGCTCCTGGACGTGAAAGCGGATGATGTCGTCCACGAGTTTGCTCTTCCTGTCACTAGAGGTGCCGTCGAGGCCCGTTTCGACCAGAAGAGCAGAAAGATTATCCAGCGTTTCATCCAGCACCTCGAGGGTCTCTGAGCCATTGCGGTTAAACGATTCCGTCGGCAGCGGGTTCGTTCCGGTCGACCACGCTCGTTTCAAACGGCATTGCGGGGCCGCGAGCTGCGATTCCGGACGCCACCCATCGGCCGTCGTGGGGCTCCGAGTGTCGAGCGCTGATGTTTTTGCGTTTGGTGTGTGCAGTGCGAAGACATCAGGGTGCTGGTTCTTCGTATGGCGATTGAGATTGCCCGTGGTGGTGAAGGTCTTGCCGCAGCCTGGCACCTCGCACAGATGCACAGGCCCACCGTAGTGGAACTTCATGTGCTTCTCAAGTTTTGTATCGCTCGAGAAGGCGCAGATACAGCCCTCTACAGGGCATAGAATGGGTTCGATGTAGCCGTGCAAGCGCTTATGGCGTGCCAGGTTCCCGGACGTAGTGAACCTCTTGGCGCAGGAGCGCACAGGGCAGACATGCGGCCGCTCACCCGTGTGCGTCTTCATGTGCTCGTTGAGCGAGTACTTGCGGCTGAATTGGCGGCGGCAACTGGGCTCGGGACAGCGGTGGAACAGCAGGTCCTCGGGCGCGTCGGCGGAATTGTCTGCCATCGCTGATGTGTGATAATGGAGAGCAGTTCGAGGCTGTTGCTTCGCGCACCAGAAGGACAGAGAGCAACTGGTAAAGTGAGCACTTCCAGCTCACGGAGTGATTATGGCGCCCCGATTTGCGGCTGTAGATCCTTGATCCGAAGCGCCGAAAATCGAAGTCGAAGGCGCTGTCCATTACCAGTAGCATTGTTGTGGTCTCGCAGCCATCGGCATAGGCTCTGTGGTGGCCATGGCTCGAACGGCTTTACGTCGCCGCACGTGCTACTCCACACGACGATACTCGCGCGCTACTCAACCGTCAACAGAACCCCAGTTGACAGGTATAGGTGTACACTGTACAGTACTCACATCAGCGCTTCAATTCCAGGTCGTTTGACTCTCGAGGCAGAGTGGCATCGTTTCGTGTGCTGTTCACGCCGACTCTCTTGCGGACATCTTTCGAACAGCGCGAAGTTCGCAGGTGGACTCATCGGAAGTTCGTGAAGTAGCCGCCGAACTTGCACGCTCTCTTTCGTAGAGAGCGGACTGACCAATCTTCCATCAGTGCGTCGTCGATGGCAAGCATCTGCCGCCGGCCATCGTCGTGATAAGCTTCCCCGAGAAGGCTGTATAAATACAATACCGTACATGTAGTACATGCTTTAACTTAAACAAAGTATCAGCTTGGAACGACGGATACCCGAGCGTGGCGCGAGCGACTAATAGGATAGCCGTCGCTGAACGACGGCTATTTTGTACCAGGCGACTCGTTGTGGTCTGGTTTGACGAACACGAGTCACCGCGCTGGCCGCCTGCGCTCGGCTTATTGTGCGGCAGGCGCGCTGCGCGAAAAAGCCTCGAGGCCGCTGAGCAATCACTCCAGCCATGAAGCTAGCGTCTTGCCGCTCGCGCTGGACGGCGACCATCATGAACGCTACCCGTCTCAAATCGGCGGGCAGCCAGCATTTCAATCAAGTACTTTCGATCGCCCGAAAAGTGGACACGACCGGAGCATAATCGAAAAACGTCACAAAACGAGGCGTTGATGCCCCCGCAAAGGTACGTCACATTACTGAACAGCTGCCACCGCCGGTGTGCACAGTAATACTGTGCACAAGATGGCAGCTCGCTGTCACACGTTCTTGCCGACTTACTGGACCAGTACTCTTATAATACATGCACTATTAATGGTACAATGGTGCCATATCTCAGGCCCAGCCGGTGGCGACAGGCGTCCTCGGTCTGCCCGTGGCGATGGCTATCCTTTGTAGGTCCCACTTCGCTCGACTAGACCAGCAGTGACGTCGTCTGATTGCTCTAAATGCTAGTGGTATTAGCCACCGCCCTCGCTGTCCGTCGTTCAACGCGCGCGCGATTAATAATTATTTCGCCATTTTGTCATTGCCTTCCGACCCTAGTAGCAACATGCAAGTCTCCACTGACCCCACCGCCACAGTCAAAAGTGCCGTGACGTTCAAGCGCCAGGTATCGGCTCCACTACATCCGACGGAGAGCTCCCCCATTGTTGTCGACAAAGCTCGATCTACGCCCACTGTTTGCCACTGCACGGAACCAGGCTGTGACCGCCGCTTCATTTTTTCGCAAGTACACATTAACCGAGCACATGAAGACGCACACAGGTGAGAAGCCCCACGTGTGTCCCGTTAAAACGTGTGTCAAGCGCTTCAGCACGTCCGGGAACTTGTCGAGACACAAGCGTCTCCACGGGTATATTGAGCCACTACAATGTCCCGTTGAAGGGTGTTTGAGCTCCTTCCCCAGCAATAACAAGCTCGAGAAGCACATGAAATTCCATCTCGGAGGTGCTGTACACGTGTGCAGCATCAACCACTGCGGCAAGACCTTCAGCACCGTGGGCAACCTGAACCGCCACGTCAAGAACCAGCACATTGACGAGGTATCCACCAGCTCGTCGTTTGATTTTAGTGCATCGAGCCCCACCAGTGCCGAGCAGCAGTCGATGTCCTCCTACACGGCGCTCCTGCTCGATAGCAGCATGGAGGTCTCCCAGCCACCTGCCATTGATGTGTCTAGTCTTCCACAGTTCACACCAGAACAGTGTGAGATGTTCCAAATGCTTCCTACGACGACCGGACACTTGGACGAGATGGTCGACGTCCTCTCGGACATTTTCGACGAACCCACCAACGAACAGACCAGAGAAACCGAAAACCACGGCAAAGTAAGTATCCTCGACGATATGATCAACTTTCACGTCTCCCGCATCTCGATGGCTTAAAAATAAATACTGCGTAGTAGTGTTTTGTGAAATAAAGTTAGTAAATCAGTTAATGGGCATCATTTTTTTTAGTTTGCTACTTCTACAGTACCGGTACTACCGTCTTACCCCGCATATAAGGCATATGTGCTGTAAATGAATACAACACTGCTTGTGTGTTATATTCGTTTAGAATGCCTATGTGTTGTACAGCGAACAAATTGTTTGACTTTGAAGAATCAAGTTTGTGGGTCCTGGAATCTGGCTTGCTTGACCCTCCTACGCGATCGGGTAGGGTTCAAACCCGCCTGCGTGCAGTTCACATGATGTTGTGATTGGTAACGGGTTTTTCTTTCTGTTGCGGAGGTTTTGCTTGTTACTGTAATATTATGAATTCTATTATTGTTTTTTTTCTTTTAATAAGAATTGTTTGCATTACATGTAATCACGTGTATTATATTATGTATCCATCTACTTTCACTGCGAAATATGATCCGGAGCGAACCAAGCACAGCGTTTTCAGAGGATTTTCAACCGTGTACGAGAATTTGGACACCAGCTTATTGTCCTTGTCAACAGTACTTACCTATAGCTACGTCGCTCAGTACTCATGGCTGTGTTTTTTTTTTTTAGAGAATTAAAGCCGAGTAACAGCAGCACCGACAAGTTTGTTCAGAAGGGTGGTTGGTTGGGAGCTCTCACGAATATTCATTGGTTGGTACAGCCTTGTGTTTTAAGTAGGTGTCAGGCACATGTGTTCTAATTAGGTAGGTGGTCAAATTGAGGTTTAAGCTAGATGTCGAGCGAATCCCGTATTTTATTTAGAGCACATATGCCTTATATGCGGGGTAAGACGGTAGTAGTGTTCACGTAGCTGCTATTAATACAGCATCGTCTCTTTTCGGCCAGACTTCTAAAATAAACGTAAGGGGCTGGCTGATAACGCGAGCCTTTTTAAGATCGTAAGGCGTTTCCGTGATAATATCAAAAACTCATTCCGCTATCATAAACTCATTCACAATTGCATCACGGTCTCTGCGCAAAAGCGGAAGTGAATCCACAATCGTATCCAGTTTCATAACTTTGTACGCTACCATGTACTGACAAGACGTCTCGAGGGACACTTTTTCATAGCTTAATGTGGTCGACATGAAAGTTTACCATAGCGTCGAACAAACTCTGCGGCTTTGGCTTAAGTGGTGGAGCCGGCAGCGGTTTCTGCGGGTCCGCGGAGGTGTACTCCATCTCGTCGAAGATGGACGACAGCACGTCTACGATGCCAGGGTTGCGAGTACATCTGGGCGTGACATTCAGGGAGGATGACACCTGAGACGGTACGACCTGCACCGGACTTGCTCGGGTCCACCCAGTCACACTGCCGCCGTAGTACTGTTGCGCTACGCCCGGAGCGAAAGACGACGAAGCGATGTCCATCGTTCTCTTCATTGGGAGGACGCGAGGGCTGGGAAACTGGTAAGTTATGTCAACAGGATACTGTTGCACTAGTTGCTGCGACGGAATGTGAACTTGGAGCTCCTGAGCAGGGCTTCTCCAATTCAATATTATACGGAATTTCCTGCCGACCACAGCAGTAATAATGATTCAATCCCTAAAGAAGCAATAATAAAATCGACCGCAAATACTGCAATGTATTATCATGACTCTGACTCACTTCGAACGGATGCCAATGTAGTCACGTCCCACAGGCTCCTGTTTGCCCGAAGAAACATTAGTAGTTCGAAATTGGCGGGTAGCATGGACGTACGCTGTGGAGTTAATACCAGCTTGCATTGCGAGCAAAGTCTCTCGCACGTGTTTGATGTCGGTGGAAGGTGCTTTAGGAGAGAATTGTAGATAGCACCTTTGTCCTGCTTGGACCGCTTGCCTGGCCCAGCACGAAGGATCTGAGTCGCGTAGTCTTCGGCACGAATCTTCCTCTTGTTGCCACAAACCGGCACTTCAAACCGCTTGACTGCTTGCGACTCTGCGTTGGAAAGATTGACGCCGTTGATGACCTTGACGACAGCCGACTCGAACACAGGAGAATGTACGATGTTAGCGTCTGCCTTCAGGTGACCACGCATGCATGGGTACTCAGCGACCACAGAGTCAAAGAGAAGGCGCACGTCCGCCAAGTCAATACCTTCAGTCTGCAGCTTCTTCGTCACGCTTTGAAACTTCTTCATGTGCTCAAGAAGAGCGACCAGCTTCCGATGTGACGCACCGGTCGGGATCAGCTCCTCCACGGCGTCCACTGTCTTGATCTGAGGGCGAATTCGAATGTAGCGCTGAAGCATCTCAAAACTGGAACTCCATCTCGTCATATTCCGTTTGATGGGATGGAGGCTGGTCACTTTTGAAAGTTCGGCGAAGTTATTAACTTGACATAACTTTGACATCAGCGTGTTAACTTGCGCTAGTAGCGGTTCGTAATCAGCGAGATACTTGTTAACCGCCAAGTTAAACCGGTGACTGGCACAACCAACAAGCGGAACACCAAGCTTGGTGGCGATCGACTGGTTGGTGCTGCAGTTATCGCCAACAATAAACGCCACCATGTCGAGCGTCTTGTTGTAGACATCCAATACACCGTCAAAGAGCTTGATGTGCACATCTGCATCCTGCGATCCGTCATCAAGGGGAGACACTGCGAGCAGCTGCAGACGCATATCCCCATCTGTATCAAAAGCACCATAAACGGCGATGTAGTGCATGGAGCCACTCGACCATCCATCGAACATTATTCCAAAACAGCTGCCCAGCATCGACTCGATCGTCTTGCCAGCTTTCTTGGCCACGTCGTGCATTGCGTTGAGAAGAACGAGCGAAGAAATGGATGTCCATTTCGACATCGATCGTGTCAGCTCGTTGTCAACTTCTGAGAGCGGCATATTGCGCTCGATGACCCACTGCATCCACTGGAAACGATGTGTCGTCTCTTCGGAGACAAACCCAAAGTCCTGGAGACTTTTAGATGTTGTAGAAAGGGAGGCTGCATGCTGAGTCTTGAAACCGGGGTGCTTGTGAGCGAGGTGAGCGATCAGGTTCGAGTAGCCAGTATTGGCAAGTTGCTTTCTCTCGTTACCGCACTGCTTGCAGCGATAACGGCCTTGATCGAGGGCCTCGTAGAAGTACGCGCAGATGTCCTTGTTGTTTGTCAGCATGTTTGAGGCGGGAGGTTACTTTGAAAAGTGAGCGAGCGAAGTACAAGAGGCTTCTCGACCTCACCTACTACTGTAACCAGTCGTTTTAACATCAACAAGTAAGTATGGCGTATAGATTCGACAAGATATGGTGGTGAGCGAGGCTCTGTTGTCCACCAATTCGAGTTTTGACCTGGAATGTGTATGAGCTTACTTTTGTACATTGTATTGTGAAAATTGGTCCAATATGATGTTATATTTTTTGCGAAAGTTGAAATAATCCGCTTTTTTATTGTAAAAAACTGATTTTAGTCGTACGGAAATTTTTTATTCAGACCCCTGCTCCTGAGGAGCCATCGGCGACTCGATCTGCACAGCGGCGTTAAAGTGTTTAGGCGGCAGCGGGCGCAACGTCTCGTCCGGGTGATGGCGCTTCACGTGGCGGTTCAGGTTGCCCGTGGTGCTAAATGTTTTGCCACAAGTACCGATGGTACACACGTGCACGGGGCTACCGAGATGGAACTGCATGTGCCTGTCGAGCTTATTGTCGCTCGGAAACGTGCAGTAGCAGCCCTCGATGGGACATTCGCGAGGCTTGATGACGCCATGTAGGCGCTTGTGGCGTGACAGGTTGCCCGACGTGCTGAAGCGCTTGCTACAGGACCGCACGGGACACACGTGCGGTTTCTCGCCTGTGTGGGGCTTAATGTGCTCCACGAGCGTGTATTTCCGGTTGAATTGTCGGCCGCAGCCTTGATGCGGACACCTGTGCGGCTTCTCCTGCGCTGGAGGGGGCGATGGCGGTAGCGTAAAGGAGGGCGAAGCGGTGCAGTCCACACTCGGGTCGGGGTTCGCGATGTGCGAGCGCTTCGTTGCCGACTTATGCGTCATGGTGAGCTCGGATCGACTGGCAAAATGCGAGATAGGTCACGGATGAGCAACAAGCGTGTCAGTTTAGCTTTCGGTGTTGAAATCACGCAGTGACAGGAAAGACGATAGTGCGTTCGACTGCGATGATAAATATGATGCCCCGAGGATCCCTTGTTAAATGTTACTCTGCCGGGTCATTTCTCAAGAGTTTCTCTGGCAAAAAGGGACGCGTCAGCGTGTGACAGCGTTGATAAGCTGACGACATGGCTCGGCTTGTCTTCAGTTCTCTGGACGAGGAAGGGACTTAGCATGCCTCAGCTTTGGCTAATGCGATAATTGACGCAGAAACGTGAGGGCAGGAGGAAGCTTAGCCCTCGGGCCAAGCCACACACTGCTGTCTCACGTCGATATCCTCTGCAAAGCGTGCTTCACTAACCAAGAACGACCGTCTTTTGCTCACGGATGACGTTTGAAAAAGTTACCGTAATGAACTGATCTATGCAGATAGCGCACGCTAGATAATATAAAGCTTAAGTGTAAGAAAGTGCCATCCACCAACTAATTTTGTAGAAAAAGTACAATCCAAGATACCGACTTTAACCTAACCACAAACTAGATTTTTCGGATTTTTAAAGTTTTGACATTTCAAACCGTTCCTGGCCGCTCATTTCTTATCCCCCGTTCGCTGGAATGGAGGACGCAAAGAAGGCCAAGCGCGCGCAGACGGCAGGAGGCGAGCGCAGCAACGAGGGAGACACCGCGCATAACGAGACGCTTGCTGAGGGAAGTGACGAGAAGACACCGGGGGGCAGCAGCGTGGAGTCACCAGAGGTCAGCACGCATCGACCAGCCAAAAAGACGAAGAGGAGCGTCGCTGACGCTGATGTCATACCGCCAGTTGACGGAAACTTCCGCGATCCAGACGACACTGACCCAGCCGAAGTTTGTGTGGAGTGTGAGCCCTTCGCTGGGGTATTCGACTCGTGGGATGATATAAAGGCGGCATTCAGCGGGTATGTACAACTATTTGCAATTAATTTTATTTATTAATTTTGTTTTAATTGGTCAATTTTATTTTGTTCCTAGCTACCAACGCGATACATTCCAAGTCTAAAAACTGCGGACGAGCAACTCAATTAGAGATCGCAATCGAACTCATGTTCGGCAAGCGGAGGCTCGTGGAACGCAGCCAAAGTTATGGGAAGAATCACTGCGGTACTACACGAAGGGCCGGACATGCACTCACGGAGGTCAATTCAAGCCTAAAGGGCAGGGGAAGCGTACGAATCACACAACACGTCGAATTCAGTGTCCTGCGAAGCTGAATGCATTGTTGTTCGTCGACATGGATGGTTCTTTTCGCGTGCGCGTTAAGCTGCACGATTCCACGCACAACCACGCCATCGGCGAGAACGTATTCAATACATACGCAGAGACGCGGAAGATCACGTCACCTGGTACTCGGAGCGTCGTTCGGACAATGTGGCAAGGTACGCCGCAAGCAAGCAGGAAATTGTTTTATTATTTATGGATCACTACGATTGTTTTTATGAAGGTGGAGCCAAGAGAAAAAAATCCTCCGATTCCTGAAAGATGTTTCTGGCAAGCCGATTCAAACGCAAGATGTAAACAACATGATCGCGGAGATGAGACGTGACTCCTACACCTCGCTTGACGACAACATTCGCGTTACGGAGCTACTACAGGACTTCAGCGAGGGCCCCGGTAACGTGGTGAGGGTCTACCGAGACACTGACTCTCAGTTAACGAGCTGTATTGCCTTCCAGACGAGTCATATGAGCCGCATGGCGCGTCTGTTCCCTGAGGTGGTCTGCATTGATGCAACTCATGGCACGAACATCAACAGGTGAGCTGAATGATGTAATTGGTTTGTTTGGTGACGCTGTTGCTATAGTTGGTATAATTGGTAGCAGTTCGATACCCAATTGCGTTACCGATTACTATACCAATTACTTACCAATTATGCTCAGATTATATTATCATATCTTTCTAACCACTGTCAGGTATTCCTTTCTAGGTATCGGCTATTTAGCTTCATGGTGACGGACAAATTCGGATGTGGAGCGTTTGCGCAGCATTCACTGATTGATGGTGAAACTAAACAGAACATGCAAAGCGCAATTTCTGCATTCAAGATCAACAACGAATGCTGGAAGGAAATCCAAGTCATAGTGATTGACAAGGATTTTACCGAGCTATCTACACTCGAGGCTGAATTATTAGAGGCTTCTATTATCCTGTGCCACTTTCATGTGATCGATTATCTCAAGCGAGAAACCAGTAAACGTGAGTACGGTTTTACGGACTTCGAGAAGCTTCACATCAAAACCTTTATTACTATTATGGTTCGAGCCACAACTGAGGAGCTATTTGATCACTACCTGAATGCTCTGAAGGAGCTATGTCGTGGGAAGTTGGTATTTGTGGAGTATTTGGAGACCAACTGGCTTTCGTGCAAATATCGATGGTGTACATTCCGTCGGGGTGAGCTGCCGCATCTTGATAATAACACGAACAATAGGCTTGAGGCTAGCTGGGGTGCTGCCAAGGACGTATTGTCGAGACACATGACAATGGATGAGTGTATCGAAACACTTCTATTTCTACAGCAGGCAGCTGAAGACTCTTACAAATTCAAGACTACACGGATCGGACACCGTGTAAATCATGGCTACGACCGAGAAATGAAGATGCTAGCTCGTTTAGCCACTCATCATGCGTGTAATATCGTGGAGGAGCAGTACAAGGCCTGTCAAAAGGCAGACTACACAGTGGTAACTGATGGACTGACGTCAACGTTTCAAGCTCTCAAAAGCAAAGTAACTCAGCAAAATTACGCGGTATGTTGTCTACATATTTATTTTTTATTTTGCCTTAAATTATTCTGGAAATTCAAATTCTGCAGGTGAACGTGGATGCAAACGCGTGCAGTTGCGTCTTCAACCAGACTCAACTGTTACCGTGTCGTCATATTGTGTTTCTGCGGCTACAGCAATCAAAATCTACGGCAATTCCCTGCGAAAATATCCCGCCACGCTGGTGCTTGCTTGAAGAAACTGACGATGCTGACCTGAGCCCAGTGGAGGTCTCTAGCTTTGCGCTTGCAGACATGCCTGGGGTGACGTCATCGAAAGTAATTTCGCACAATGCCAAGTACAAGAACGCATTTGCCATCTGCCAACGGATCGCAGAAGTCGTAGCTGACAAAGGGACGATAGACTATAGTCGATGGCTTTCGCATCTGGAGCGCCTCGAGCGGAACGCTAGAGATAACAAGAACCCGGTACTGGTTGGTGGGGAGGAGAATTGTGGAAAAGGCAACAGGATTGATGACAGTGCTGCAGAAGTGAGTACAACTAGACGCCTTCTCGATATGGAGAGTGTGACCAACGACAGTGGAGTATCTGACAAGAGGAACCACGCGCCAACTATTAAAAAGAACGTGGCAAAAGTACCTCTGCCCGCGGTTAACTTGAACGAAGCAAGTCGTCCCCCTGGACGGCCACGGTTGCAGCAGGCTGTAAAGAAATCAAAACGGAAAAAGGAGTACATAGAGAGCCAAGAACTTGCCGGCCGCCTAACTACAATCGGGGATGTTACGCTCGCCAAGTTCGCTGACCTTGCGCTGCACGAGCTAATTACGCTCTCTGAGATTGAAGACGTATTTAGCGGTCTTCAACTAATGCATGCAGAAGCGGTTTTCAAGCGCCCCAAGGCGAAGCTGCTCACCGATTCGTCAAGTGACGCATGTAAACCAAAGTTCGGGGTGTTCTGCCTGGTAAGTTTGCTATCTTGTGCTCGCGTTGGTATAGTTGGTTCAAAATTGGTTTAATGGGTAAGCAGTGGTGCAGCGGGGCTGCCGTAGCTTTAGCGTCAGAGGAAGACGTTCGACTCAAAGAGTCACTAATACTAAGTTTCTTATCCAAAGGACACTTACAGCCCAAGACCAGGGCTCAAAGTTAACACCTTAACTTTTATGCTTCAAAACCAGAAGTGTTTTATTTACTATTATTGCGGCCAAGCCGCCTAGGGGTAAATGTATCTGTTTAACTATCTAGCATAGTTAAACCTAATCAAATGCATAACGTGTGGCTTTCGGCCAACGTACTGAGAGACCTTGTTAGCTATCCAACTTATGTACTGAGAGTTTGTTAACTCTCCGGGTACTTCGTACCCCTGTGTGTTCCACACCATGTAACCCCGTTACACTCTCCCCCACTAAGATGAGAACATTCCGTTCTCGAAACTCTCCTCAGCGAGGTCACGTCTTGTTAAGACGGCGGAGGTTACTACACCTCACACCAGCGTTGTACAGCTCCGTGAGCTCACAAACGCCTACGCATCGTTGATGCCCAACTCCTCGTCGTCGGCCCACGGCCCAATGCTCCAAGCGCAGCGCGCATCTTGCTCTCAAGCGGTCTCAGACCTACGCTCGCGCTCCGCGCCTTCTCCAAGAGCTGCAAATCGCTTAGAGCAATGCTCTTGACTCATTCGAGTCGTCGACAACAGCTCAGCGGTTGAACGCTCGCTTCACAAGCGATAGGTCGGTGGTTCAAACCCACTAGGGCACAGCCCTCTCGTTCCATGAACGATTGTTCACGCTTGGACAAGCTTAAGGGCAACACCCTTTTAGCTCAGTGGTCGAGCACTGGCTTTGAAAGCCACAGGTCGGTGGTTCAAATCCACCCGGGCGCAGCCCTCTCATACCATGAGTAGTCCGTTCTCGGACTGACGTACGGGCATCGCCCTTATAGCTCAATGGTAGAGCTCCGGCCTGTCAAGCCAAAGGCCAGTGGTTCGATCCCCGTCCGGGACACCACTTTCGCTGTTACAGCGCATCCACATTTGGATCATGCTCATCGAGCAAGTTGTTTCAAAACAACTATGCGTCTATCGAGACGCTTGTGCCTGAACCTTGTTCAGCACAGCACGAAGCACCTGCTTCCTTCGGGACCATGTCCCTAACACTACGAGGTCTCTCCACCTCCTGCTCCCGCTGCGAGCATCGCTCATACGTACGAGCTGGCTGCTGCAGCCACTGGTCAGAGCCTAAGCTCAACTACTGACCTCATCGCTCCCCACTCTAGTGGGAGGCGCCCAGCGCCTGGCGACGCTGTCGCACGCCATGGTGGCGCTTCGGCACATGATGTGCCCGGTCGTAAGCGTCAACGACGTCAGGGCAATCTTGCCGGAGGATAACCTCAAACTCCCATGAGTTCTGTGAGTGAGGGTAACCCCTCCACTTCACTAAGTACTGGGTACGACCCTGGCGTCTACGCCACGCCACAAGGCGTTCCACGTGAAAGTGGAGCTCACCATGCTCATCGAGCAGAGCAGGAGGAGGCCTTGCCTCAGCTGGGCTCTCGCGGGGAGAGTCAGCACTTGCCGGAACGGCGTCTGCGTCCATACGACGCCGGCGTCCACGACGCGAACGTTCACGTTCACCGCCCATCGGTCGATCTCGAAGAGATGATCCACCTTGTGGATAGGTTAGAGCCACCACAGTTGACTCACAACCAGGTCTCGGACCTTGAGCGTCCAGCTGCTCGGCTGAACGTTCAGCTTGCCTTGCTCCTGCATCTCGAGCACTTCGCTCCGCGACCTGTGGCTCTGCCACATGCTGTTGATCAGCCATCTGTGGATCCATCACTTGCTGTCGTTCAGCCTCCCGTGGCTCTACCACCTGCTGCCCTGCAGCTGTCCGTGGCTCAGCCACCGTTGGTGCCAACGCCTCCGCGCTCACCTGAGCAGGGTCTTGGTATGGCTTAAGCAAGCCGACATAGAAGACCGGATGCGTGCGCATCTTCTTCGGAAGGTTGAGCGTATACGCTAGGCCCTTCCTGGCCACGACCTTGAACGGTCCTATGAACCGAGGTCTTAACTTCGTCTTGAAGACTGCAGACACTGCATGAGTAGGTAGGTTTTTAGCGTTTAATAAAACTTGGTCACCGACCTCAAACCTCTCAACATTGCTTCTGCCCTTGGCATCTGCATGTTCCTTCTGCGTGTCTTGGCTTTCAGCCATAGCGTCGCGTACTTGACGCATTACGCTCAGTCTCAAAGAGACAAAGTCATCGACTTGCTTGCGAACCGCAACAGGGCTGACATCAGCTAGCCGCTCGGCTATCCCTCCCCATCAAGCCCTGAGCCACTGCGTGGCGGCGTCAGTGGGACGCGAGGGTTAACCAAGCCGTTCACATAGAACGGAGTGTAGCCTGTCGAGGCGTGCACTGCATTATTTAATGCGAACTCAACGAGTGGGAGCATCTGGCTCCAGCGTTTTGGCGCCTCAGCGCATACGCTTCGAAGGGTATCCTCCACAACGCGATTCACGCGTTCGGTTTGACCATCGGTCTGCGGATGGTCCGCTGTGGACATGTCCAAACGAGTGCCGAGCACTCTGAAGAGGGACGTCCAGAACTTCGCGGTGAAGCGCGGGTCTCGATCCGAGACAATTGCCTCAGGCAAGCCATGTTGGCGAAAGACTCGGTCTAAAAACAGCAAAGCTGTACCTTCACCATCAATGGTGTCCGGCACTGCCGCTAAATGAGCCATCTTGCTCAATCGGTCTACAAAGACCACTATACCTGTGTTTCCCGCCTTATCCTTGGGAAGGCCAAACACAAAGTCCATACTCATGGACTGCCAGCATCCCTTGGGGACAGGCAAACTCGCCAACGGCGCTGCCGTGCTCGGCGCGGACTTTGTCCGTTGACACGTCTCACACGTGCGTACATAGGTGCCGACCCACTTATACATCTTGGGCCACCAGTACATCGAGCTCACCGAGCCATAGGTCTTCTCCCGACCTAAGTGCCCGCCCACGGGCGTATCATGAACCTCATAGAGGATTCGATACTTTAGATCCTCATCTTGAGGAACGACTACACGAGGGTTATCCTCAGCGTCGGTGCTGTAGTACAGCAGGCCGCCATCGAGTGAGTATCGATGCAGCCTCGCGCGTAAGCGCCCAGACAATTCCTTGTCAGAGTCCTTAAACTCTTCGCTCCCAAGAGCCCGTAGCAGCGCTACGCACATGTCGTCTTGTGCATACGCTCCGCGTATCAAGTCAGGCACTGACGACGTCACTGTCGTGACATGAGCTAGCTCGTAGTCCGGCCTGCGCGAGAGTGCATCGGCCACTACATTAAGCCGCCCCGGCTTGTACTTCACCTCGAAGTTATACTCGGCAAAGAAGGAAAGCCATCTTGCCATTCTCTGAGAGAGATGAGGCGACTGTGTCGCAGTGCGTAACGACGCATGATCAGTAAAGATCACAAAAGGCTTAGAGCCTAGCAGGTGTACTCTGAATTTGACGAGAGCATACTTCATTGCAAGTAGCTCTTTGTCATGAACTGGATAGTTCTTCTCTGCAGCTTTGAGCTGGCGAGACTCAAACGCGATCACGCGCTCACGCCCTTCGGCGTCTGCTTGTAGTAAAGCACAACCGATTGCAAAATCGATGGCGTCACAGACGACGCTAAACGGACTATCCGGGTCCGGTAGCGCAAGGATCGGAGCCTGGAGGAGGCTCTCCTTCACAGCCTCAAAGGCTCCGTCGTGCTCGACGTTCCAGCACCATGGTGCGTCCTTCTTAAGGAGATCTGATAATGGCCGAGCCATCTCCGCGTAGTTCGCACTGTACTTGTGCAAGTAATTGGCTAAGCCTAGCCACTTGCGTAAGTCTTTTTGGTTCTTGGGAACCGGCCAGTCCACGATGGCCTTGACTTTGGCAGGATCTGCCCGTAAGCCACGCTTCCCAATGAAGCACCCGAGGAAAGGTATCTCCTCCGCGCCAAAGACGCACTTGTCCAAGTTGGCATACAACTTATTAGTGCGCATGCACTCGAGCACCGCTCGCAAGTGGTCAATGTGGTTATCCACGTCGGACTTTCCGTGCTCGGCACGACTATGGACGAATATATCGTCAAAGTACGTTTGAGCGTACGCCCGGTGGGGCCTAAACAACTGCGTCACAAGACGATTGAACGTTGCTGGTGCGTTCGACAGCCCCTGGGGCATCACCAGCCACTCCCAGAGCATACCGCTCGGAGTACTCACCGCTGTCAGCGGAATGTCGCTCGCTCTCATGAGCAATTGGTAGTAGCCATCGACCAAGTCGAGCGCGCTGTACAACGTACAGCCTACCATGTTGTTCTGCAGAATATCCTTGCGAGGAATCGGCGTTTGCGCCGGAATAGTGGCCGCATTCAGCTTGTTAAAAGCATGAACAATGCGCCACTTGCCGTTCGGCTTTCTGACACAGAACGTGGGTGTCGAGTGCGGAGACTTACTCTCACGCACCATCCCTGCCTCGTGCTTCGCACGGAAGAATGCGTCAATGACGTCACACTGCTCTCTCGGCAAAGGCCAGTGCCTTGTTACGCAGTATTTGGTTCCAGGAACCAGGTCAATCTCATGACACACGCCTCGATCCGGAGGCAGGCCCGTCGGTGGGTCTTTTGAGACAACGTCTCCATACTCCTTCACCACCGGGTAGAAGGGATCCGAAGGATCTTTGAGGATCGCCGATCCACTTCTTGCGCTTAGCGCCTTCTTGGTGTCCTCTAGGACCGCGTCGTCGACGACGGATGAGGAGTTCAACTCCTCCTCAGGTCCCAGCAAGACCACCTCGGCTAGCTCGCCTGCCTTTAAGGCTTCGCCGAACTCGGCAATGGACATCTCGTCCAGCTCTAGCAGAGCATCTGCAGCGGGCAGAGTATCAATGCTGATATCGCCTTCTACCTCCCCCGTCACTCCGTTCACGAGTGTATACAGCTGTTCACAGCAATCACGTGGAGCATCACCGCTCGTCACGTTGGACACATCGTCCGACGTCGAAGACGTCACAGACGCCCTGCGTCTTCTTCTCCTCTCCCTCCGCGACCGAGCCCGGCCGGATGAGGGCGGTGTGGCGACATCTCCGTCACCACCACCGGGTGCAGCAGCACCATCACTCCTCGAAGAGGATACAGTGTCTCGCAAGACACTCGGCTGAAAGCCAAGAGGCTCTTGACCTTCACACAGTGAACTAGGTGTCACTTCACCTGCATCTCCTGGGCCACGCCCATGATGCCTCGACTCGCAGTCGACCGCGACCCTCGGGTCACGCAGCGGTAGGTCATCGACCAGATTCATACCACTCAGTGGATTACGCGCCACTCCGCGCTCGTCCTCACCAGGACCCAGCAGTTGGTCATTGACCTGACCTGCACCGCTCCGCGGATAACGTGCCGCACCACGTACGCCCTCAGGGCAAACAGCAACCTCGTTGCTAACAATTTCGGACATACCAATGTCCAGCACTACGGCCGCCTCGGCCTCGTGCTCGCGCCAAAAGCGCTTCTGCTTCCTAGCAGAGGTGGGTTCATGACTCACCAAAGCTCCACTAGGAGCAGGGTGCGACGCACCCAGCGTTTTCGACTTCCAGTCGATCCATGGCTCATGACGTTCCAGCCATGCCATGCCAAGGATGAGGTCATACCTCGCATCCAGGTCTAAGACCAGACAGCGTTCCACGCTATCGAAGTTCTCAAACCTCACTCCAAGGTCGACAGAGACCTTCGACACAGTTACCATTGTCCCCGTCGCGAGACGGACAGAGATCGTATCTCTCGTTGGCACTTCCAGTGCCTCAGCATACAGCTGACTCCCTTCCAGGGTGGAGCGACGGGCGTAGTTGCCCGAGGCTCCCGAGTCAATCAAGACTCTCCATGGCTTTGCAAAGCCCTTCACGTTCGCTTGAACGACCAGCAAGCCCGGCTTGCACACACTCTTCTCGTAAGAGAGCTCAGCTCTCTTCGGGGCTGAGCCTCGTTGCCCTCTACCTCTTCGAGGCACAACAGAACTCAGTTCTTCCCCAGTAGGCCGCCCCGCGCTTACTGGGAGTTGCCGTTTCCCGGCGATGACCCGGAGGGTTGGCTCGCCGGAGCCTCGCGCTTCTTGCGCAGAGGGCAATAGGCCCTCAAGTGCTTAGTGCTATTGCACACAAAGCATCGGCGGATGCCGGCGCGCTGCTCCGCAGCAAGAAGCTCCGCTTCTTCATCTTCAGCATAGCTGAGGTCCATCGGCTCTGGACCGCTCGAAGAGCTCGCGCTACCAGCGCTCCAACCAGGTCGCGCCGACCTGAAGTTGTGCTCGGCATTCAATGCCACATCCACCGCCTCTTCAAAAGAGTTAGGGTGTACACGGAACACTTCGGTTCGAGCTGCGCTCACACGAAGTCCCTCCATGAACACGGTCACGCTGACCAGTTCCGGAAGAGGGTCCGCCGCCATTCCGGCGATAAGAGTTCTCAACTCTTGGACATAGTCCAATAAATCCTTCTTACCCTGGCGGGTAGCAAAGAACTTTGAGCGGACACGGTACGCCTGATTAGGCGGCGCGAACACGCGCGAAAGCTGTTGCTTCAGCTGATACCAAGTGGGAAATGCAGCGTCAACAGACGTGCCGCACGTTAGTGACCATTCGCGAGCGCGACCTCCAAGCCTGGAGATAGCCAGCGCCACGCGCTGATGCTTAGACTGGAGCAGCGCCGATCCCATGGCCATCTCGACCTCACGGGTCCAGAGAAGGAGATTCTCTCCATCCTTCCCCTCGAAGGTTTTTACGCTCACCATGAGCGGTTTCAGTCTCATAGACTCTTCACGCGTCATCGACGCCGCCGCCGTTGCGGCGCTCATCTTCTCTTGGACATGCTCCAAGAGCGCGTTCTCGTAGCGGGAGAACGATTCCAGCCTGGCAGTGACCGCCGCTGGACCTTGCGATGCAAGATGAGCCACGCCCTCCGGGCCAAGCAAGGACATAAGCTTAGTAAGCGCGTCCTGCTGCGCCGGGGGCAAATTCGCGAACACGGGGTGTTCCATCCTCGCAGAGGATATAGTCAACCGACTCAGGAGCGGGATTGACTACAAGTGCTACCAAGTGCAGCGGGGCTGCCGTAGCTTTAGCGTCAGAGGAAGACGTTCGACTCAAAGAGTCACTAATACTAAGTTCCTTATCCAAAGGACACTTACAGCCCAAGACCAGGGCTCAAAGTTAACACCTTAACTTTTATGCTTCAAAACCAGAAGTGTTTTATTTACTATTATTGCGGCCAAGCCGCCTAGGGGTAAATGTATCTGTTTAACTATCTAGCATAGCTAAACCTAATCAAATACATAACGTGTGGCTTTCGGCCAACGTACTGAGAGACCTTGTTAACTCTCCAACTTATGTACTGAGAGTTTGTTAACTCTCCGGGTACTTCGTACCCCTGTGTGTTCCACACCATGTAACCCCGTTACAAGTGGGCTATAGTTGGGAGTCGGGTGCCAATTACCAATTCTGCACCAATTACCAACGACACGATACCAACTATTGTGTAAATTGAAACTAACATATATGAGACGGCGTCAAACGAAAAGGTGCTTACAAACCTAAGTACGAATCGCGATTTAGGCACACCATTGGAAAGAGGATGATCTCCTCTTTTGATTGGTGCATTCAGATCTACAAAAAGTACAAAACTCACTGAGCGACGATCCTCAGAAAAACATGTCTCCTTGAAAAAAAAAATTTCGGAAAAAATGTTCGTAGACCCCTGAAAACAATTTTTCTTACTGAATCGATTGCACCTGGTCCCAGTATCTAGTTTGCATTAATTTCTTTATAAATATGTGTTTGAAGTTGGAGATCTCAATTTTGAATGGTATATTTTGAATTTTGGGGTACATCATTTTTATTTTTTGGGGTATTTGGGTATAGGATGGAAGGATCATTCTGATGTATTGCTAACATTCCACTCACGAATTGACCTAATTATCTTTCTTTGCGCGCTTTCGGCTTCGGGTTCCAGTCTTGGGCTGCGCTGGTGTAGCTTTCAACACGTTTGCACGGCCTTCATTCCCTTCTTCACTTTCAACCGGGGCAACCTTCGCCTCATCAGAAACTGCAGCGTCTCTCTTTTTTTTTTGGCACTTGCGTTTCGACGTGCCTGCTTAGCCTCCTTCGCGAGGCGCTCTTCCTCATCCGTAGGAGCTGCGTACAGGGGATCCGACGCAAACTCGGAAGGGACGTACGGTCTTACCTTGTTGTACATTTGCTGCTTTTTCTCGAAATTCGAGGCGGTGGTTGTAGAGGCTCTAAGTACGCAGCTAGCAGAGTTTGCACTTTTGCGGCGTCTGTCTGTATGCCGTCAAACGACCGGCGAAGGTCTTGGTCCATAGGCTCGTCTGCAGGTCCAACACGGCAGCTGACAACCCCCGGCTTCTCCTCGCTCATTGAGAAAATCTGGTAGCGCTGCACCCCCTTAAGATCCTTATAGGCCTCTGTGACCGGCGTTCGGAACACTTTCATCATCGTGTTCTCTTTCGGGATATGGACAATAGCTGAGCTAGACGAGGAGTCGTTGATAATCTCGAGTAGCTGGTCAGCCGTCCACACGTCCTCCTTAGCAAACTTCTTTCTCATAAGGCCGAAGCCACGGTCAACAGCGTTCTTGGTGTGACCTTTGACGAAAAACTTGAGCGAAACGACATCAAGTTCTCCAGTTTGAGCTAAAGCCAGCAGCATCTTAATAACGAAGTAATTCTTGTTTTGCCCCCCACAATTGTCAGCGTAGATAGTGAGTTTTCGGTGGCCGTTCGCCTGCACGATCCGCTTGATGAAGTGGTACAGCATGCTGTTGACCTCGTCCGTTCCTTTGCCGGCAACCGATTCTTCGTAGACGTAGTTGTACTGAATACCCTTGTTAGCGTAGTAAATTCCAAAGACGTGAACGGTCACCAGAGACAAGAAATACCACTGAGACGGCGTGCTGGTAACACTAGGAAGGGTCTGAAATCCATGACGATCACTGCAAGATCCCTTGACACGGATGCCAGGTCTTTCTTGTACTCCAGCCTATACAAAAACTTCACAGTTAAACAAAATGATCTTTGCATCCTATCTAAACAAAAATGATTCTTGTATCCGTACCTCATCTCCTTCGCGGCTTCAGTATGGACGCCTAGCTCCTCAGTAAGCTCCGTCGTGATACACGACCGCATGCGAGTGTGCAGGATAGCACACAAGTCACACACGTTGCTACGAGGAGACCTGATCCGAATCGTCGGACAATACTGCTGTAGGAGCTTTCGAAACGTCGAAGGGCGGGGTTTACGCACGTCCAGGTCGTTTTCAAGCACATAGGCATTCATCTCAGAGTAGAGCTGATCCCAAGTAAAGTATGCAGGCAGCAGCGTGTAGTTTTCGTCCGTGTACTGCTTGCGTACGTCACCGGCTATCGTTTTCTGTGTGCGGACTCTCACGGGAACAACATCGCCTAGGGTCGAAGCAAACGACCGAAACCAGCTCACCAACCAGCGAATGTCGATCTTTGTAGCGTTCTTGTTCAGTAGACCCTTGTGTACCTTGACGGAGAAGGCGCCACGTTGAATTTGACGGCGGTAGCGAGTGATAGTTGCCGTAGAAACGCTGTAGACAGCACACCATGCATCTCTGCAAACACGCCCTATCAGTGGCAGGTAGAACGTGAAAACTTGCCTTTCCCCAGTACCCCGACGCCGCACTGCGGTGTCTGTCTTCATGAGCATCGCCAACGAAGTTAGGACGCTCTGCTTCATCTCCCGGGCAGTCATGATTAATGTCGAGCGCAGGAAATCTTCAAGTTCAGCAGCCTTCCCCTGGAGGCAATGATCGTCGCACTTGTCGTGCTGGATTAAGTCGACCACTGTGTCGTGAAAGTCCTCGCCAAACAAATTGATGCCTCTGTCCTCAGCGAACTCATCCAGTGACTCCACGTCCGAAAGTCCATCTTGAGCCTCTTCAGCACTTGACGCTGCGCTCGACTCATCCGAGACAGGCTCCCACACACTGTCGTCGGAATCCATTTCACTGTTGCCTTCTGGATCCGGTCTTAGCGACCCAAGCAGCCGTCTTTCACCGAAAACTGCGACGCCCTGCTCGGACGACGCACTGGGGCTTGCATGACTGCTGGTGGGTGTCGGAGTGGAGGAGGGGGCCGGACGCGTATCCATTGCTCAGTTGAGTACAAGATCGCCTTCGATACACCTCGAGAAAAATGGGTCTGTGTGGGAAAAGGCCCTGTTTGCAAAATATCACTTAAGTTCGAATTTAACTGGCCAATCTTTAAAGCCGTTTTTCTCGATAACTCTAAATGGTTTGTAAGGATCAGTTCGTTTGACGCCGTCTCATATATGGACCGTTAATTGTAGTTGCGCTAGCTAACAAGTGTATCACTGCAATTGAAAACGTGATACTCCGCGAGAAAGCAAATAATAGGAGGGATGTCTCCCATGACGATGTTGCCGTGGTGATTTTGAAGGTGGGGACATTTCGGGCAAACGATATTGCAATTATGCAGCAATGGCATTCCATGGCATCCGTTGTTCGTGGAGCAGAGGCGCTGGTATCATGGATTAAGAGTGTGAAGTGTGAAAATCCTGATGAGGAGGAAGAGAGAAATGCGATTGTGGAGACTGTTTTAGAGTTAGATCTACGTGGGTCAATTAATTCTAGTGGAGTGTCCGTGGAATTTGCCGAGCTTGCTAGATTTGGCAACGACGGATGGCTCAGTGATCAGTGTCTGATGAGCGCAACGCAACGAATTGCAGCAGAGGCATCGTGGAATCCCCCTCCAAATATTCACGTAATCAACCCGACGTTTTCGTATTTCGAGGATGATGACCAGCGCAATCGACTCTTAGACACAAAGAGCCAGCTTTTCAGCAAATGTCACGATGGTTTAGCAATGTTGTGTCCAATCTACATTAATATCGACTACGGACATTGGTGTGGAGTTATAATTGATATTAAGAGACGCGTGATCTGGATCTACGACCCCTTTCACAGGAAGAAACACGAAGATGAGGTGAAAAGGAAGGTGGTAAACGTATTTTTGGAGCTGGTCGACCCAGCCTACAAATTTGAGATTCGAGAATTTCGCGCGTGGCTTCAACAAGACGGATTCAGTTGTGGCGTATATGTGGCTCACTGGTTCGACTACTGCGTGTCAACATACATATTGTCACCAGACAAGATTGTATCTACTGATACGGAACCATTGTCAGAGAAAGAACTGGAGAGAATTCGCTACAAGATCTTCTGCTATGTACTCTTCGGGATGCAAGTCAAGAATACTTCTAAGTAACTACAAAGAAAAATGGATTCTTTTTACTTTTTAATGCTTACTTTCTAGTAAAAAACGGCTTAATCTATATTAAAGCGCCCGCCCCCACCCTTCTTCTTCTAATCCTACTTCTCCTTTTGCGTGTATCAGTCTGCACTATAACGTTGGGGATCCCTACACATTTCCTATGTTCGAATAAAAAATATTTGACATTGTTGACAAAAAAAATAACATGTATGCGTCACCTATGTAATATACTTAAATTGGTTTATAGTTGGTCTGGGGACCAATTGTAGGAAAAACCAACTCGTACAGATTCATACCGACAGTCATACCGGTACCTTCTAGCCCTAAGCTCACATGTGTTTTTCAGATTTCGTCCATTTTATGGCGAAATAGTTGGTGGATGCAATGAGTGCCAAAGTGTAATCAGTGCCTTGTGGATAATATCCACAGGGCATATCAGGTTATTTTATTAAAATAGCTCGATGCACAAATTAATAGCATTGATACTGGAAATTATCAATGCTATTAATTTGTGCATCGAGCTACCGGTAAATAAATTTCAAGCAATAATACTAAGGAATCCACCCGAATAAAAGCACCCTAATTAAAAAAATGCTAATCATATTAATTCTCACATAAACATAAATTTAGAGCGCCTATTGTCATTATTGCTTACCGGTTCGGGCTCAACAGTTCGTATCTAGTGTGAATTTAAAAAAAACGGGGAAACGTATTTGACTCGATTCTGTTGGTATAGCCTTTTGCGATGATGTCACCGACTTTGCCATCCTCCGCCTTTACTTTGGCGGGGAGCGAGCGCCGGACCCGATCGAGCAACAGCAGCAGATACGACTCCTTGCTCTCATTCTGGATGGGGCCCATGCTAACACCCTCACTCTCGTCACAGAAATACCAGGACGTCCCGAACCAGGACGCGATGCAGACAAAGCAGTGTGTTATCACGACCTCATTGTACGAGATCAATATAGCCGATTCACGCCTTTCAGACGAAGGATCCGTGATCACATTCACACATGAGGGCCTACCGCAACTGCGTGCAGCTTCACACCAAACTGCACTACATCTCGGTCGTGACGAAGCCACGCATCTCCTAAAGGCCCGGCATCGTCTCTCTTTCATTTCGTTTGATGAACCGTCCAAAACCCACCTGCTCGTCAAGCGCACGTGGATCCGAACGTTCGAGCGCACGTCCGGGTTGCTTACGTCATTAGAGTTAATGAAGTCACAAATCTATGTGTGTACAGTACGACATGCGTTCATGCGCGCTCACTGGGGCTGCTGAAACGTGTACGTACCGCCGATTGTAGTAAAGATTTTCTTTGGGTGTTGGCTCATGCTTTTTTCCAGCTTTTAGAGAGGGGATTGGTACATTTGACCGTCCACGTTGGTCGGTGGCGTTGATGTGGCCGGGTTCGAAGCGTGGTGGGTGTCGGTAGCGCTCTTGGCGACCTGTCGCTTCATCGGATTCGATAAGCGGCGCGGTTGACTCCGCTTGCTCTAGTCTGACGAATAGAAGAATAAGCCGTATATTTCGACGCGGCCGCTTGCGTTGAGATGGGAATGACTAACCGTTCCATAAGAAGTGCTGTGCAAATTGGAACATGGCTGTGTTGGGATGGTTGTTGTGGCGGTGGGACCAGGCTCATAACTTTAACGTCAAGATAGCCGCTACAGCTTCGTTGATATGATGTTGTTGCAAGTAGTGGAGCTGATCGCTGCGCTGTTCGTGACGTTTTCAGAAGCTGATTGTCGTGTGCGTAGGTTGAATAGACAAGTCAGTGATCAACCGCGCATTTAGGTCGGTTGCGATCATCACCCTTTATTTCTATCTAACGCGTCGTCGTGGAGGTTTAGCTTCCTGATCAACGTTCGCTAGATCTACAGTAGATATGACATGCTCTAGGATGACATTTTAGTTTGCAAATGCTCGGTGGAACCTCGAGATGTGGCTGGCTGCTTTGATGGCTGATTTTAATCGAACGGTAAGTGCCTCGTGAAGTGTGCTAGGGCGCAGTCACACATTGACCGGACTGGATTGCGTTCATGTAGGCGCAGTACGAATGCATTCGCGGATATGGTTCGTGCGGCAGCAAGTGCATGAAACAGCGCTCCGGTCTGGATCAAATTCCAGGACCGGTTCTTCATTTTGAAGAATTCAACGATACGGTCCATTGTTGGTGCTTTCTGGTCTAGCGCAAGAAAGTCAAATACAGGTATGCCCCATCCTGTTGCCAACGTGACCACAAGACTTCCTACAAAATCATAGAAGTTAGTGTGTGCATGATCTGAAAATTAAGTACGATGCAACTCACCCAAATTATATCCGAGGTTATTAGTCCCGTGTGTCAAGTCCATCGCCAGTGTGTCGCCCCACTGACGAAAACACTCCTTCTGAATGGAGGTTTGCAATGCAATGACACATGCTATACATATTTGGTCTTGCACCAGGAGTACATCATTTCCTTCTCTCCGTGACGAAAATACCCAAAAGAGACTTGGTTTGTTCCAACGCTGATGATCCCAACAACGCCCGTAGCATATTAGGTGTTTGCTGAGGTGTAATTGTAATATCTGCACGTAGATGAAATATTATTAAACTTGATTCAAACGTTGAATATACAGCAACTCTTAAGGTCGACTGCGGTCACCCTCCCTTTCGAAAAGCACCCACCTAGCTTGTCCGCCAGATAGCGGTTCACAGCAGCAGCACTGGGCTTCACCTTGATGAGTATACCGAGTTCTTGGTGAGCTTTTGCGCGACAAAAGTGACTTCGCACTACGATACGAATCGTAGATCACCTATGTAGTGGGGTGGTCGTGCATCGTTATCTAGAGCAGTAAACAGTTAGAACTACAAATATGCGTAAAAACAGCATTTTACGAACCTCTGTGTCCTCACCAATATACACTTCCCACGAGGGTTTACCGGCCTCAACTGAGTAGACGAAAAACACAACAAAGCTCGCTTCACATCCTATAAAGCGGCACCCATGCTCTCGAAGGGGGGGGGGCTGAGCTGCAGCATGCGTACACCAAACTCGTTTGAAGCTGTGGGTCAAAAATTTAGGTATCTTCCTAGCACCAGGAAGCCTAAGCAACATAGCAGCAAACAACACGTAAACGACATAGTGAGACAGCAACATAAACGTCAATATCAGTATCGTGCACCTCACCTGTTGTGCTTCTCTTTGTCTCAGAGCTCCGAGCTCAACAACAAAGTAAGTGCTCGGCTTCGTCATCTTTGATCACTTTCTGATACTCCTCCACGTGTTGAAGAGCCCTGGCTTGTCGTTGATGACTGGGGTTAGCGTTTTCACAATCTTCTTGCGGTTATCCGCGTTGTTCGTTTGGCGACGCCAGAGATGATGTGGCCGACTAGCCGACCCTTCCATGGATTCTCGTACCCGCTTGGCTGGAGGCTTGGGATATGGGTCATCTGCAGTCGACAACTCTAATTAGAAAATGTAAATAACATTGTTGATGACTCGTACCTGATTCTGATGCATTGCTTTCCGTATCGTTGGAGTCCGCTAGGGTGGCTGCAGTGGTGTTATCCTCGATGCTGCTCTCCATGTTGCCATCCATGTCTTCCTCAGTGTTGCCCTCAGTGCTGCCCACAATGTTGCTCTTCATGTTGCTCTCCATGTTGCCATCCATGTTGCACTCAGCGGTAGCGGCCGGCGAGTCGGCTGCCACCTCAACAATAGCGTTCTGGGTGTTTCCACCTCTTCGTCATGCGTGGTAGCCTCCGCCGTGGCGTCCTGTGTGGCGGGGGCATCCTCGTCCGGCATGACAGTCTCTGTGGCGTTCTTCGTGGCGTCCTGCGTGATGGGGACGCCAGACTAACGTAATCACGCGAGCGCAAGGTGGAGCGACGTCCTACACACATCAAATCAGTTTATATCCATCACGGCCTAGTTTATAAGCGTCATACCTGTGTTAGTGACCGCCTGGGCGTGCGCCACATCCACTTGTTTCGCCGCCCCCGTACTGGGCGCTCGCTTTTCTTCGCCATATCACGTGAATTGGGATTCATAGCTCAAGAAGTGGAGAAAGCAGCACCGTTGTGGGTTTCTCAGATTTCGTACTTAGTCGACCACAAAAGTTTGCACATTTTTAGTCTAATTGTTTGGTTTCAAATTCGCGGGAATATAAACTTGATAAATTACCGAACAACCCAGCATTGCTACTTATCGTGTGATTGTAAATCTAATTATGTCTAAAACACCAAATAAGCAAGAAAGTAGTTCAAATGTACAGTACTTGTACATGTATATCCAAAAACAAACAAATTAGCTGGAATGGGCGTGACCAAGGAAGTTCTGACAGAGGGCAACGGGCCGACGCCCACGAAGGGCGCGTCGGTGACGGTGCACTGCACGGGTTTCGGCAAGGACCGTGACCTTCAGCAGAAGTTCTGGAGCACCAAGGATCCGGGCCAGACGCCCTTTACTTTTAAGGTGGGACTTGGCCAAGTCATCAAGGGTTGGGACGAAGGCGTGCTGGGGATGAAGATCGGAGAACAGGCGCGTCTCACCTGCACGCCCGACTACGCGTATGGAGCTGGTGGCTTTCCGGCCTGGGGATATCCTTTTCCGCCAATTAGTTGCATGAATGTGGGGTGTGCGCTTTAATAATGTCGTGGGTTCCTTAACTGTGTGGGATGTGTACAATTCAGCCAAATTCAGCGCTGATATTCGAGATCGAGGTGCTCAAGATCGAGTAGACTATGCGTCACTTTATTGGCATGTTTTCAAACGTCGGATCGACCGACGCCTGCACGCTCTGTACGACCACATACGAGTTTTCAAGGCCAGTATAATGCGAAAATGAGACGAACGCAACATCCATAGTTTTGTTGTTGTTTTCGTTACTTCACTCACATGCATGTCAGCTTCCGGGAGAAGCGTGAAACCAAAATAGTACTTAAAAGACTTGCAGGAACGATTTCCAAGTGGCGTATCTTCTTCAGTACCCTGGGCCACGAGGACGAGGGCGCGGTCGAGCTACGACTGCACCACCACGGACTACCGCACCACCAGCGACAACGGCTTCGCCATGACCATTATTGGCGGCGCCGTCGCTAACCCCGCGCAATGCTGTCATCAAAAATGCGTTAGCGTTTGAGTCAGTCACTCAAAGGCATCAACATGCAAGCTATGCCCGCTTACCGCGATAGCCTCCTCCACCGCCGATGCCACCAAGCCCACCGACTCCGCCTAGCCCACCGACTCCGGCTAGCCCACCGACTCCGTCCAGCCCGCCCAATCCGCCAAGACCTCCAATTCCACCCAGTCCTCCTAGCCCGCCCAGTCCACCAAGCCCACCCAGCCCACCCAATCCACCGCCAAGACCGCCGATTCCGCCGCCAAGACCTCCGATTCCTCCCAATCCACCGATTCCACCCCCATACCCAAGACCATACCCATTAAACTCGCCCTTTCCGCTCGGATCACTCGCCAGAGCACGATTTTTGGCATCGGCAGGCACGGGGTGCGTTGCCGCTGTCAAGGCGAAGAGGATCGATGCGAAAACGAAAAAGACCTTTTTCATGTTGTTGCTTTGCTAGGGTGCTGTGGGGTACTGGAAATATTTGTGAGTGAGAACAAGGAAAGCCATGGAGACTAACGGTATCTGCTTGCGTATCTGAAACATTGTCCAACCACGTAGTGTATCAAAATCCGGGAATGGTGCTTCCAGCTTTTGCTAAACATCAACGATTATGACACTGGGGCTAAGTGTATTCCACGAGAGATTCGAGAATTGCATTCTCTATCAAGAAAAAAATGCTTACCAATTTAAGTAGACTATTGCTTGTTTTCGAAACCCGTTAAGTGATAATGGAACACAAATGATATATTAATATTGCAGAGTTATGGCTAGCTGCTCGTGCCCCAAACAGGCCTTCCGAATAAAAAGATTTTATACGAAACACATGAACGGAATAATGAGTGTTTTCCTTGATGAGACAAAAACGCAATATCTTACAGTTTAGATTGTCGCAACACTTTTTTCCAGCTGATTAATGCCATGTCACTCAAGAAAAAACAACGCCCGCGATAGTGTTCGCATACGGTAGAATTGCGAATCTGTGAAGAAAACGTGGCTAAACGTACCGATGGTCTTGCGTTTTCCGAGTAAGTGAAAACAGAAATTTCTAACTTCAGAAAAAGCAACATCCAAATTTTGAGTTGGCTTACTCGAACTACATGCACAGCTTCATGAAGTAAAAGATGGGCGGTGAAGCAATGTTGGCGGTGACTGTGATTCCCACAGTCAAGCAACGCCATCGTCCGTAGCATTTCGTTTGCAAATCAGTAGTACCAGCGACGAGGACCCGGTCGAGCAACAACGGCACCACCACGGACTACCGTTCTTCCCCCCGCGACGACGACCTCGTCATTGCCATTCATTGCGATGCCGTCGTCTTCCAGCGCATCGTCAACCCCACGCAATGCTGCAGTCAAAATGGATAAACCATTTGATCAAGATTTCAAAGAGCATGAAAGTTAGCCCAAAACTGCCTACTTACCACGAAAGCCATCTGCACCGCCCATGTCACCGACGCCGCCCATACCGCCGCCAATTCCACCCATTCCGCCCAATCCGCCCAGCCCGCCAGCACCAATTCCACCCGCATCACCGATATCATCGCCAATATCGTCATCTCCCCCCATACCACCCCCATCCATTAGGACACGGCCTTCAGCGTTGACGTACTTGGGGTGTCCCCCGAAGTACACAGGTGGAGCTGCATGGACAGGAACGTACGTCGCCATTGTCAAAGCGGATAGAATCGAAGCGAGAACGACGGAAAAAGTCTTCATGGCTGCTGCTTGTTGCGGAATACAGAACAAATTGGAAAGTGAGAACAAACCCGACTGGAAGAAAATACTAACGGTATCTCTTGCGTGCTTGAAGAATTGGCCCCTCCCATTCCAACCACTAGGTGTATCAAAATCCGAGAATGGCGCCTCCAACTCTCTTTAAGCGATTGGGATCATCAATTAACAATGCTGACACCGAGACATTATATTTTAAAGTTTTCTGCAAACAACGTATAAAAATGCGCCCCTGAATTCCGCTCTACAGGTTTTCTATTTGCTACGACCATTTTTAAGCGTATGCCAAAAAAGTTGAGCCAACAATCAGCTGGATCGAGTATAAATCTGACGTCACTACACTACTCCTCGACACCTTTGAACGATCTAAACCTGTCACGACAATAACCTGTACATATGCAACTAGGAGGCATAAGGCTCTGCAGTCAAAACTGTAGTCAAACTAGTGTCAGTAAAGTGTTCAATCTTCCTTATGGCTGCGTCGTTAGGAATGGAGTACAGCGAGATTTCGTGGATTCAAGGGAACCAACATCCAAATTTTTGGTCAACTACATACTACATGCACAACAGCCTCATTGACATCGACGCTGCGACAGATTCCCACGCTCAAGCTGGACAGCAGCTTCGGTCGCTCGCGACATTTATTTCGCGATTCAGTAGTACCAGCGACGAGGTCCCGGCCGAGCAACAACAGCACCACCACGGACCACCGTTCTTCCTCCAACAACGACGACCTCGTCATTACCATTCATAGCGGTGCCGTCGTTTTCGAGCTCATCATCTACCCCACGCAGAGCTGCGATCATATGCATGAACCACTTAGTCAATAACCATAAAAACAATGTCAACCCTGAGATTGCCTACTTACCACGAATGCCGCCACCGAGGTCGCTGATTCCACCTAATCCACCCGCGCCACCCAGTCCACCCAATCCACCAGCATTGCCGATATCGTCGCGAATTGCATCACCAATATCATCGCCGCCAATATCATCATCTCCCAGACCGCCCCCATCCATCAGGGCACGATTGGCGTTCGGTCGAGTTGCATGGCCAGGAATGTGCGTCGCCATTGTAAACACGGACAAGATCGAGGCGAGAACGACGAATAAAACTTTCATACTTGATGTTTTACCCAGGAGAAATCGGAGAGTGAGATGAAAGTGCCTCTCGGGTACTTGAAGTGCTGCCCCCTCCCATTTCGGTGCATCAAGTTTCGGGAATGACGATGTCGACTGACTTTGTTGAAAACCTCTGATAAATAAAATACCCTAAAAATGAGCCTCAACTCTTAGAGACTACGAAGTTGTCGCTCCACACGCTTGATCTGAATTCACACACAGTAGATGTGTGAGCTTCGCTTTTGACAAGACACAACTAGCGGGCGATATGCATACCTTTTCATCCCAAGCGGCAACTTCTGCCTGGAATTGGGACTCTTCGTGTGCGCATTGTTGTTGCAAACTGAGTTCTTGGCGACGAAGTTCAAACTCGATGCGTTTTTCTTTGTCGTCGCTAAGCGCATTTGATTCGTTGAGTCTCTCTACACAGTCCATTCCGTACTACAAACACAATCGTTAGGTGGCATTGGAACTTAAAACACGAGAGCCCAACAAGTAGATTGTGCACGGACCTTGATGCCTTCACCCAGTACTCTGCTTAAGTGCTCGGTTTCTTGAGCTTTCGACACCAACTCTTTTTCTTGTTTGAGCAACGAGTCCTTCTGGCGACGAAGTTTCGCCTTGGTCTTGACAGCATTTTTGTTCTTGCGCTGCAGCTCTTGGTATTCTG
This sequence comes from Phytophthora infestans T30-4, assembly GCF_000142945.1. Classification (NCBI taxonomy): domain Eukaryota; phylum Oomycota; class Peronosporomycetes; order Peronosporales; family Peronosporaceae; genus Phytophthora; species Phytophthora infestans. The sequence continues at coordinate 726,262 of NW_003303757.1, forward strand.
CCTGGAGGCCATCGCTTTTCTTCTTCGCATCAGCCACTAATGCCCTTAAGCTTCCGGTTTTCGCCTCTTGGTCGTTAATGTCTTTTGCCAGTGAAGCAATTTCGTGGTTTAGCCGTTCCACTGCGTCCTTTGTCCCGACAATTTGATCCCCGACGTCTTTCAATGTTGCATCAAGCTAAACACACAATTAACATCACTTCCAGTAGTCGAGTCGAAGAAACGAGATGCTTACTTGGGTTTGGTCTGTTTCCAGCAGCTTGAGCAGATTCTACAGGCATTTTAGATTGCTGATGAAAGGAATGGATGATGGTCAGCACATACCTGCTTGTCTTGTAGCTTCTTTTGAGCCGTTTGAACGCTTTCACGCTTTTCACTCAGCTCTTCCTGAAGACTTCTGGTACCGAAACCCCCTTCGTTTCGACCAAATGTAGCGATCGATATCTGTAGCTCGGTGATAGCGCCCTATAGTCAGCCAGCAAAGCGTCATAGTCTTACCAGTCTCTAAATGATTTTAGTGATACTACCTCAGCAGCAGCTAGTTGCTCATTCTGCGCGCTTAGCCTGAGTAAAACAACGTTAAGTGAGCAGAGCGATGAATATTAGCATGAAGCGCTTGCATACCTTTGTTCAAGCTCTTCACGTTGGGTGCTTAAAGCGCCAACGCTAGACAGCGCATCCTCGTTCGTCATCTGACCTCTCTCAAGCTCTGTCCATTTATTACAAAAAATCAACTACGTCGCCCAGAAATAATAAATAAATGCGTATGAGGTACATACCAGACGTAATAAAGGTGACACGGCGCTTGAGCGAGTTTGCCTCGTTCTTGGTTTTGAGTCGATATTTTCTGCGTTTGGCCTTCAATTTGCCTTCGATCTTTCCTGTACACCATACGTCGACGTTTTAGCACCAGCTAGTTGTTGTAAAACTGCGAAGGCAATACCGTTTTCTTTGACGACGCGGTGAGTGTCGTCACGCAGGCGTTTGAACAGCACATCGGTTCCCCTTTCCTTGAGGAAAATTGATTCTCGCAGCTTGTGAGTCTCCTGCTCGCACTTGCGTACTTCCGCTTCAAGTTTGGCTCGCTTCTCGATAAGCTGGTTCGTTTCCTCCCCCATTTGTACGATGAATTGCTGTGTATATCTGATCTTGGCGCGAATCTTCTGGCGACTTGCGCGTTGTTTAGTCGGCTTCGCACATTCACCCAAGGCGGCAGTGACTGTATCAATACATTATAAACATTTAGATCCACAGGTAGCCTGCCTGTCGCAAAGATACTTCAGTACCATTTTGTGCTTCTTTCTCCACCAAAGCATCCGTAGACGATAGCTTGTCCAGCTTTGTTGTAGCATCTAAGATCTGACACCTCAAACTGAGCATGGCGGCGCGCTGTTGCTGAAATTGAGCACGGAGCACTTGCACCTCGCGCTCGCGTTTGGCCACAGCGTCTACACCATAAATTAGCCAAAGATAACCGAGTGAAAAAAGAAGCACACCAAGCACTTACATCGGAACTCGGAATGCTTTGCCTCAGCAACTGCAAACATACATTTAGATAAGCACTGCTAACAGATGCAGCCATCCCCTCTCCCTTACCGACTTGCTCCTCCTCGAGACTCTTGAGCTCGTTGGTGTCTCCATCCAACTTTCTTGAAAGTGTTTTGAATCGTGCATGTTCTTGAGCAATCAGTTCCTGTAGAGATTTACAACTCTTCGAATCAGCTCACTTGTGTGCATGACTGCCAGGAACCTCAAACTCACCTTAAAGTGTTTGATACGGGCGTTCGCAGTCGCTACGTTACACTCGTTCAGCTTGATGTTCTCCATTAGCTCCATTTCGGCGTGCATCATCCCGACTACCCAAGGAAATTAGGCCACAAGAGTTATGTCACTAGATGCAGAAGAAGGATACACGCGAGCCAGACACACCGATGTACTTGCGCAACTCGCCGATCTCGTCTTCCACGAAGCTCGACTTGACACTGCCTGCTTCATTTGCGCGAGTTTTCTCCATCTCTTCCCTCTGCTGCTTATCTTCCGCTTTGCTCACTAGAGTGCGGAATACAAAATGGATGCGGAATCAAAGGGAAACCGAGCGACCATCACTCCTGGATCCCACGTTGAAGTTGGGTTCAACTTATGTGCCTTAGTGAGGTACTGCAGTTATAATTGGGAAGAGTCGTTTGCAAATTTGAGCTAACGACAACTACGGACGTCGGAGACTCCGACAGTATGGTATCAGCATCCACCGTCGGCGTGACGACAGATGTGTGCGCGTTGTCAGACCAGGTGAAGAAGTATCGTGCTCGAGTCGTGCAGAATGCCCAAGCGGCGGATAGTGACGCCAAAAACGCTGGCTCAACTGCAATCCCGTCTCTGCTGCTAATGTGTCTGAAGATCATTTCCGACCGCTTTCGTCTCCAACCAAAAGTGCAAAATGTGCCACGCCAGTTCCTTCCTGAGGTAATGGCTCGGCTACCATTAGACCTCGACGTGTGTGTGACGGCCCCTAATGTGACTGATGAGAACTACTGGAAGCGCTGCTGCCTTAGCAAAACGCAGTGGAAAAACATCCAAATCGCCGACCACGGACTTACATGGAAGCAGCTTTTCCTAGAGAAGCACCTACAGGATCTTCTTGAGGACTTTGATCCGTCTGTAGATGATCATGACCACCTAATGGCAGTGGTCAAGGCCTCCAGCGAGTTCATCTTTACACTTGAGATCGACCAACTGTTGTCCCACTTGGACTTGAACGAGATATGCGCCCAATTACGCAACTTAACAAGACTTCGAGTGACTTACGGCGTCAAACAGATCGGAATGAAGTATGAACGCATGCTGTTTGGGATGAAGATCTCCGACGCAACAAATCTCTCACATATCATCAAGATGTCGTGCTCATTGACGACGGTGTGGCTGCCCAGCAATCTTCTGGATGATGATTTGCTGCGGATGCTTATGACTGGGCTAGTAAAGAACACCAGCATCACCTCGCTGGATTTATCACATAACAAGCTTACCAACCACGGTGCGAGATTACTATCCAAACTTCTGGGCCCCGAAAGCGTGCTCACTACACTGAAACTATGTGATAACCAGATACACGCTGAAGGTGGGCGGTATCTCAGTCGCGGTCTCAAATATAACACCAGTCTGATGGAGCTAGATCTCCGACTAAATCGCCTCACCGACGATGGGGGGCGCGTGTTGCTGGAAGGCCTGGTGGATCATACGTCGCTGACCAGTCTGAACTTGAGCAGCAACATGTTGGGCACGGAAAGTGCTGAGGCGTTGGCTGAAATCCTCAGTGATTCACCGACGGCACTCCGCTCTGTAGATCTGAGCAGTAACGCGATGAGTGAAAGCGATGGAGACGTGTTGCTGCAGGGTTTGCAGCAGAATAACACGGTCATAGCGCTAGATCTGCGCCAAAACACGCAGATCCCGGCTGATGCTGATTGCCTCGCTAAAATCGCCCAGAAAACCAGACAGAATGAGGTGAATATCAAGAACCCTTCCTCCACAGCAGACGGTGGTAGCACGTAAGCATTGCTATGGGATTCCACGGATGAAATACTGTGACGAGTTCAAGTCAATTATCCACTTTCTTGACGTGATACCAACAGTGCATGCGTTAATGAAATGAACACGACGCTATCTGCAGCCTCCTCTGTTTTGCTGTCGCCGTTAGTATTTATCCGTTCACCACCGCTCTTGCACTCTCCGTCAGCACGAACACACGCAAAAATGAGCTGCTTCTTGACCATTTTGGCCACACGACAAAAACTCACGATATTCACACGAGAAAATGGCTCCTCGTAACCCTTAACCACGATCAGCGCCACAGCATGTGCATGCTTGGGGTCGTCTTTGTAGATGAGGAAATCTGCGCCGAATTTCGAGCCGAGAGTGACAATATACCCTTTGTCCCAAAGATCTCGAAAAACCTGTAGCCGATCGTGACGCCGAGGTGCTGCAGGAAACCTGTTAGATCATGAACCTAATCCTACACATGAAAGGCAATGGACCTTACATAATCGCCACTTGGCGTCGACAGATACTTCTCCAAGCCGTGCACCTTCAACCAATTCGTGCTTGATCTCCTCCACAAGTGCCAGTCCTTCCTCGTCCTTTAAGCTTCCTCCATCGGATCTTGTTGTTGCTGCTTCTAAACGAAGAAACCCTTTTGAAATACCCACTGCCATCTCTTCCAGTGTCAAGCGCAGCCGCTGAGATACCGCAGATGCAGGTGTCATGAGACCTTCTGATGAGCCATATATGCGGTATTGTTGCTGCAGGAGCGTGGCGTGCTGAGCATCAAGTACCAGCGCGTAGGTCGCCTCAGGGTCCGGCGTCACCACTACCGTCGCAACTGCCCAGTCAGTCATCGTTGAAACCAATATTCCAGATACTGATTGGCTGAAATATTTAGGTTGAAAGCTATAAGTTTACAAGCTGAAAGTGTGATTTACTCAGTCATCCTCCAAACGTTCAACATGGCGGACGAGAACAAGACGTCGACGGTGGAGGCGGACGTGGTCGTGGATGGCGACGCCAAGACCACCAAAACGGCTACCAGAACCACGACGACCTCTACGCGGGTCGTCGCCCCCTCCTCTGTCTCTGCAGCTTCCGAGATGGCGTCTTTCCTCGCGGCTTACGAAGCGTGGGTGGGCAGCCACTCTGGTCTGGCCCGCAATGTGGAGACGACGCTATACGTAGCACCACAGCTCGTACCAAAGCGTTTGATGGAGCCGGAGGTGGCGACGCAATTTGGCTATTCCCTGGTGGGGCTGCTGCATCTGTACCACGACTACGTGCTGTGGAAGAAAGACAACAAAGAGACGGAGCCGCCGACAAACTATCACAAGTACGTCATCCTATCTTCATAGCTGCTGAATAGGTGGATGCTGACGATGTGTACAGGTTAACGCGGCTAGTTCGTGTGCCGTTGTCGCTTATTTCGCACGTACAAGTGCTGGCAGAAGTCGTAGCTCGTCGAGTCGGTGGAGACGCGGGCAAATGGCGTCTCATTGTGTGGGTGGAGATCGTCAAGAGCGTGTTGCGTCTCGTTCTACTGGCTCAACAACGTCGCGCTATGCTAATGCGTGGTGGCAAGGTGAGCTGTTGATATAAACTTCAGTGATAGTTTGAAGCTTACAGCGCTGTGTGATATACGATCAGTACAAAGGGGTGGAATCTGCGCCTCGACCGTCGGCGTTATCCCGTTTCAAAAAGCCTAAACAGCCTGGTGCTCGTACAGGCAAAACTTTTGGCAAGGGTGAGATGCTGCGGACAGTAACGAGCAGGAAGTGCTGGGGCTGACTTGTACATGTTATTGGGGGATGTAGCTGAAGTGTCCGAGCCGGAGTCACAAGTGAAAAAGATCGACGAACCTAATAAGATGACGTTTGAGGTGAGTGGAAGGTCAAAATCTGGTACCAGGTGCTGAGATGATTGACAATCTTTGCTGTTCGGAATCAGAATGCGACGATCGAAGTCGCAGAGGGCTCGCGTGAGGACTTTCTTGTGGCAGGAGAAGCCTGTCACATCTTGCGACCTGTTGTGTACGCACTACTTCGTCGCCGCCGACCAGCGACATCGTGGACTCCCGTTGTAGTATCGCTCCTCGTGGAACTCTCTGGGTACGTGCGGAATGAATGACGTGCTGTCCACAATCGATGGTCTGATATTGTTGCTTTTACAATCGTAGATTGGCGCTGTCTGCTGCTGCTGTGGAACCGGTGGAATCATTAAAGCATGACGCTGGCGACAAGGCTAAAGATGAGATTGCAGCTCGCAAGGTTTGTTCATCGAGTCAAACAGTTGCGGGGTGATGTTCTACTCACCAAGTGCGTTTGTTACTCGGTCTGAATACGACAGATGGCTCTACTTCTTTACTTGCTCCGCGACCCCGTGTACGCGACCGTCACCAAGCCCGCGACTGGAAAGGTAGGACTTTTGAGTGTTTTAATCACTGTTGCGTCGATAGGCTCACCACTTATGCTATGCACAGGCTGCGGATGTCTTGGACTACGTACCTGGCGTGGGCAAGTTGTTCCGCTTCGGTACGAGGGCTGTACTCGACTACTACCACCAGTTCCACTTCTACACGTCGGCGTCGTAGATCTCTGTTTGCCTGGTTGTTTATATAAGCTTGATATCAGAAATGGAATGGGGTTCTCGCACTACTTCTTTCTTTTTGACAACTTGAAGCTTTCTCAAAAAGTTCCGGAACTACTCGACACTTTGGACTTTCATTTCTCAAGTTACGGCGAGCAAAACAAGGAAACCATGCACGTGAAAATGCTGTTAGGATTAGCTGCGGTTGCTGTGGTCTTACTATGGGTGGAGCCTGGTGTGAATGGGCTCACTGCTGAGCAAGGTACCTAAGTTCATGCGTCTTGTTAACGGAGTTGTGGATATTGATGAAAGAACTTGTTCTTGTAGAGCGTCAGCACCCAGTGGAGGCTACTGCCCAGCTGCCGCACTTGCTGAACGAGGAAGACGGTGACGCCAACGCTAGCGCTTCAGGCACTGATGGTAGCGATCCGGACGACCACGAAGCCGTTGAAGACAGCGATACGAGCGCTGATTGTCGTCCTGGCACCAGTAACTGGCCTGCATGCCGTAGCGTTGGCTACCCTGGGTGTATGCCAGGTGTCGTCCGCTGGCCGCAGTGTAAGACTGATCCAACTCGTGGCTAGTTCTCAGAAGTCATTCTAGCGCCAGAGTTGTTGGTACAGCTCGCAAAGTCGCTTAAAACTCCGAGGTCACCGAAATAACACCCGCGGTTCACCCCATTGGGATCCTTCCTCACGTTGTCAGAGAATTCTTCTTTCGTTAGTGCTCTACTGTAGCTGTTTTCAGTTTCTTGTTGCAACCTCAAGACCATTGTGCACGTACTCGGACAACTTTCCCAACTCGCATCAAGTGAATACAATAGCGGCAACAGTGTCTATTGAATTCGTTTTACTCACCTCGACACTTGAGAGTAGAAGAGTAAATACGCAGTGGTCCTCGTCTCGCTTCGAAGCTTGGATTCCTCTATCACAGAGACCACTTCGTCATCAATTCGAAGCCAACTATCACCGTCTCGCCTCGAGTCGCGATGCCTCACGTAAGCAACGTAGTGGCCAGAGTCATGTGACCCCCCTAGATGAGCACACACAGCGACCAACTCAAACTTATCACCCCTCTCATCGTCTCGGAAGAAGGCGTTCATCGTGATGTCCAGCAGCTCGTCCCTCCCACACGGAAAACTCACTGGAGTGTCCACTTTTTCAGCATGCCCTCTCACTGACGTGTGCTTAAGTCGTTGCAGCCGAAGCACCAGCACAGGAGACACACGTTGCAGCAGAATTTGTGTGAGACGCGTAGTCTTGGTCTTACAGAAGCCGTCGCAGAAGACGCGATTCTCGCCCGTGAGCTGCTCAGGATGCCGAAAATGCTCCAGACATTCCGCCAACGTTTGGTCACCTTTCCCAGCGGCGATTGGAAGTGAAATAACCCTGTATGCAGCAGCAGATTAGCACGAGGTTTGTTTTCTACTCGACAGGCACGTATACATACCGTTGTTCTTCGTGAAGACACGAGAGCGTCGCACAGCTGCAACATTGGGAGCCACGCACAGTTTGGCCAGAAAACAGATCGGTAATAACCGACGAGTTTTTTCGTAAGGAATAATTCCATCGCACTTCCCCAAGATTGGCTAAAAAAAACACGAATTAGAAGCAATTTTCACAGCCATGATACGCAATTCCACTCACCCACAGCCTGCATATACGATCTGGGGTCATTTGGGTTGTAGCTCCGAAGTTTCTTTAGCAACAGCTTCTCGATTCGCAGAAAATGCTGCCGTTCTTCTTCATTAGACCGCACAGGCTGCGCTGGTGCACGTAGTAGACCGTGTAATAGCTCCAATAGGAACGTCAGGAACTCTTCGGCATCTTGCTGCTCCTGTCTCGAGGCAGCACTGGACAATAAGAAGGTGCAACGACTGGCGGCCGACCTGAAGCTTCTCATCTTCTGCAGGTTGTCGTCTCTATTGTGTCTATGTCGCTCTTGTCTAGCTTCTGCTTCAACTTCAGATTCCAGCGCCTCACGAATGGGCGAGATACCTCTCAGAAGACTCACAAGCGTCTCGGCCACCAGTAACTTCTGCGTTTGCACGTCGTCTGCTTGCTGTACCATGTGAAGTTGTGTCCGCATACGCAGGGCACGGTCCACACCGTCCAAGAAGCCAGGTACTGCGGCGAGACATTGTAATATGGCGCTCACGAAGCACAAATTGCCACTATTGACAAGTCCGCAGGGAAGAGCAGCGTCTGATTGCTGCTGGTCGTCCGATTGAGTCAAGTTTGCTTCATGCTCGACCTCTTCATCGTCTTCTGAGCCAATACCGAGCCGCATGAGAGGCCGATGCACCCAGATCTTCAGCCAGCGACGAAGCCACAATATTGTCTGCGTCCACCAGAGTAGCAACAGCCACGGAAACCGCGAGGACTTGAAGCGCACACCCAGCGATGAGGCCCAGTCTGCCATGACGTGAATCGGAAGTGTCACAAGAAATGTGATTATGTGTGAATCACATCAACTAAGTAAGGTTTAAGTAAACTTAATGTTTTGAGCATAATCGCAATACCGGTAGCCACACACATCAAAATGCTGTCTCGACGAGCAGCTACGCTGGCGTCTCCGCTGGCACGTGGCTTCGCTGGAAAGCCCCAGATTCAAGTGCCTGTGAACAGATCGAAGGTACATGAAACGCCTATCGTGCAGAATTGCGGTGGAGACATGATGCGCTGGATGGGGACCGGTAGCCGCTTCCAGATGTACTGCGCATTGCTACTGTCGGGCAGCCTCGTGTACCAGGCAGACGCCAGCGCCAACATGATCGAGGTGCTGGCTACGAGTGGGGCCATTTGCAGTGCATCAGCCACTGCGTTTTTCGGCGCCAAACGACTGTGTGACAAGGTGGTGACAGATATTGTGACGTGTCGAAAGATGGGAGATCCCGACGAGTTCGTGCGCGTGTCGGTCTTAAGCGTCGGCGTGAAGCAAGTGCTGACAGCTTCGCCTCAAGGTAAATTTACAAAGAATGTTAAGGGGTTTTGTGGAGCTGAATTTTGGCCTTAATTGCAGACTTTAAGCTGCTGGGGCATGACGGGCAGGATGCCTACAGTTTTGCGTTGGGTGGTCGAAGACTGCAATTGGACACCTCCACAGGCGAGTGTGTGAATCGTAGGGCGCTGGATATGTTGATGCAGGGAAGACCGCTTGCTACTAGGAAAGTCAAGAAGGGCAAGAAGGGATCGCGCAACTAGATTGGATGGATAGAGTTCGGTGGGGGCGGATGCTTAGATTGTGATGGCTGGACAATCTTACATTTATTTTGGAGCCTCGCAAACAGAAAGGCACAACCTTCACGCAGCTTTACGTACAGTTTGCGATTTCTGGTTGCGAGCCAACAACTTGAACTGAGCGTACGCCAACTTGGCAATTGTTCATGTACTAGTAATTCTGTCCGGGATACTTGCTACTACAGTACAATACCATCGCCAAGTGGCAAGCGATGAACGGTACCGGTACCTACAGCGCTTACATTACTGTGTGTGTTTTATTTTTTTATAGTGGTATTGTGGATACCATTTCGGTGGGGCATTGGTTGTATCAGTTATGTAACACGACTCGTGCCTGCGAGTGTGTTGTCGAGCGACTTCGTTATTTTTTCTGCAATGTTTTCGGCACCGGTTGCACACGCAGCCAGTGGCTACAAGCTACGCATGGACTTGGCGGTTAACTCTTTAGGACGAACCTGCTTATGGGAAGGCTCGCAGAAGCTAAGGAGCTCCACGAAAATTTCAAGGAGTAAACGCCAACCAGAAGGAGATGATAGGGCTCCACGACACTGCAAGCGAGGTCACTGCTGTGGACTCCGACCTGGCTGGGTGCGCTACGTGATGAGAATAGAGTAATACTTCGAAGTCTTATTTTGGACTGCGTGCAACAAGGAAAGCACATCCCGAAGAGTGTAGCCATGTTCCGACTACTTGAGTCTGTAGCCGGTTCTGTCGCTTCAACTAAAATTTCAAAGATCGTTTCCTCGAGTCGTCAGCGACCACTCTATTTCGAACGACACTGTCCACTGGACAGAGTGTCCAGTACCGGTGCAGCGCTTGTACCGTACTTCGTCCTGCACGCCGCGCTACGTTGGCAAGGGCGGAACCCCATCGCATGACAGCTGAGAGCAACTCCTCAGCAGCCATGCGATGGTGCAGAACGGAATGGTCGACCGCTCCACCAGCGGCACCGCAAAGCGAGGCTCGTTGACTCTAATCCGTCCTCGACGTCTTTGATTCTGATACCAAAAAACAACGGGTCGAATTTTCTGACGAACCAAACCAGTCAAAATCTGCTATTATTAATATTATCGGCTGGATTGAGACGCACAATTGTGGAGACAATTAGATGAATTGCCGTGTCGATATTTCCATAGATATTTCAGCGTTGTCCTTCTTGATCGTCTGAAAGGGAGGTGGCTTCGGGCCGTACTGCTTGCAACACCGGGCGTGGAGGTCAAGGGGAACGCCACGCAAGTTGCAGGAAATCAAATTAATTATTATAATTTGAAAGGATTCTGTTTTGAGAAAAAATATAAGGCTTTCCCGGTGCGATACTCTTGCTGGTATCAATAATTGAAAAAGTTTGGCGAAAGAGATGTCTCCTGGAGACATCTTTCTCACCAACAAACTTTTTTCGCCCATGTGGGGAGGTCAGATGAATCCAGCATTGGCAAAAGGCTCTGGAAAAAGTGAAAAACGTTTATTGTCGCCAACCCCAATTTTTTCACGCCATCCGGTTCCAAATATTTTATCGCGCCCATCACCTGTTTGTTTGAAGCAGTTCAGTTGGCTCATTTACCAAAGTGCCTCGTCGAGTGCAAGTCTAAGCTGCCACTCCCGCTAATTACACATTTCACAGAGTATTAGTCCCAGCGCTTCGGTCGCCGGTCGCCATCATTTTTCAACCGTTCGCCTTCAACGCCCGCAATATGTTGCTTGTCGACAAGCGCCAGTCGCTGCCGCCTCAGGTCTCCGCCAGTCGCAAGCGCAAGATCGTTCTGAGTGACGACTGCAGGGAAAAGCGCGCGCGTTGCGAGTGGACCGAACTCGAGTACGAAATGGTACTGGAGGAGGCCACTTTATTACGTGAGGAGCTGGAGCTGCTGCTCTTTGTGGCAGTAGATCTGTGCCGCGATCTCAGCTGCGACGACGCACCTGTACGCAGTTTTTCGACCGCGCTGGAGCAGATCGGAGAGCTCATGACCTCCCCAGAACCGCTTACTGTCCCGCAGATCCGCGATATGTGCCAGCAAATGCTCGCTATGATGCAGTATCTGTGCCGGGTGCACTACGACCACTTTGCGCTCGTCGACATGCAGGATCAGCTCCGTGAGTGCCGTAACCGCTTCATGCTCTTCATCTGCAAGAACGCCTCTATGATCGGACTCTAAGCAGCATCAACAGCAGTAGACACTCTTTAAGTTATGGACGTCAGGTCGCCACGTCCTGTATCATAATTGCCCCACTACCATCAGCTAGCGGCAACAGTAATATAACGCCGAATTTTAGACCACGCAACTACTGTGTTGGACATTTGCTTGACGGTACCCACGGTAACCGTTTCTGACGCTACTATTAATAATAGTGCAGCTCTTGTCAACGTATACGATGCTACAGTGCATTTGGGATCGTTTGAGAGGTACCGTCGCAACACTAAAGACAAAAGTTGAGTACTGCAAATCTGTCTTTGACGTCAGACGCAAACTGGGCGATCGCCTTGAGATGCTGGTCCAGCTGCACGTTTGGATTCTCCTCGAACCACGACACAAACTTACGGTGCTAATAATCAGGTAAACAGTTGAGTTTTTTCAGCTCAAGATCAAGCAAACCAGTGCGACAGCTTACACTCTCTTCCATTTTGTCGAAACTTTCGTGCACACCGCGCAACTTGTCGTCGATTTCATCAGCGAATTGATTGAAAGCGTCGTGTGCGAGCTTTGCGTCCTTGTCTGAGGACTTGCTGCTTGCTATTGCGACCGACTTTACAAGCTGGTGGCCCTCGCGAAGCTGGCCCAACTCGACGGTTAGACCGCCCACAGACACGCCCTTGCACTGCATGACCAGGTGGATTTCATCGTAGAAATTTGCCAAGTTTCCATCCTTCTCAGTCTGCAAAACAAAATCACATTAGTGCACGTTTGAATTACGTATGCTTCATCACAAATTTGAAGATCGTACCCGGAGCAGATACAAGAAGGCGTCGAAGATGGTGGTCTTTTTGTCGAATGCCTTCGTGTGACTCAAGTTGAGCAGCGATTCCAGCGAGAATCTTGCTCGGTAATTCGCCACAAACTCCTCATTGGCCAGGTTACCAAAGTCTCGAAGAAGTCGAATCACTTCGCCGAATTTGGAACTCGAGCAGATTTGATTCAACGCCCGAGTCACGAGTTCCATCAATTGTCTACAAAGAGCACAAACTCGTCAGTTTTTTAGTGTTTAAACTGGAAGAGAATGCAGCGTACTTGAGGTCTTCAGCACGAGATTGAAGCTCCAGTTTCAACAGAAGACATTGAAGCTTCTCCTTTGCCATGGGAATCGAGCGGATCTTCACTAAAAACTGCTCGCACTGAAGCATACACACATCCAGACACCAGTGAGAAGACGCCAGAGTCCTAATAATGCCATTCCTGATCACTTACACGCCCCAGTTCGTTGAAATCTCCCGCGTATTCATCGAGGAGGACTTGTTCGGCCACGCTGGGCCACATGGCCAGAATCGTCTTGATGTCCGTGTCTTGTAGGTACATCGCCGTCAGGATGTTCACGTCTTGAGCCACCTTCGCGAAGGGAAACTTGAGTCGGCTTACCACAAACTCGAGGTTTGTGCCTTTAGTTCCTTTCATCACTTGGATCTTCTCAGTCTTCACAGACCAGGAAGGACGCTGAGCTATTAAGGCCACTTCCGTTTCACTCGTCATCGACACCAACGAGTCGCGTTCGTCGCCTTCGACAGATCTGCCAATCTCTCGCACGAAAAGTTCTTGGATGCGAGCTTGTGACAACGCAGTGACGCGTTGATGGGCGTCTTCCTCGTCGTCTCGAGTCCAGACGGACCCGTTCGGCGGAGGTGGAGCTCGATCTGCTGCTGCGACTTCGTTCCAATGCCATTTACGACGCTCTGTGGTCGCCATTGTAGCAGTTGCTTCGACCTCGGGACTTTCTTCCAGAACGGAGCCGTTCAACGCTGCGGGGTTGATGCCGTTCTTGCGCATTTGCCGTTCAACAGCAGGTAGAGGGACCCCAACTTTGAGCATCGTCCGGTACCGCGCAAGTGGATCCTCAGCAACTGGATCTGGCTCATCGCTGACACTGTTCTCGTCCTCTGGCTGTGGCTGCAGCACAACTGTTCAGTGTGATAAAACCTTGGAGTTCATGAATGCCAAACCTGTTGCTTTGTTCGCTCTGATTCTTCTGGTTCCTCCGCTTGCTGTGCTATTTCATCCATCCAAGCCCTCGACGGCGTGAGCGAGTCTCCCTTTCTCAAGCAAAGTTTGTTAGATCTCACATCCGCTAGCAAAAGGAGCCACGACTTACACCGATGAGGCGGAGGATACCCTCCTGATGTTCCAGTTTCTCTTCGGCTCTCAAGCGGATTTGCGCCAGGAACATCCTGGGCTTGAAGTCTCTCGTAGCCTGTGAACTGATCGCCCTTCTCTCCTGTATCACAGGAAAAGTAAGTAGGACTTTACCTCCAGCCTTTCTCAAAACTCAAGAGTTGTGTGATCACGAACTCCTCGCTGCGTTCTGTCTAAAGATATTGATTTAAGCAGCCCCAATTGTCCAGACTTTATCTCTTGTTTGCTGCCTGTAGACCTTCAAGCTCCTGTAGATCTCCCAGTTATGCGTAATATTGTCGCTGCACGTCTTCAAGCACATCACGACATGGAACCACCGCACGTAGCTTGATACACATCAGGAAAGCGCCAGCAAGCTTTCGGTGGAGAGAATAGACTTCCTGTGGGGGCGGTGTCAAGCGACCATGCATGAAAACCTCCGTGTGTTGTCCCAGTCTGGTGGTCAGCTTGCTCTTCTGGAAGTCAAACGGTTCATGAGACCTGAAAGGCTCACCGACTACCATTCCAGCTGCAACGTGGGCACGCATCATGGCTGGAGACTCGTCGCCAGTGAGGAAATGCATCTTAATAGAGTAGTCGACCATCGTTTTCTCGTCCTCATTCGCTGCAGCCCACACGATGTTGAAGTAATCGTCCACAAACGACTTCGGATACTCACGAGCAGCGCCGAAATCCACCAATCCAATCGTGTCGGTGGATGCGTTGTACATGAAGTTACTCCAGTTCGGGTCTGTCTGCATGAAGCGCCAGTTAAAAAGCTCGTGGATCGTGAGCTCGAGGATACGACGAGCGATACTGTCACGAACGTCCTGAGAGAGATGCACGGCCTTGTCGACTGCAACGCCCGAGATCAACTGCGTCGTCAGGATACGTGCTGTGGATAGCTCACGGTACACTCGTGGCACCACGTACTTCTCCCCCATGCCGTTTTGCTCGATAAGTTGCTTGAAACGCTCCTGGTTGTCTGCTTCAGCAATGTAGTCGCACTCGGCTGTGAGTTCCTCCTTGCCCACACGGATGATCTCGTCGATGTACAGTCCACGCGGCAGGATGTTGGTGTATGTCACCAGTCTCTTGAGGTTGAGCAGGTCGCTGCCAATTGACTCGGCTACACCTGGATACTGGATCTTGATCGCCACACGATCGCCATTCAGCAGCGTAGCGCGGTGAACCTGTCCGATAGACGCAGCGGCGATGGGAACGTCGTCGAATTCCTGGAAGTTATCGCGCCAGTCGTCACCCAGTTCGGTCTTGAGTTGCTGATGCAGCTGGTCTTTAGGCATCACGTGGGCACTAGAGCAAAGGCAATAAATCAGCAACTACAAAAGAATAACACTAGGAAGCCTTGCAACTTACTTTTCACGGACTCGATCTAGTGCCACTGCCAGCTTGGACGGGATCATGGCTTCGTCCTGGATGCTCAGCATCTGTCCGAGCTTCAAAGCCGCTCCTCGCATAGTGCACAGCGTCTCGGCCAGCTTCTCGGCATTGGCATCGGACACCAGTGCATTGTAGGTACCATTTCTGCCTCCACTACGTACAATTTCTGTCGCTGTACCCACTGCCAGCCTAGCTGCAAGACCACCAAAGCCCAAGATACGAGACAACGGGGACGACGGCACGTGTTTCTCCTCCCACACCTTCCTAGGCGGCTCTTCGTCCACAACAGGAGGTATCTCGTTTTTCAAAGGCTCAGAAGCACTTTTTTCCACCTCTGGCAACGCGATCTTGTCTACCTTTAAAGGTTCCGTCTGGATCTTCACCTCCGGGGTCTTAGGCGTCTCTCTAGTCGCCTCAATTTGCTGCTTAAGCACCGGAGCTTTGTCCTGTGTCTCAGTCTTCGTCTGTGTTGTCGGAGATACTGCAGTGGACTGCGTCTGTACTGGCTGAGAAGCCGGTGGAGGCGTAGCGCCCTCTCCGTTGAGGAAATAAGGCACTAACCGAGCCAACTCTGTCGCGTGTTTGGACAATTGAGCGCTCTTGGCAGCGACATCAGGCCCCTGTGTGCGCGCCACCTGCTCTGCGACTTTGCTGACGCCTTGCAGCACCCGCACGAAGTCCTGCGTCCACATCGAGAATGCGCACTTAGCTCCGTTGTGCGGCTCGGATTGCTGCTTCGAGAATGCACGTCAAATACGATTGTGGGTGATTGATGTGGTGTTTTTTACATTATATTAATGTGTAGCACACATCAGGTTGCGATCAAGCCCCCTTTGCTCTTCAACACAACAACCTGAACTCTTAGCAACGATGGCTGGTGCGACTTTGCTGATGGATGCGTGGCTGCTCGGTGGGATCTAACACTGTGTGTGCGACTGAGCAGAGCAAGTCCGAGCGTCTCACCTGCTGATCAAGCACAGCGGATCGCGTCGCCCTGGTACATTTATTGGTGCTGCAATAGTGAAGAGTATTCGGTTGACACAATTTTACTGCAGCGTCGCGTCTGAGTGACAACATCACGCGCTCCAAGGAGGAAGCCATTGCCAAGCTGCTCGGTGCGTAAAATGAATTTCAAGATAATACAGACAGGTGACTGACTGTTGCCGACTCTTATCCAGAGCTGCGCGCCCTGATCGTGTCGGGCCAGGCCAAGTTCGAGGAGCTGGCGACGCAGTACAGCGACTGCAACAGCGGCACGCGTGGCGGTGACCTCGGCCCGTTTGGCCGTGGCATGATGCAGAAGCCGTTTGAGGACGCCACCTTCGCGCTCAAAGTTGGTGAGCTGAGCGACGTCGTTGACACGGACAGCGGAGTGCACATCATCCTTCGTACCGCGTAATTGACCCGGAGAGTGAGGGCAAACTCACACCCTTGATTCGGATGTCTTTACGAAATGAAACTTTGTTAATGATATCTTTTACTAAATTCACACATACTGCTCAACTTGAGCATGCAGTTTGCCTAACATTGAATTTCTTCCGGCAAATCTACAGCCCATGATTTTTCACTACCGCATCGCCCCTGTCCTAAGCGAACGCCCATGAAAGACCTGCCTCCATAAATTCCAAAGTGGTCCGCTGGTGAGAGCTGCTAATAGTATTTCGGTCGAACACCTCTGGCTATTTGTACGCTGTCGCTCTTCCTTTTGCATCTTTATCAACCCCGGTCAGACTGCTGCCTATAATTAGCTCGCGGAAAGACCCTTTAATGGGCAGCCATCTGTTATGAATACAGCGCTGTTATTGATCATAATCGAAGTTCGCTTAGGACAAAACTTCGCTTAGGACAGGGGCAATACTATACATGTACATGATTTGGCCCATGGCTGACCATGTTTGTAATTTAAATATTTCCCGTTTAAAAATGCAGGCGGGAAAGCCAGTCATTTGTCTGACACGCGTCATGAGAAGGCGAACCGCTCGCCACTGCTGCCCCGCGCGTCCTGGCAAGACCCCGAGACCCCCGCCAACCGACAGCTGCCTCCCCCCCCCACGTCTGCCCGCAGGTACGCAGAATCTTTATGCTCCATCATCTTCATTGACGCGTACAGGACGCAAACTAACTTTTCCTGCTGCTGATTTCCACAGCTACACGGTCGTTGGGGAAAATGGCAGTCGATTATGGTTTGGTGTTGGCCCTCAGCACGGTCTTGTAGAGGCAACGGGCTGATTCCCTAAAATACTAAATATGTAGTATAGATATAGCTAAATCTAGGGAGTGGTGTGGTGGGAGCTTTGGTCTTGAGCAGAGAAACCGAAACTGAGTGGTGCTGGAGTCCGCACTACCTTCACGGGTAGGCATACCCAAAACCTTGGCTTGAGCTGCGCTGACTTGTTAACTCCCTCTGCCTCGAAACCTCTATTCCTGTTACCACAAATGCCAATTTCCACAGCTACACGGTCGTTGGGGAAAATGGCAGTCGATTATGGTTTGGTGTTGGCCCTCAGCACGGTCTTGTAGAGGCAACGGGCTGATTTCCCACCGAAAGGTAGGGGCAACACCTCTGACTTCGCTGGAGGTTGTGTAGTTGCTTGGATCCGCTGATAATCCTAGTCGACAGAGTGGCCACTGATTCCTGGCACAATCTTGTGTACTGCTTGAAAGTATCCGATGCCCAGCGACCGTGAAACTGAATTGTCAAAGTGTCAATGCCTGCGCGATACATGTGCGTTGCCCCTCCTGCCCTGAGTGAATGCGCGCTGTACACCCTAGGGTCATTTCCTGTACTTGCCGCCGCTTGTCGTATTGCTTCAGATACTTGGTGATTCGAGACGCACTCAGGAACGCCATCTTCATTAGTGTACACTGCCGCGGGAATATCGGCAGGAAGTGAACGCCTTGCCTTAAGCAGGCACAGAGCACCCAGCACTGGGCACACGAACGGGTGTCCCGAGCGTCGCAGAAACCGTCTTGTAGGGTCTCCTTGTTGGTTCGTCTTTGATCCGGTAAGCCGAATGTGCACTGCCGACGCATCCTTCGCCTCGAGAGTTGGTTGATCGCTCGAGTCAAGAACGGTAATGTCGTTAGCCTTCAGAGCAAACCATGCAAACCTGTTGGAGCTCACCGCTGCGATCTCGGAGCGTCTCAGAAGGAAAAAAAAAGCCAGACACAGTACACCCCAAAGAGCTTGGTGAAAGGGCTTCTCCATGTGAAAGGAGTGAAAGCACGTCTCCAGCAACTGGATGGAGATCGGAGCCTTGTGCCTCACCGGCGTGTCGAGGCATCTAATGCCCTTGATAAGCATGCGAGCCTGTGGATGGATAGACGGGAAGTGTAGGCCCGCGGCAGCGAAGAAATGTCGAATACCCGTAAGCGTGGCCGTAATTATTGTACTGCGCACTGGTAGGCCGGATCCATAGCATTCGCGAAGTCCCAGCAGTGCGAAATCGGTAATGTGCTGAATGGATGCGCATAAGGACATGGGCTCGAGTGTCGGATGAACCCCCCGACGGGAGCACCAGACCAGCCACTTTCTCAGGGCCCTGGCATACTGGCCGAAGGTGGACTCTGCAACAGAGTGCGCTCGGAGATGGAAAGCCATATCCGCTCGAGATCGGCCGACGTAACGTTGGGAGAAACCTGACACCAGTCACGCGTGAGGCAAGAAAATAAGTTAGCAGCTGAGGCGTCGTCAGTACTTCGCGAGCCGGCGTCCGCAGTCGTGTTGTCTGACCCCGGGATGTGAGACGACGAGAAACGAAGATTCCACTTCACCTCCCAAATACCGAGAAGACGGATAAGTGTCTGTGCGCGTGAGTTTGTGGCTACCATTTTGGACTGCCAGCTCACTGCCGACATGTTGTCGATGCGAAAGTGCACATGTACTGGTCGGGATGCTGCCCGCGTGCCGTAGCGGCTCGACCAGGCGGCCCCCACGTGTGCGCTGCCATAGTTGCCGACAACAATTCCCGATAATTGATGTCGAAACCCACAGATGATCGATCTTTGGTTCTCGAGATCAACGCCCGCTCCTCATTGGAAAACCGGTAGACGAGAACGGTCCTGTCCGCGCGAACGAGAGCAGACAACCCAGTGTCGGAGGCGTCCATCTCAACCACGACGTCGGGCTGGGGATGGCTTCCAAAATAAGCCAGTGAAACACCATTCAACACAGGGCGGCCCAGAATATGTAACCACCACAGCAGATCCTGCCGCATTGAATCCGTGACAGGTACAGTTTGCCACCGATGGAGGTGGCGCTCCTGTTGGCGGAGGCGCTGAAGGAAGGAACGAGCCGGACGAATGCACGTAGCCACATGACGAAGGCACCCAAGGAGTGAACGGTACTCCGAGCGACCTAGCGTGGATAACTGGAGTGCCGTAGTCACGATACGTTTAACTTTCGCGATCTTGGTTGCTGGCATTGAAATCAGACCCTGCGAGGTGTCAAAAATAAGGCCCAGCGCCTTTTGACGTGTGCTCCAGCGGGTGAACTTGTCTTCGTTGATGGCACGAGGCCCCAAAACGGTCAGCATAGCGTAGCGAAGGGACTGCTCAGCGTCCTGGCAGTTCGAGCCCACGTCGGCTGCGACATTAATATGGTCGTCCACCCAGCAGTAGTTGAAGAAACCCGTTGGGTTGTGTGTGTTGGTAGTATGACCGTGGACGTGTGCGATAGCCCCACCGACCACACCGTAGTTACCGGGGGATCCTGACCAGCCGAAAGCTGCCGACATGTCGATTACGAGCGCGGTGTCGCGGTCGAGGCACCCGCCAAAAAGGTGGACTGAGTTGCTGTGGATGCCAACGTGTTTGAAAGCCGACGCAACGTCGCCAGCTTGGACAGCGATATCAGCGCCCGGAACTGTACTTCTTACCGTGTAATCTCCATGGCAATCGCATCGCAGTGAACGAAATCCGGTTGGCACACCGCCGCCTGGTCCGTGAAGTCGTTGATCGAGTGCTCAACAGGGTGTGATATATCATGGATGACGCGACCGGTGGTTGCTCTGTCGCCGTCCCCTTTGTCCACTTCTCCGAATGAGCTAATATGAACTTCGGTCAAAATTGAAAGAAGGTCGATGTCGACCACAATACAGCGCCAGGCATCCTGCTCTTTCCGGATGTTGCGCACGAGCACAGCGTAGCGCTCATCCGCTGAACCATGGTTGCGAGGCCGACACTGCTGAGGGGGTAGTGGCTGTAATAGCGGTACTTGCGCTCCTGCCTCTGCGATGGCAAGAAGCTGTGGGAGGTGTTCATATCCGGCACAGGTTGCCGATAGTACGGCCGGTATCATGCCTTTGTTCGGTCGGTAGTCATCTTTGGTCTGGCCGCGAAGGAGCTCGGCGAACTGAGGAAGAGGCATACGCGTGCGTCGTACGAACTCCGACAGCGTGGCCTGTAACTCTTTGTTTAATCCTTCGCTGGAGGACCGGTCCTCGCCGGAGTCGCATGCTGGGAGGGTAAGTCCGACAGCACGCACCGAGCGTTCGATCCGACGGATACGAATTGACTCCCACAGTTCGAGCCTAGCCAACGCGGCTACTGTCATGCGCCTTGTTGCGGCTACCGTTGGCGCGGGTCGGAAACAAGGCGCAGGGGGCTTAGAGAACAGTGGAGAGCAGATGTGACACGTTCGACTAGAGAAATTGGTGGCGTCTCCGGCTGTGGTTGACAGTCCGGCAGTCGCCGTGCTGTGAATCGCCTCCAGCGTGTTCTGTACGGTGACGTCCAAGCCGGGGGGCGTTGGTGGCTGAGCGCCATGGGGCGACCCGTGTAAACCCGAATTGCCGTGGGGCGAATTCGGTTGAAATTGTGAGGTACTGATGATGGTATCATGTTGGTAACTGCGCCCATGTTCGACGGGTTCCAGTGACTGCGCTCCACATCCCGCCGGCGGCTGTATGGACGTTGACGAATTGACTCCCACAGCTCGAGCCTAGCCAACGCGGCTACTGTCATGCGCCTTGCTGCGGCTACCGTTGGCGCGGGTCGGAAACAAGGCGCAGGGGGCTTAGAGAACAGTGGAGAGCAGATGTGACACGTTCGACTAGAGGAATTGGTGGCGTCTCCGGCTGTGGTTGACAGTCCGGCAGTCGCCGTGCTGTGGATCGCCTCCAGCGTGTTCTGTACGGTGACGTCCAAGCCGGGGGGCGTTGGTGGCTGAGCGCCATGGGGCGACCCGTGTAAACCCGAATTGCCGCGGGGCGAATTCGGTTGAAATTGTGAGGTACTGATGATGGTATCATGTTGGTAACTGCACCCATGTTCGACGGGTTCCAGTGACTGCGCTCCACATCCCGCCGGCGGCTGTATGGACGTTGGCGCAAAATATGAAACCACACTGCTGCCGGTGGACTGGGACTCGACGGGGGAACTAAACTCTGTAGCAGAAAGATGCGTGTATTGGTGCAAACAGATTGTTGACCGAAGTGGAGCAGAGCTCACTGCACCTCGGCCTCCTCACTGACGTCCAATGCGACCGTCGTGCCGGCGGTCAGCGCCGTAGTGCCGGTCGATAAACTCCTGAAGATCTCGTGGCAGCCGTCGTTCCCACGTGTGTGTACGTCGGCCGTGACCGCACCGATCCGTGCTTCCGCCATGGCACATACCACCACCCATGAAGCGCAGGCATGGCTCCAAACCAGCGGCATCGCGCGGGATTTGGCGTCGGATGTAGTCGGGCATGATGGGAGTACGAGTTGAAGGGCCTCTGCGCGGCGCTGATGGTACACCATTGCCGGTAGGTCTAGATGTTGAACTTGCAGACGCATGGTGAGCGCGAGAGAGGCGCAGCGCGAGGCCGTTCAGCGCTGCCTGCCATTCAGCACCGTGGTAATCAATGGCTCGCACAGCTTCGCAGTAATTCCGCCACCACACAGGGGAGTCATCAAGCAAGTGCGACATCGCACGCCCGAGGAACGTGCTCACGTGCTGTAGTGTTAGCGTGACCCGCTCTGGGGTATTATCGTCGCGTTCGACATTGGCGACAACGAAACGCTTGAGACGGGACGTCATCCGCCGAGCGTATTCGAAAAAGAACGCGTCGCCGACAGAGATCAGGCCGCCGATGGCTGCAAGAAGGTCTTCGTAGCTCGAACATTCGCCAGATGCCGAGGGAAGCGCTGCACTTGCCCCAAAGTCGGATGCAAAGTTGGCATTGGACGAGCCCCGTTGAAGGCGCTCCAACTCTGACTGAGGTCGGACATGCAGGATGGTGAGGCCGCGACTACCGAGACGGGCACTGTAGAGGGCCATCAACACAGCAGGCGTTGATTCGAAGCGGACCGCATCGTGCTCACGAAGCCTAAGAACAAAAGACATTGGAGTGGTGTACGCACCTTCAGGAGACGGCATGATCTTGTACAGCCGATGAGCAGCTAGCTGGTGAGCCTGGGGCGGGTAGTACTCCCCCTTGACTCTTGTGCGCGGCACGAGGAAGCTGGAGCAGCGCAGGTGGCAAACTTCCCGATCGGGCATGTCTTCCGTGTTTCCCAGAGGAGGAAGTGTCCAGGTCGACGTTGCGTCCGTCAGCGTAGGCGGCGGTACGGTACACATTTTAGGGTGTAAGTCCTGAGGCGGCTGGTTGGAGCCAGAAGAAATCGTGTCCTGACCGGGTTGTAGTCGCTGCTGTAAGTCCATCACCAACCGGAATAGCCAGTCAACCTTGCTGTCGAGGGACTCCCCAACCGGTCGGGAGGAGGCTGAGGGCGGAGCCATCGCTGGTAGTGGCGGTTCCGCGTGATCAAGCCCGTCAAGAAACTCGTCAAGCCGGAACGACGCCGTTTGAGGCCGTGGTACATGGCTCTCAGCAGATTGGCGGGCAGTACCACCTTTGATGGACGTCGACGTCGACGGTCTGGCCTGGCGCGACGGTGGAGGTGGCGCGAGACTTTCACTCGTGTACACGATAGACCGTCGTGGCGCTTGCGGGCGCCTGGTCGTGGGTATAGCAGAGGATGTGGTGTCTACGGGTGCAGAAGGAACAGCAGCCAGGGTTCCGCTAGTGCTGGCGGTAGCCATTTCGACCTCCGAGCTGCACGCGGTGGCCAGAGAACGATGCGTTTCGGTCGGTGCCGGTGGTGCAGACTTGCGCTTCGGCTTCTTCGATGGTTCACTCGGTACAAGGCCAGGTGCAGCAGCAAGTGCACGTTTTGCCTTCCTCTTACCGGCAGAACCAGATTTCCGCGTGGCAATGCGTGCACTTAGGCGTTGTGGTGGCGAGGCAAGAGGAACGTCATCGTCCCCGTCAACGATGATGACGGTTCCATCAGGGGCTGAGCGCTGGGCTCCCTCGGCCGGAGCTGGAGCCGGGGATGGCGTCGGAAGGCCACCGCTGAGAATGGCAGACAGCATGGCATCCAGCGGTTCGTCTTGAGTCACACTATCGTCAGGTTGCGGTAGTGGCATCGACGATGCGAGGGATGAGCGAGCTCCCGATGAGTCAGCGTCGGGCTGCGTTAAGACAACGCGAGGAGAGTTGGGGGCGGACGAGGCTGCACGAGGAGAGCTTGGGGCGGACGAGGTCATACTGATGACTAGGTCGAAGAACTTGGACGAACTGTAGCTTTGGTCTTGAGCAGAGAAACCGAAACTGAGTGGTGCTGGAGTCCGCACTACCTTCACGGGATAGGCATACCCAAAACCTTGGCTTGAGCTGCGCTGACTTGTTAGCTCCCTCTGCCTCCGAAACCTCTATTCCTGTTACCACAAATGCCAAATCATGTTGTGTTGGACTATAGAGGCGTCTCATCCGCCCCAGAACCTGATTCCAGGTCCTTAATCCGCTCTGTGTTCGCTTTAAAGGCTCCGAAGTAGAGAAACCTCGAAGAGGTGCGAATATGTTTGTTGATTGGATATGGATGCAGCTTTTGCTGATAAAATGCCTGCAGCTCGCCCAGAATCGCTCACACGCGCAATACACCACCGTGAAGCAGTTGAGAAGCACGACCAGAGCTCTCTACGAAACGGTATGACACATCTAATACGATTTACCATGCGATGCATGTTCGACAACTACTCTTTAACTAACGCTTTGTGTACTACTGTCACTTAGTAACCACTGCATTACTGTCACGTGGTACTCGCTGGAGTTTCTGTTCAGGTATGTTTGATCCATGACCTTCGTGGCGATGATAGATAGTCAGGCTAAAGAGGTTCTCCATGTTTGTTCCATGTTTCTCCCATTTATTGATGTTACACAGCATCATGGCTCGAACAAAGAATACCGCCTGCATCTTAAGAGTCGTGGACATGGAAGTATCGCCAAGTAGCAGTAGCGATGCGGACAATCTGCTCGATGACACTGAGCTGCAAGTCTCTTCTGGGAGTATGATGATGACCGAGACTGTGCTTGATGGCGTACCAAATGCTCAAAACACCGGTGATATTGCGGGGCCAACCCGAGACGTTGGTGGTGATAAGGCTGACAACAATTCAAAGGATAATAGCGACGAGAATAGCGACGCTGCTGACAGTGGCGATCTTCAATCCAGCGACAATGATGATAGTAGTGAACCAGATCCGGAAAAAAGGAGGGCAGCGAAACTACTTCGTCTACGTCTCGCAGCAGCCGAAAGCGTGCGATCACCGATTGTGACGAAGAGTTGCATTATGTGCCTGCCCTACAGAAGTATAAAAGACATGGAAAAGTATGGATCGGTACCTGAAAACGTATCAGCGGGATACTTTGACGATGAAAGCAATCTCTGAGACTCAGAATGTCAGACTACGCAACCAACGATGAATACATACACATTGCGCGTTTCACTATACTATACTAAGTAGTTCTGGATCATGCAAGATAATGGGGGGGAACTGACCGGCACCCCAGCTAATCTCTCACGCGTCAAATTATATATCGTCCTGGAAACATGATTTAACCATGGTTATTAAATGCAAATACATGGACATCATTATGACACGTGGTAGTATTGCTCATGCAGTATGAGGGTCCGACAGGCGAAAATCGCGTTCAGTCTTCAATTATCGGGTAGTGGTGCGAACATGTTTTGGCTGTGACCCAACATGGGGAATACATGCTCAAAATAAAATACCTGACTCCGCAATATATTTCGGGGGAATCATGGAGAAATCATAGTAGCCATGGGCAAAATCCATGATTACTGTCCCCTAGCCCTAATAAAAAAACATGGGCTGTAGCACTGGGCAATTTCTTCTCGTGAATTTGTTTTGCTCCACCCCAGTGATACGAAAGCTTTGCACAAAAGATGGGGCAACAGCGGAAGCTGTCACGCTTCCCTAGTTAACAGAGTTTTGCGTTTGTTGGGAAGGTTACAAGAATATGTTGCATCAATTGTTGCTCTTGATCACTTTTCGTTTTGCCAACACAGTCATAGAACCCTTACGGCCACAAGTGAAACACTTCAACCAAGAAAAGACGATGAACAAGACTGGCGTCGCTCTCTTGATTGCCGCCCTGATCATAATTTCCTCCCCCACGAAAGCTCAGCAAGACTGTCGGGGCATGGCCTGTGGGAACGACTTATTGCCCCGGATGAGTCGTATCAGCAAGTGCTGCAGAGACATGGATGCGGGCATGACAGCGCTTACTACATGTATTGCTACGATAGTTGCCAGCATCAAATTCCCTGCGCGTGAAGAATTTCGCGTACTTAATTACACGGGAAGTATTGTCGTTTTCACCCAGATTTGTAGAACCGGGAGGGAAAATCGGGGCTTTCTGAATCGATTCCTTCGGTTGTTAGCCAATCAGAGGTGAGCTATGTTAGTCGCTTCACTTCGCATCTCCCGGTAATGGATCCAGCAACCCCGGTCTGGCGTAGCTCTCCTTGACGCGTTTCGCTCAATGCCAGCACACCTAACCAAGCCCAGTAGGCTTCACGAGGTCCCAATCCTCGTTCATCGTCCGCACGGAGCCCCAGCCTTCGCACCTCGCCGTACCAAAGGTGTAGCCCACGGCTCGAACAGCAACGAGTAGCGGTTTCCTCGAACGACCTGCTGATCAATCTCTCTGTGGAAGTACGACTCAAGAACACTGTCAACCAGCGTCTGTCGTCGGCGGGATGGCTTGGCACCCACCGGATTGGTTGCGACACCTGGTTAAGACAAAGCTGTGGGGCATCATCGGGCGTGAATTGAGGCCGCTAGCAGTTCCAACTGGAACTCCACCAGTGTGGACATTTGATGAGCACGAGCCTGTAATTGAGATGTTCGAGAAGTACACTTTTATGCGGATGAGCACTAAGGTCCTGGATTCGTGGACAAGTGCAAAAGAACGTCGATACTTGTTGAAAAACCAGCAAGAATCTGCCTTGCTTTCTGTCTACAAGTATGACAACGAGACTTCAACTATTGGTCAGCATGCAGACTTTGAAGAACAGTGCATTGGTCCGGCTTCAGCTGATCGCGGAGGTGCTGCGACAGAAGAACTCCACCAAAGCATGATGGTTTCACTGAAGGAGAAATGGGGTGCTACGTTCACTGCACAAGATATGTCATGGCGTCTTTGAGCTTCTCTTGTTCTCAAGAAACCAAGACCGCAACACGAGCGTGAAATCGCAAAGGGGTCGTCACCAAATTTGGTTTCTCAGTTCAGGCCTGCCTCAAAATCTAGTGACCAGCTCCTGCAGCGTGTGCAGCGCAGCGTAAAGATGGCTAAGAAGGTTGTACTGGCATGCAAGCAAAAGTGAAGCACTTCGCACAAACTGTCCAAGTGTTGCAAACTGCAATCGTGTCCATGGACCAAATGCTAAAGACTCATTTAGATGTGATCGAGGCAATGGGTGAGGATGTGGTGATACAACCAGATATTATGGAGGGAGCGTCAGCGTTGGCCACGATTCCGAACCAAGAAGACGTCGACCACGCCTAAGCCAACTCGTTTTTGAACACGACTAGCTTTACAATCTAATTATGCATTCCCACCTCACTAATTCCGTCTTCATCACCCGAACACTCGTCGTCCTTGTTAGGATCGCCTCGCTCCGAGAACACAAGCAGCTCGTCCATGCCAAATTGATCGATTCGTGAGGTACTCACGTACTCATCTCCCAGGGCTGATGTAGGGTCAAACTTACCGGTTACACTCCACCCACAGTGCTCGAAAATGTAGGTCATATCAAAATTTTGGAACTGCTGGAGCACATTTGCAATTAGTATACCTTGGTTTTCTTGGATCGTTCGACGCACTGCCGCTTGAATGCTTTCTTGATTAAGCCAAACAGATATTCGATGGGATTGTAAAACGGGCAGTATGCAGGAAGGAAAATGGGAATGATTCCGAGCGAACGCAGGTAGTAGGCGATGTCAGGGTGGCAATGGATCTTGGCACCGTCCAGAATCCACACGGAACCGCTTCCAGGGTATTAAAGTACAGTCTTTCCCGAATGCGCATGTACACGACAGCAGTCTACAAACTTTGCGCGGTCAAACGTACCATCTATGTGAAATGTTTCCACGAGGCCGTTCACAGATATAAAGCAAAGCAGCGATACTCGTGCTTTCCGTTTGAGCTCTCCACGAAACGCAAGCTTTTTTCTTTTCAAGCAGTACCCACGCGAGCGTAGCATGCCCCTGTTGTCGAAGCTGACTTCATCGAGAAATTGAATATTCATTTGGCACCACTTCATCGAGCTTAACTCTAACGTGAAGCGTACGCTGTCGATCGTCTTGATGCTCATCGCCCGTCGCTCAAGTACCTTCCATACCATAATTTATTCGACTGAAGGACCTCTCCGACCGGTCCCAAGAAAATGGTACACCATGCATAAAATTGTACAGCGTGCTAAAACTTTTGACTGACAAACACGGTAATTGTTAAATGATTAGGGGGGATGAGAAAATATGCGAAATGTCAGAAGGTCAATTTTAAGCCTAGTCTATAGGCGCAAGGAAACTGTCTGAAACGCTCTGTGGGCTGAGAAAGTCAAGAAAAGGTAAAAAACGATCAAATTGGGCCGGAGCCATGTGCTCTCGGGCAGGTAAATTCAGTAATGAGTCCATGATTTTTGTGGCGGAGTCCATTATTAAGAGCATGCTCACGACCAGTCGCTGCTGTGTATGCCTATTGGTAGAAATATCTACCAATTAAACATGCCCACGCATAAATAGATAGACACGTGGCTAGCTGTTGGCCAGCAGCCACAGATAGCTAAAGAAGGCCACAGTAGCTCTTCGGTTCGGCTGACGTAGAGGGGGCATTGCCAGTCGTCTTTTTTCAGGCCGAACCCGCCCAGACCTCCCAGCCCGACTCGTCGCGAATTTGACCCTGCAGGTAGCCGCTTCCACCTCCCCCCCTCCCGACGACGTAGCTCACCGGAAGAGCGCAGGGCTTGCCCTTAGGTAGCTGGTTCAATCCAGCCGCCGTCATCCCAGAGGTGGAAGCGTGCCACGTGCTGCAGCCATGAATCGTGTACGGCGTGCCAATGCTGCTGCGTGCTTTGTAGGGTTCTAGCGGGTCTTGTGCGCGTTGTTGGTGCCACGGTTTCGATGACTAATAGTTTGATAACATGCACGTGTATTGCGCTCTTATCTTCGTCGTTTTGTTCTGTGCGAGTGTCTACGTACTAGCTACAAGCTCAAGGCCATCCTGGCGATCGGGATCTTGGACGGCTGCAGCACTGCGCAGCTGCTGCAGACGCGTGATCTTGTCGTTGAGGGCGCCTCCCTGATATAGGTCGTGGAGGTGCTTGCGAACTGCCGGGGAACCGCGCGACTTGATCTCAAGCCTGCCGAGAAATGCCAGCACCGCTGCTTCAGCTTGCTTGCCGAGCGCGAGGACTTGGTCACGGTAATTGACAGCGCTTGGGTCCAGCTTTAAGTCGTCAGCTACGAACAGCTTCATGAAGGCCACGAGCTGTTTCGCGTTCGAGCGCTGGCGTTTGGGCGCATCAGCCAGTCCGAAGGGCTCCTGTGCGTACCACGCAAACCATGTTGCGTGAAGGTGAGTCACTGATGTCCGTCTGTGCTTGGTTTTCTCTTGTACTTGGCTTGGCTCTTGCTTACGCTTCTTGTTCGTGTCTTGTGTTGTACCCCCTTCTTGCTTAGCCTCTATGACATCCATGCGCTCATCTTGGCGCTTGATGGGCAGCATTAATTGGTTAATCACACTCCGTTGGTGATCTTGGATTCGTTGCTTGTTTCCATGTGCATTGGAGTAGGTGGTTCGTTGCGCGGTGCTGGCGCAGGTTTCTTGTAGGTGGCGAGGTGTGACGACCATGCCAGAAGTTCTGCAATCGCAGCCCCTGCGTGGACAACAGCCGTCTCCAAGCGCCTGACCGCAAGCCCACCGGAGCGAAGCGTTTTCAGCAGCGGGTAGTGCAGCACGAGGTACGCTGTGAGAACATCCGCCACTTTGGGACTGATGTTGTACTTGGAGCTGTTCATTGTGTAGCATGTTGCGAACAGAAGCCGCTGTACACCTGCAATCTTCAGCCGCGTCTCGGCGTCAAACGCGTCCAGGTCCAGCAGCTCCACGTCCGCGCCCGTGGCAAAACCACTGAGCGCCTTGCCTATCATGCGGTCCTGTCTGCTCGTGTTGAAGATGTAATTAAACCCTTTGTTTGTCGTTGACATGTTCCAGGCGCCGCGGTCGAAGATCCAGCGCTCCGTGAGTCCATCACAGCCGTTGACGTGCTGCGCCCCACCGCGCCGAAAGGAATGGGATGTCAGTGGCTCAGTCACCCCAGCGGCAGAGGTTACGCGATCAAGCAGGCAATTGACGTGGGTGTAGATCGTCGGCACAGCTGCGGCGGGCTTCGTCGAACAATTGGCGCGCGTAGCGGTGGCGTCAAGCGCGGCAAATTCACTTGGGTGGTTCAGGGCCTCAAGCAGTGGCGTCGCCGGCGACAGGTTAACAGCGGCCTCGATCGGGATCTCCGCCAAGTTGTCGATCAAGGCCGGTGTCGGTGCGGACTGCGTGACCAGGGCCATGGCAATCGCGTGAAGCGGGCACGTGACGAAGTCGGTTTCCGGGAAGAGCGAGAGCCCCTGCTCTTCGGAAGTTTTCATTCGGATGAAGCGTGCGAAGAACACGTCAGCCGCATCGACGGACAGGTTTGGCTTGTGCACAAGCGACAGATCGGAAGCACGGCCGAACAGGTGCCACATCAGACACAGTAAGGCAGCATCTTGGTAGTCGCTAGGGGAACATACACTCTCATACAAATACAGCATCAGTTTTCTAAAGTCATTCTTTGAGCATGGTGGTGCTTTGTTAACCGCCTTTCCGTCTCGCTTCATGCAAAAGCGCTCGAGCGTCTTCCCCATGCTAAGCAACTTTGCTTCGACAATGTGCCGTTGCACGGGGAAGAGCTCAAAAAGCCACATCTTACTCTGTCGGTAGTACTGCATGGAGGTGTTCCGGGCAAGTGGTTTGCCCTTCTTGCCCTCGTTAAATGCAAGATACATGCCATACTTATCTAACACAGACACCAAACAATTACCTGTACCATCCTGTTCAATGCATTGCTTAACATAGTCAAACTCAACATCTTCGCTCTTTACGAACGTCTTAAATACCTTGATGGCTGTTTCCTTGACACGCTTGGTGTTGCCAGGTTTTAGCTCGTCGAAGCCCATTCTGGTCGGATAAGACGGATGGGCTGCAAATATGCAAGTGATATGTCTTTCACTTGGTGTTTGTAGACGGATACACATATTTTTAGTCCTCCTCCGACCCGATACGTCAGAATGGCTGGCGTAGAGGACCTACCACATCTTCCACATTCTGATTGGCTTAAAATAAAAGATTGAAGAATTTCGATTGGGTCGAGCTAATAACAAATTGCTAATTGGTCGATAATGAGCCCCCATGCCCCATATAAAAATTAAGTGAGGTCGGATAACTGATTATATTTATCCATATCAGCCCATTATGCCGCAGTGTTCTCCACACCGTTGTAATAGAAAAAAACGCGTGAATTTGAGCTCATAAACAGCCTTTGCTTCATCAAGAAACGCAACAGGGTGCCGCGTATAAAAGTCCAGCAGCCACGCTCGCTGCTCTTCCGTGAATTGACCGTTCTGCTTTGTAGAGCGTCGCTGATAGTCCGTGTCGGACTCAAAGCGCTGGATCCTGCTAGAAATGGTGTTGACGTGCTTGTTGTAGATCGTCGCGAGTTGCGGTTTCGACAAGCCCAGGTAGAAGTATCCGTTGAGCGCATGCATGACAGAGGCTACGTACACAGTCTCAGTGCGAGGTTGTGTCCACCGTCCACAGTCCGGGACGGTTGCCACAGTTTCGCCTTGTCTATGAGGCATCCGCTTGGAAAGCCTCACCAGCTAACAGTCGAGCTTCATCAGGTTTCCTGCCAAAACCAGACCAGCGCTGGCGCAGAACAAGTTCAGCTGTAAGAAGTGATTGTATTTCTTTGATGATCACTTACAGTTTTAGCAAATAAAGATCTCATTTATTTTCTACTTGGGCTTTATACTTATTTCTTATAGAACTTAATGGAGAGAGAGGATGCGTAACTACATTGCCATGAGGAATTTCTCGTACACGACATACGAATCGCAGGATCAGAATCAAATATTCAAAATGCATTTGGCTTACATAGTTGCTACGATTTGGCAAAGGTATCTGTAGCGAAAGAACTGCATCACGGGTCCAATCTTTCCTTCAACTCCGTCCAGCTCACCACCGTGAACACAATCTCCAAAAACATGAGGACGAATATTCCGCAGCTGTAGTTGTCAAGCTGTGGAATCCCCTCGGCCCTTTGAAATCTGTAGCGTTTGGGGGACTTGAGTTTCGGCAACAGAGGAAACACTTCAGCCTTTAGATACCTCCTCATCTTCTTAAACCTGTCTCCGGCTTGCTGGGGATCATACACTCTTACATCGCCTGTGCAGAAGTTGACAGCTAAGGCACACTAATGGTTCAGGTCGTAATTGATCACAGCGAAAAAGAATAACTTTTCTGCATCCAAATCTATGTTAGATTCAGCAGCTTTCAGCTGCTCCCATACGGTATCCGCTCTTATCATATCTGAATCAAAGACAGGGAATCGTAGGACATCTGACCGAAGCGTAAAATGATAGCTTGGGGTCTCGACCGTTGAGCAATCCTTCCCACGACGAGATCTATGCAAGGCCCTTCAACCTCGGTTTTACCGCATAGCGAGGTCGACCAGTAGAAACTGCTTAGCACTTCAATTTCTTTTAAACGCTGTATCATTGTCGCGTGCTCTACGATGTCTTCTTTCCACTCAGCTCCAAATGGCTCCCATGCAGATGTATCATGCGCTTCAACCCATTTGATGGCTGCTTCAATTCCGTCATAATGAGAAATGATTTCGTGCCACTTTCGCATAGCTCTTAGCGTATCGATTTCATACACCGCCCTTCCAGTCATAACCGTGACATCGTGTTGAGATATCCGACTTTCATAATCGCTGAACCATCGATTCTGTAAGTGAGCAACTTGTGTGTCGCAGGAGGCTAGTCTTCCTATGGGTAACACAGTCATAACGGAGTCTGTTGAAGTGGGCTGCTTTTTCCTCTTCTCAAAGACGGTAATTTTGGCTCGCTTGGTTTGCTGGAGAAACTGGCAACGCGCGTAAACTTGGTGCGTGCTGTAGGTAGCACCTTCCCTAATTGCATCCAGTAATACAGCAAGCGAGGGTGCATTTCCAGCGGCAACAGCAGCAACAAAACAAGGCGTTTGACACAAAGCCTGGGTCTTCGCCATTCTTCGTAGACTGTGGGTCCCCTTGCCACACCCAGCCCTGTTTCCCTTTTTGTCTATCGTCCATTACGGTCGTACCGATGAACGCATCTCATTTTCGCTCAAATGGGTGCTCGAACTGTCACGACTATCTCTTGGTCCAATTTAAAAAATCTGCACATTCTCAGACTGGTACAAAGTGTCCGGGACATTCTCAGACTGTACGGCGGCATCCGAGACCGTCCCGATGCTGCTTGAATGACCCTGGTGAAGGCTAGAAGAATCCAGCTCATCCATAAGAGAGTAGAGTGCTATGCTGCTCGGCGACAAGTGTGAATTTCCTTCACCATCGACACGTTCAGCGAGTTCAGTCGAGAGACAATCATCTTGACAGCAGCCAGTCTGAGATTGTAACACAAGAACAGGTTGTACATCAGTCTCTTCTAAAGCGCCAGGCTCAGTTGACACTCCAGACTCAGTTGAGATTCCCGCTCCTGAAGGAGTTGATTCAGATGGCACGTCACGAGTAAAATTTACCGTCCGTTGTTCTAGCGTTTCGTCTCGATCTGGCATGCTCCGACTTCTTTCACCAGGCATAATTACTTCGGAGCAATGACCAGCTTTCACGCATTGGAGAAACTTCTGCTCCGCCGCCATTAGATTGATGTGCCCCATTCGCATCCCACGCCAGCTATATGCTTACCCACCGCAAACAGTTCTTTAAATTTTTCGTTGGGAGATTTCGCCGCGCGGCCGGTAAAGTTGGCATTTGTATCTCTTCGTAAGGATCCATGCATCATCCGGAACGGGTATCTGCTTCATCTTTCGGTAGTCCTTGACCAGCCAGCGCGGATGGATGATACCTTCGGGCACTAGATGGTCACAACCAATCGCCTTTTGGTAGAAGACGATATGTCGGCATGACAGCAGGCGAGTAACTCCAAAGATAAACGAACATGTCCAGTTATCCGAATTTATCATGTACTCATCTGGCAAGTCTTCGTCCGTGCTTGAAGGGTCCTTGCTTGGTGTGTACTGCATCATCACGTACGGCCCCGCGGGTAGTATCTGTACGATGTTGACGACATGAGCGCGAGATCGTATTGCTGCTTCACCAGATCCACAGCATGGCGCGACACGGTATTCAACAGCAGGTTCATTTCTCAGGCGTACTCCGAGTTAATGTAAACACCGATGCGGTTGATGTTCCGGGACCACATCGTCTCGCTGACGGTCTGCCAAAATAAAATTGAAACCGCACTATCGTCCAAAGTGGTAGAGCGATTAACCAAACGCTTTAGTTTTTACCAGCCTGATTCGAGTCTGGAACAGCAAAAAGCAAAGCACCGGTTAGCTGTATTTCATAGACAAATTATCACATCACACTCACCGATTGTTCGTGTGGTTGCCCATGTGCGGCACATTACCGCGGCATATTGAACTCCAACGTTCTTTGCAGTTTGTCCAATTCGCGTCGAAATAACTGAACCAAAGCTTTTTCTTTTCTTCAGAGCGAAGAACCACCTTAATGGCAGCTATCACGTTGTCGTACACCGATTCGGTGGGTGCGCTCACCAGTAATTGAATCAAACGTTTCATTCCCTTCTTCGTCCAAACGTCCATGTTGTACTGTTCTTTTGCCACCTCACCCTCCAAGCACCTCACCACATGAAAGTGGCAAAGCAAGATCCGAGCGCTCGGGAATTCTTCCTTCAGCACCGACAGCTCGGTAACGTCTTTATCGATCATAATCACTGCGATGGAGTCAAAACTCGGACAGCCTTCTTTAAATTATCGGCATGCAATACGGAGCGTCTCCTTCTGCTCGTTCGCGATAAGACAATGCTCTAACGTACGCATTCCATATTAAATGCACAGCGTTAGACGGTCGACCAGTCCCATTCATGATACCGTTTAAGATTATAAACCTGGCAAAGTGAAGAGAACAAACCTGCACGTGTTGTCCTTTTCCTATGGTGTCATGCACCATGAAGCTGAAGAGCTTATAGTTGGAATTGTTGGTATAGTGGGTGGCATCTACTAGGATGACCTCTGGAAAGTTTGCGGACATTGTCCTCGTGTGTGTGGACTGAATGGAGATACACTCCGCAGTATTTTGGTGAGACAACAACGTGTAAAATTAGAACTTCCATCATGAAAAGCGAATAGCCACAGATATAACGTACCCCGTTTTCTGCATTCATGTAGACTCTTGTTAGGTTATTATCCTGTGATGCGAAGTCCTCCAAAATAGCGCATACTCGTTGTTCGATCTCAGGATATACATAACTTTTTCTTTGGAGCCGAGCGACGCGATTGTGTACATCCTTCATTTGAGGCACCACTGTCGTGTTCTCCATTATGTATTGAAGTATCCTTTTCCTTTTGGCTCCAGCTCGATGGAGAGTTTGAACGGTCGCCAAAACGTCTTCATCAGAAACTTGTCTAGCTTCATGGTAGGTTTGGAAGGCTTCTCGACTGACGACGTGGTTGTATCCAGTTATCTGCTTCGTTATACGAGCCTCCCAATCGCCGGTTTCTTGAACACAAGCATTTATCTAGATTAAAATAAACAAAGAAGTTGCAAACGATAAGTATCGTATTTTAAAAGTTGTTAATTGATCAAAGTACCTATGCTTTGCAGCCAATTTTCCTCGATAATTGGTGGGAACGCTTACCTTGTCCTCGACTCTGGCGGGGGTTACCGTGGTGGGTGCAAACGTAAGTTTTGTTATTGAATTGCACTTCTTCAGGAATTTCCGAGCATGCAGACATGTTTTTCTTGGTTCGTTCGCTGCGCTTGTGAGCAGGTGTATTTGTTCGGACGAAATAAATCTGAGTAGCACAAGCAATCAAGCGCGATCGTTCACACAGTCCAGCTCGACACAACCATTTCAGTTTCATGCACAATCTCAGACTGTCGCACAGTTCAGGCTTAGCCCACATACCTGATACGTCCGCCAGTTATACGTCTTCAGATACCCCTCCAGAACGTCCCAACTCTCGAGCACCTTCCGGTCGAGCTCTGGTGCGTGCACGGGCTCATCGAGAGCGACGATATCGCAGCCATCATTCCCGCTATCCGCGTGATCAGCATCGATGCTGCTAATGCCACCTGGGTTGATTTCCGCGTTGCCAGAGTGACCACTGCTATTGAAAGTTGGCGGAGACCTCTGATCGTCGAAGCTTGAGCGAGGCGTCCGTCTACTTAATCTTTTCTTCTGTCGCTTTTTACGGGAGTGCCGACCCCCTGTCCATCGTTTCCTGCGCAACCCCCTTTTCCTTTTCTTCTTACGTGTATGTTCTGGGCTATCCGTGTCTTCATCGCTGTCGATGCTTGAGCTGGTGGGACTACTGGAACTACTGGGGCTACTTAGCACCCACACACGACACCCCCTCATACCCTCATTCTCATCGGACAGGCTTGAGACGCTGGATGGTCGCCGCGACATTCTCTTGGCTGGAGCTCCGAAAGCGGTTAGCAGCCTGCTGATTTCTGAAATTGTAGGGGAAGATTTTTTACCACAAATTTGCGTTATCCAGAGTGATCGTCTTTGGTTAAAGATAAGTGCTCTTGGGATTATGAATGGATACATATATACCACTCTATTGCACTTTTTAATTACTGTATACGTAGCCACTCTCGCACTTCAAAACGAAATGATAAACTCAACAAAAACTTTTTGAGTTAAAAATGGCTCCAAATAAAGTGCAAACGCAGTACATGTGTATCTTAATCGCCGTATATGAGGCATTGTGTCGAGTCTCGAAGTAAGCGATAATTTGAAAAAGTGATATTAATACATATTAACGTTATACGTCACTTGTACATATAAGTTGGCCCGACGAAACTGGGCTAGGAGTATGATTAAACTACGGACTGATTGGGACCGTGTTGTATTCTCTGATGAGAAGAAGTTCAATCTCGATGGTCCAGACGGCCTACAGTACTATTGGCATGACCTACGCTGCGAGAAGGAGACCTACTTCAGTCGTCAAAACGGTGGGGGCTCTGTCATGATCTGGGGGGGGGGGGTCCTCTCGAGGAAAAACCGATTTGGCTTTCCTTATAGGCCGCCAAAACTCATTCCACTACCAGGAAACGCTAGCTAACTACTTGATTCCATTTGGAGAAGCGCTCCATGACGGGGCTACATCTTTCAGCACGACAATGCAAGCCTACACGCATCCAAAAGCACGATAGCTTTCCTTGAGAGCTCCAAAAATTGAGGTAATGGACTGGCCGGCGCATTTCCCGGACCTCAATTCAATAGAGAACGTCTGGGGCTACCTTGCGCGAGACGTTTACAGTGGTGGCAAGCAGTACATGACGTTGAATGAGCTCAAAGATACCATCCTGAAGGCATGGGAGAACTTGGACATGTCACGGCTTCAAAATTTAGTAAAATCAATGCCTGATCGCGTTGGAGATGTCATCGAAGACAAAGGTAAGAAAACAAAGCACTAAATAGCTACTCTCCGCTAATACAATCCCCCAAAGCGCGTTAAGTTCACGCTGCTACGTACTTTTGTCCAGGGTCAGAGTGATGGTCACTTCTGGAACTCCGCAACGAGGAATCGTCTGGGAGAAAAAATGGTACGCCTCGGTAGCGTTTTGTCTAAATAGCCTTTCTACGCGGTTTTACGGCAATTCGCAGATAATTGACGCAAATATTTGAGAAATAGTGATGGCCACATATTTTTGGCCAGCACTGTATGTGTGATCACTCTTTCAAAGTATTTTCGCTTATAATGTTTATTCCCTGCGTTGCACGCACACCAGTGATCTGCTATCACGTCGTTTTGGATTACTGTTTTGTATTTGGTTAAACCCATCGTCGCCGCACTAGGTACATGTTGTCACTATTATTAATAATACACGATGTGTGGAGCGTTGAAGGTGGAGGAAATCTGGGTGGGCACTAAATTGCTACAATTTCTGTGTGCTTCACAAAGTTGATTAAGGTGGCGTATACTTTTAATCCACGCATCTTGTAGTGACAACACTACAAGATGCGTGGATTAAAAGTAGTAAAACCTAGTGTGGCGAACGGGTAACCAAACAATAAAAAAATGACAGCTCAAAGCGACGGGATAATAGGGGTTATCAATTGTGCAGCAAGTAGATTTTTTTTTGGTTGGCCGGCGTTTCATGCAACACCTTTTCAGCCAATCAAACACTTCGTAATTGAGGGCCCCGTTGCAGGTTTTTGTCAGTGCTGCAGCAAGTAGACTTTTACTTGGCGCCGACTCCAAGATCTTCGCAGAAGCAGATCCAGCATGCCAAAGTTGTCAGCTAAGCAGCGTAAGCTGCGAGAGCTACGAGAAATTATCGCCCAGCGGGAAGCCGCTGCTATCAACAGGGAGATACTTAGCGACGAGGACTCGGGAGAGGACGAGGTGGACGAGTACTGGGAAATTGAATACCTGCGTGCACAAGCAGCCAGATACGGTGCCCGGGCTTCTCATTATCGGCGTCGCAAAACGAAATGGCCAAAGATTCTACACAACCACCAACATACCAGCGACAGTGAGTTTCTCAAGCACTTTCGTCTCCAACGCCCCGAGTTTTCCGTCTTGTAGCACTTGTGAAGGATGACCCCGTCATTAAGACAAAGGGCGGAAAGCCATTTAAAGGCGGAGCGTGTCTCCACTTAATGGTTTTGATTAAGTTCCTAGGAGCATATGGGAATGCCAATACTGCCCTTGATATTGGTAAATTTCTGGGGTTTGCGGAAGGTGGGTTCTACAACTATCTCGACAGAGCTGTCAGTTCAATTTTGAAACTTGAGGAGTCGACGATTACGTGGCCGAATGCGGTCGAGTGTCGCGAAATCGCTAATCGGATGAAAGCTAACTACGGCTTTGTAAATTGCGTTGGTATCACTGATGGCACCCTGCTGCCTCTAGCAACGAAACCGCGGCACAATGGCGAGGATTACTACAGCAGGAAGTCGTCGTACGCCATCAACGCACTAGTGACTGGCTTTCGTCCGTGGTGATCACCTCTTCCACCGGGCTTGCCGGTGTCGCGGACTGCTGTTTAGGAGCAGTCATGCTCACCAGAGCACAGTAGGACACACGTCGCGTTTTTTTCGGATGGGGTACGATCTTCGGCCGGTGCCAGCAAAAAAAAATCTTCTTGCTGCAAGCCGTCCTGCATCGATTTTGATGCAGAACGGGAAAAATGTGCTTGGCCAATCAGATGACCGGAAAAAAATTCTACTTGCTGCACGAAAAAAAAATCTTACTTGCTGCACAATTGAGAACCCCTAATGATACCACAGGTAACGTTATACCACTTTTCGTTTACCAATACTTTACAGCCCTTAACAATGAAGATGAAAGGAAATAAAGAGCAAGATGTCACCACCACCCAAGAACGAATTACTGGTAGTTGAGAATTGAGAACCGACATAGCAATAGACAGGAAGATCATTATTTTCAAGATGCGTAGTGTAGCATTCACGTTTCCCTGGTTGACAAAATGATGTATCACGTTTCCGTGGTTGACTTAGCCTGGTATACATGTACTTAGATTTGAATGTTTCACGTAGTCGATTATAGTGGTGGGCCACCACTCGATCACTTTTGCTTTTGCCAAGAACACTTGTGAACGAACCGATCCAGCAACAAACGATAAACAAAACTTGCCTCGCTATTCTGGTCGCCACCGTTATCGCCACTTTCACGCCAACGAGTGCTCAACAACAGCAGAAAATGTGTCAGGACGAAGCTTGCGGATACATTTATGGGGACGGGAACATCCGAGTCAGTAGCTGCTGCAGTTCCAAGGGTGGCGACTTTAACTCATGCTGCTATTCCAGATGTCGGTTTGGCAATCCCTGTCGCTCAGTTTAGACCCTCTCCGAGTTTTCACGCGAAATCCACAACAAGGACTACTGCAACCGACCCAATCCTCTAACAACGAAGAAACACAGGTGATGTACTGTAAGTAGCCCAATTACTACAAGTCTTGGCTAAGCTTATATTAGAAGCTATCCTTCATTGTTATTGTCGCGGCCTGCCACTGAAGCCCCTTGGATCGTATCTCAAATGCTAAAATAAGTATCCCTTTTTGAAAATGAACCCCCGAATCAATGGATACGTAGGTGACTCCAACTTCGAGTTGAGTCGCACGCACTTTCGAAATTTGTATCAAACATGACTGGATGCGAGGACGCAGCTTTAAGGGGATACAAATGCATTACGCAGAACTTCCATCTAATGTGCCTTGTTTGCTGTTCCACTCTTTTCTTTCCTTGGGGGTAGCTTTATCAGCCCTCTGAATTGTCTCTCACTGCCACGCAGCAAGTATCATACGCGATCGCAGTCGCATTCCGTTCCTTTGACTCGCTACTCGGGTCGTCCATCGGCCAGAAACCTCGCCAACCTCGGAGCGAATAGACGCGCTCTTGATAGTCCAATCGATACACAGTCCACCTTTTTAGTTGCCAGCTGTACTGCCGCGACGGAAGCTGAACGACTTCATCGACAATCGAGAGGACGAACGCGGGGACGACGAGTGCGTGCTGGCAGTCGAGATGCTCTCCCGCGCGTTCTTCACCCGACGCTTGTACACGCACGTGTCCTGGTCCACACGAATGCCCCACTGGAGATACTCGGCATTGGTCGCGGCCTCCAAAAACTGATTCAGCTTCGCCACGCGGTCCTGGATGATCTTCTCCGAGAAGTTGCCAAAAAGCTGCTTGTTCGGCAGCTCCGGGATCTCCTTGCGCTTGTATCCGTTCTTGGTCTGCAGCGTAGCAGCCAAGTTGCGGAACGTGCTGTAGCGGTGCCACACGTACAGAGTTCCGCGCGTGTTGGTCTCGATCTGCAGCTTGTACTCGACAAACTGACGGCCTTCACGGTACGTGATGCGACTGTCCACCACCTTGGCAGAAATGAGCGACACTTCCTGGGAGCGCACGAGCTTCGTCTGGAGCTGCAGCACCTGCTGCTTGAGACGCTCGTTCTCACGCAGAAGCTCAGCGTCGGCGTATTCCGCCACGTTGGACGACAGCGTCGAGCGTAGACGGTCGTTCTGCGCCACCAGCTCCCGGTTCAGCTCCAACGCAGACTCAGCAGCGTGTTTCGCGTCACGAGCGGCAGACTCGGCCTCCGCCACCTTCGACGCCGCTTCGGTAAGAGCGCGTAGCGTACGTGGAGACACGGGACCAGTCGG
Organism: Phytophthora infestans T30-4; assembly: GCF_000142945.1. Taxonomy (NCBI): domain Eukaryota; phylum Oomycota; class Peronosporomycetes; order Peronosporales; family Peronosporaceae; genus Phytophthora; species Phytophthora infestans. Next base: position 767,179 of record NW_003303757.1, read on the forward strand.
GTTGTCCTCAAGCTCCTCTTCTTTGTCGCTCTCGTCACTCCAGTCATCTTCCACAGGCTCCTGTCACAAGAAATCCTTAGTAACTCGAAATAAAATCACACAAATACAAAGCATAAAGCAACCTACCGGCTGCGGATCGCTGTGTTCACGTTCCTCCTGCATCGACTTTTGACGAATACGCTCCGCTTCTTCTTCTTGCGCAATCTTACGGAGTCGTTCGTGTTCCAATTGCCGTTCCTTCCTCACACGCGCAAGCAGCAGAGCGAACAGGTAGCGCTGCTTACGTCCACGCTCTCGAGCCTGCAGCTTAATAACGCCACCACGCAGAGTCCGGTAGCGCATGGCCTGTAGTCCACCTCTAATGACCGTCTGCATCTTGACCACCGCAGCACGTTGACGAAGGAAGCGCTTACGATGCACATAGCCGTGCAAGGTCTTCTGGATGAGAATGGCGTGGTCTTTGAGGATCACGTTCCGACGGTCCTCGAGTCGCTGCAACAGACCCGAACTGAAGTAAACCTTGGTCTTACCCACCGCAAACTTGGAGTTCTGCATCGTTGTAGCCATGTCTGGGATCAGCTCCTTCAGCAGACCAGCAACCATCTCAGAGGGCTCAGCCTCGCGTAGAGCGGACGGGCAGATGATCTGGAATCGCTGCTGGAACTCAACGAGTGGCAGGCGGTTCGGGAACGCCGCTCGACTAATGCGAATAGCAGCAATCACTCCGGCACAGCGAAGCTGCTCCACGATCATCACTCGGTTGAACTCCACCGCGCTCTTGTTGGCATTCGGCTTGATACAGCGCACGTACTGGGACGACGTCTTGTTGATGGTCTCCATGAGCTCAGACAGCTGTTTACGGAAGGCTCCGGCGATGGTGTTCCCCACCAGGAAGCCTTTCTGACGGCCCTCTTTGCCGTTCTTGCCTCGACTGTTGCGTTTGCTCTTCTGCGTGGGCGTAAAGATGCCCGAGATGACTCCGTTCGAGCTACTCGACAGCAACTGCACCATGTCTGTGGGTAGCGTATCCTTGTTCTTCTCCAGGAACCCAGTACCGTTGTACGTCACGTCGCCAGCGTAGTGGTGGATCGTGAACTCGAGCGGGTTGATCCTGTTCTTCTCGATACTCGGGTGGCTACTGCAGGCATCCAGTACTTTACTCACGAACGTGTTGTCCGTGGCTTGAGGCCGCAGCACTTCCTCATTTAGCATACTCACGATGCCCATCCGGCCCTCAATGAGGTCCAAAATGGGCTGATTGTCCTCAAAAGTCACGAGTGTGAGGGGGATCCCTTCATCCACGTACTCTTGCTGCACGTCCTTGAACACGTCGCTGTTGAACTTCTGCTGCAGCTTCTCGTTGGCGTAGTTAATGCACAGCTGCTCGAAGCCATTCTGGTCGAAGCTCTCGAAGCCAAAGATATCCAGCAGTCCAATGTGGGTCTTGACGTTGTCGGTGGAGCAGATCGCCTTGTTGATACGGTGCACCAGCCAGTCGAACAGCTGCGTGTACATGCCCTTCGCCAGCGCATCACGCAGGTCTGAGGCCTGCTCGGCGTTCAAAGGGATGGAGTACGACTCGGAGCCAGCGGTAATGGAGCGCACCAGCAGCGTCGAGTGCAGTGCAGCGCTCTCCGTACCCAGCAAGGCAGCGACGTTGTCCGCAATGTCGTCGTTCTTGACGTGGCTCTTCTCGTTGTCGCTGCCGTTCTGCTCGAACTCGACCTCTCCGAGGTTCAGAATGGCCGCGACGATCTCAAAGATGGCGTTCTGTTCGTCCTTGGAGATGCCGATCGTGTCCAGAGCGTCCTGCGTCTCCTTGAGACATTGGACGTCGTCGATGCCGGTGAGTTCGGTGTCTGCGCCTTCCGCCACGTACTTGTAGTTGGTGACATCTCCCGTGAGCTTGAGCTCCTTCTTGCGGTCTTCGGGCAGACAGAAGATCTGGTGGAACACGTGGTAGTTGCGCTCGCCCTCTGTCTGGCCCACCACGCGACTTTTCTCCAACAAGTAGGTTTCACACAGACAGCCCACGAGTGAACCCATGTTGTCGAATTGAAGCTGGGCGAATTTACCAAATCTACTGGAATTGTCATTTCTCTTGGTCTTGGCGTTACCGAATGACTCAAGAAGGGGGTTTGACTTGAGTACTTGGTCGATGACCTTCGTACCGTGGTTGCCGCCGCCAGAGATGGAGGCCAAGTGGTTCATCATAATCTTGACCGTCTCCGTCTTACCAGCGCCAGACTCGCCACTCACCAGAATACTCTGGTCCACTTGCGTCCTCTTCATGTCCATATACGCCGTGGCGGACAGGGCGAACGGGTGAGGAGACAGCGAGTCACGAGGCTGCTCCAGATACTGCAGGTACAATTCCTTGCCGTACAGATCCAGCCATTGGTACGGGTTCACGGCGATACAGATAGCGCCAGTGTATGTGTAAGGCATTTTCTTAGCGAAACGGAGCTCCAAGTTCTTGAGCACGGCCGGTTCGTGGAGATGGTTCAGTGTGCACATGTCGTCGGCTCCGTCGGCCTCGAACACGTTGCAGATGGGCATGGCTTCGTCCGAGACTTCGCCAGCCATTCGCGCGATGTCGCGGATGTTGACGACTTGCTCGAGGCCGTCGTCCTTATCCCATTCGCCGTCGTCGCTGGGCTGCAGACGCACCTCGGCCGAGACGCCATCGTCCAGGCGACGCACGACCACAGCTTTCTTCCACACCTGCTCGTCGTGGGGCACCCAGACCATGGCGCCATTGTCTAGCATTCCTGAGTCCTCCGCCATGATCGTCTTGGGCTGTTTCGCGTACTGGGGGGCGACGCGGGCGCACTGACGGTGATCGTGGAGTCGCTCGCTGACTCTCCCAGTCTCTCCCTCCCTGCCGTCTGGTCTTTCCTCGTGCATAACCGCCCGACGAGCCAATCACGAACCCGCGCCCAGGCGATTTTGGCATTGACGGGAAGAGTAGGCTGGAGCGAAAATATATTCATCTTTAGCCTCCTTGGAAGCGCAAGGAAACTGTATTGGCAGTGCGGTTGGAGACGCTTGATGAAGAGAAGGCCTCATGGCCGATAGCAATGCTGATGTAGGCTCAGCTAAAACTGATTGCAGCACTTTCAAATCGGCGAGGATATCTCGGTAGGATTGCAGTCGCGCTGCACTGCAGCCTGAAGCGCAGTGGCGACTCTACTGTACCGGTATTCAAAAGTCTACAGTAGAAGAGTCTGCTGGCAGATCTTGCGCCGAATGACGGGCTTCCTGGCAGGAATCTTGCTAGGCAATTTAGTTGCTAAGTACATGTATTGCCAAAAGCGCAAGAAGTAATACTGTATTCATCATTTTTGGCCCAGGCCTGGTTCTAAAAGATGACAACTGAAGAACCGCTGAGTGGTACAGTAAGAGTATTACATCCTGGATACCACATTGTGGTTGCGACCGACGACGCCACCTCGAGCGGACAGCCGAGATGACAACGAAGGATAGCTGCGCTTTACAAATCTCAGCAGCAAAAGCTACGTATGCGGCATATGTATCTCAAAACTTACCAGTTCTTCGTATGCTCACGTGCGACGCGCCATTTACTGGAGTCACAACAGAGACCTTTACCGTCGCGCTATTATGACAAGAAACCCCCACCAAAGTTCGCTTCGCTAGGAATTTCCCACGACATTTGACTTTAGAGGCAACCTTCGTTCAAAACACCTGGTAGCTGCAGGGTGCAGCCTGCAGTCTTCCTGTGACTACTGTAACTATTACTGCATCGCCGCAATGGGATCAGCTGGATTTTGACTCCAATAGACTTTTCACTATGGGGCGCGACATAGTGAAAAGGAGAGGCTACTACGCGCTGTCAGATACATGTACTGACAGTATCATACTGTAGGATCTGTGCCTGACGACATTAAATATCGTAAATAATAATAATAAAAAAATATCTTAAGTATTCACAAAACGCTTCATGTATTGATCCGCGAAACTCAAGCAATAATAGAGTATTGTTTCAGTATTTTAACTGATCACGAGCAGTGTAATTGAAAATACTAGCCAAGCGCCGCCGCGTAGCGGCGGTAGTTTAAGTTTAGCTCTACTTGCTTTGGCCTTGCCGCCTCCGCTTCGCTTCGGCGGGATAATTATTTCAAAAAATATGAGCCCCTATGTACTTCATTAATTTCATAATTATGGGTTTAATTTAGACCAGTCGCTACAAAATGCTGAGCGCGTGCAATTATTTCTACAAAATGCTGAGCCCCTAGCATCACACTTATTATGCTTAAAAATTAATATTCTGGTGATCTTGACACAGTCTCTTTATTATTGTTGGCTACTACATAAGTACTGGCGTGACATTCGTCAGTCATCGCTATTTTCATGAAGTTTGATAGGTTTACGTTGAGAGCATCATACAGTCCGTGTTGACTCGGGCACATGCTTGCCGTGTCGTGCTGGCATTAACGGCGAGTATGTGCCCAACTCAAGAATCACCTGCACTTCAAATAGCATGTCTACAAACGATATTGAATATATTTAGCTTGGCGTCGTGCTCGATATCATGGGCCGTTCTGAGGCGCTGTGAAACTTAGCCCGCATCAATGCAAAGGACAGTAATGATCTATCCAGATTGCACTTCTTACTCTCTTGTACTGCCTATTTGAGCTTGTAAGTTGTTGAAGGAATGATTTGCGCAGAGTTGTTAGGGCAGTACAGAACTGAATGAGGACAAAGGTAGAGAGGATTAGGCGGCCATAGTGAAGAGGAAGTCTTGAATGTAGAAGGAGAAGACGCTTGTGTGGTAGAGTTCGTAAAAGAGGAAGTGGTGATTTAGATAGTCTGGTGTCCTGGAGGGGAGTTATTCTCCACCAACCAGTCCAGTTATATAAGAAATCTCTATATGATATAGCACAATTATATTCCCCTAGATAGTCAGCATCACATCGGAGATGGTTACTTCAACAGCCTCCCACATCGAGGAATGTGTATGATGCTCTATCTGTCAGGTGCACCACAGGTGGCTGTTAATAACAGTCCTGTGCGTACATGAACATTTACAAGAGGTAGATCTTGTTTTGATATTGACATTCTTTTTTCTTTGACTTCTATTGTCAGATTTGTCGTTTTGTTACCAGTTTTGGCAGGGGTTGTACAGATTTCTTGTTTAATTGTTATTTTGGCTACTCAGGAAAACCGTAGAGGATTAAACCTGTTCATTATAGTAGGATGTCGTTGTTAGCGCTTTTGTTGCACGCGTTTTGAAGAAAGCTACTCAGGAAAACCTTTCATTTTGAGGTGTCAAAACCTGTTCGCTGTATTGTTGGCTACTCAGGAAACCTTTGAGGATACACCTGTTCACCGTGTTGATATTTAGATATTTTGTGAAAGTTGTGTTAAACTTTTGTTCATTAAACTGCCAGTTTTGTGCTCTTTAGTTTGTGGATATTTCTTCACACTTTGAAATTTCGTATTTGTTTTTTGTCATTATTTGATTGCTTTTACTTTTGTGTGGAGAGTTTATAGTTTTCAAATATTTTTAAAGAAAGGCTACAGCTTTCAAAGCATAAAAACATCTAACAGTGTCATCGGTAGTGTACGCATCTTGTTTGCAGGCTCTCATCGTTGGGGCAATTTTTCTCCCTAGAGGCTCATGGAGTTGTTGCTCATTTCGAAGATTTTTATTTTGTTTATACTTCGCAAGTGCAAGCAATAGGTTTGTAAACTATCGATTCCATTGAAAATGAAACTAATGCAGTAAAACCATAGTTGCTTTCTGTAGACAGAGGCTTGTGTAGGCTTGTCTTAAAGTCATAAAGTATTGAAGATTTTTTCTTTATGCTGGAAATGTCTGAAACTTTTGCCGCAATAATTTTTTTAAGTTTGGCGAATTGAATGAATTGTTTCGGCGTTGTTGCCTCCCAGTTTCATACATTTCTGGGCGTATTTCTTAACTTGGTTAAATACCAGACACATGTTTGTATGGACAATTGCCCATTTTCATTTTATCTCTTTCTTGTTTTTTTAAGGTATATTTTTATTTTACAGGTCCAAAATGTAGTGGATTACCTGTTCTCAACAAGCCGTAGATCTGCATTTAGTAGACTGCTGCAGCTTTGCATTAAGCGAGGTTTTAGCTGTGTCATTCGGCCTTGTAGCTCGAGATGTACATATTTAAAATGGTATCTCATTAAGTACACATATACTAGTAGTAAATACAAAGCTTGTAGCTGGAATATTTTAAGCACAGCTTTATAGCTCGCAAGTGGGGCATTTGGCCTCCCAGTATGGCGTGACACTACAGCAATGCTGCTGGTGCGTGAGGGCGGTATTTAGTTCTTCGCCTTAAATATGTACTACATGTACTTGTACATCATCAAATGCATGTACGTGTACGTGTACGTGTACGTGTACGTGTACGTGTACGTGTACGTGTACGCGTACGCGTACATGTACGTAGAGCACAAGGCACTGTGGCCTTCTAGTACGGCTTTGCAACCAGCAGCAATAGTACAGCGCTATGGCTGGTCTGGCATCATGGCCTCACAACTCGGCAATGGCCGGTGTGGCACGGAATGTATGTGTCTCGTGCGGCGCTACAGCTCCATGGCTGGCGCGGGGGTTTCATGACCTCCTAGCATGGCGAATAACTACGCATGCTGTGCTACAGCACAGTGGCTGGAGCCAAGTTGGCAACGTGGCCTCACGCGAGTTGGTGTCCGTCGGGCGATTTTCTCTCCGATCTCCTTCATGAGCCTTGGGGCTTGGAGGCGCATCGTCTTGCCGCTTTCAGCTCGTCAGTACCCTGGCGAAGCGTTGGGCTGATAACCTGTTGAAGGAATGATTTGCGCAGAGTTGTTAGGGCAGTACAGAACTGAATGAGGACAAAGGTAGAGAGGATTAGGCGGCCATAGTGAAGAGGAAGTCTTGAATGTAGAAGGAGAAGACGCTTGTGTGGTAGAGTTCGTAAAAGAGGAAGTGGTGATTTAGATAGTCTGGTGTCCTGGAGGGGAGTTATTCTCCACCAACCAGTCCAGTTATATAAGAAATCTCTATATGATATAGCACAATTATATTCCCCTAGATAGTCAGCATCACATCGGAGATGGTTACTTCAACATAAGTAAATAAAAATTGCTAACTTCTCACACAAAACTCACTGAAAGCTATAAATTTTTCGAATTGTAATATTTTAATGCATGCAGCCTTCATTTTGTGCTGATTCAGAAGTCATCGGACAGTCGAACGTGTCAGTTATGATTAAAACATTAGGATAATGCGTCGCAAGACGCTTGCGGCAGCGTTTTTTTTATTTGATAGGCTAATTAAGATGCCAAAATGGTTTAACTATTAACTTTACCCTAAATTTAACGTTTTGTTATGGTGTCTAATTAACCAGCTCTCATGTTGTGCTGTTGTCTATCCGCTCCATTTAAAACTTTATCCTTCGCCTATGTCGGTGACACGTCCTCCAGTTAAGTTGTATCGGATTTTGCTGTCTAAACAATTCTTAGGCTTACAGCAGTATCACACGTGAGCTCGTTTTATTCAATCTAAAACTTTCTATCTTTGTGAATCAAGTGACAACGTTTATTAGCAGCGTTGTTCTTACGGCCAGCTGTTACGGCCAGCTCTTCTGTTGTAATGTACTACGATTTGGCAGCTTAGTAGTTACCTCACTCTCAGATAATTAGATAATACATCTACAACAAAATAGTTGTAGCTATTACCGGTAAAGTCATTGTACAGTACATGTACATTGCATAAACTATTAAGCATAGTATACGTATATTATAGTACGGCCTCCAAAACACGCATTCATACGTGCACGCTAAGCACCTTGCAGCATAGGAAGCGTCTTTAGGGGCTATTTCATTTGAGATTAAGTAGCTCTCTCTGTTTAGCACGGCTTAAATATTATAGCAATATGCATTATTAAAAAAGTAAATACTTCGTAATATAAAACGATGCCGCCTTCGGATACCTTATCGGATATCGCTTACAGTAGTAATTGTCATCAGCACATATAAGTTTTTTTTGCTCAATCTAAACCTATCTATCTTAGTGGCTCAAGCGACAACGTTTATTAGCACAGCGTTGCTCTTACGGCCAGCTTATGTTGTACATGTACTTCTGTTTGGCAGCTCAGTCGGTCACCTCACATTCAGAATATTCTTAATATATCTACAACAAAAACAGTTGTAGTTATTCTTTTAGTCATTGATATTATATAGTACTACGTATATTAATAGTATGGCATCGAAAACACGCATTCCTACGTGTACGCTAAGCACCTTGTAGTTCTTTAGGGGCTATTTCATTTGAGAATAAGAAGCACTCAAATATTAATAGCAGCATTCCATATTAAAATAGTACAAATTAAAACTTCGTGCGTAGTATTTAAACGATGCCGCCTTGTGCAAATCTCCATATGTGCTTTGTGAGCCACTTGAATTTACTAATGTAAGCTACATAATTCAGTTTTAACCAATCGAAGCCGCCTTCGCTCCGCTCGGCAGCCAGTGATAAAGCTCAAAAACCTGAGCGTTTCGTGTGACGGACGGACAGACACCGTGCTAGCCTTGATACTTTAGGATGTAAGGATGAGTCGATAATTCTTTATTGCTCACAAGAGAAAGTCGATACCGGTAGCTAACTCCGTGAAACGGCTCAGTAGATTATTCAAAGGAATGTATTGAAATTATTGCGGCATCAGTTCATTTTTCCGCAGCCCTGAGCCCTGCACACTGGAAATACACGCCGACCAGACGATTATTTAAACAATCTTTGCTGATTGTACTGTATTTTGATTAATAGCAAGCCAATCGCCTCCGCTTCGCGGCGGTAACGCAAGTATGTTAGCTACCTGTTACGCTTTCATTCCGCTCGCCATGGGCTCGCTGCACTACTTGCATAGCTAGTTGGTAAGCTGTGGTTGGGGGTTCTTCGGCCGCTAGGTTGAACCAAGTGTTATCTTGGGCCGCCTCCATGCATGTTTAGTTTTAGCAGATGGGGGCCGCATTCGCTTCAAACGGCAGCCAATTTGATTGCTAAAAATCTGATCGTTTCGGTGTGACGGACGGACAGACACGCTACTGTAGTTGATGTTTAGAACTAGCCGCTCGTTGCTGTTACGCGGCAGGGTTGCATAATCTGTTGGAGATGATATGGCCGCAGCTTTAAGTACTGTGGGGGTATTGCGTGTTTTCGCTTAATATCTTCTAGTTTTAGATTGCGTTGTCCAACCGAGTACGTCGTGACATCGTGTGCTCAAAACACTTACCATACCATAGTCTCACGCGGCCCCCACTCTATCATAGTTTTGTAGACTATCGTTTCTCGGTACTACGGCTCTGCCGCCACCTGCTAATGGTGGAGGTGACAAAGGAGAAGACGATAAAGGAGGAGATGATGACCAGAAGAAGAAGAAAGAAAACGATGATGAAGATGGAAACAGCAGCGACTCTAGTAGTGACAGTTCCGCCGATGAAAGTGACCAGGAGGAGGACGATGCGGTCATGATTGACACAGATGATGAAAAGGATAAGGCTCACAATTTAATTGACCTCACGGACGAGGACTTGAGCGATAGCGATGAAAGCTCGAATCTGGAGAGCTCGTATCTACAGCTGTCCCTTCCCCAGTGGACACGCTGATTGCATTTCGACAGCGAGCAGCACATGCATTCGCAGCAATTTTTAACGCTAGACCTGGGTGGGCAGCCACGCTTCGCCGGGGGAGCACAAACGCTTTGTCGCCGTGTTGTTCCAGACAGTCACTACACGCACTTAAATACTCTTAAGTACCGCCAAACAACGCAGCTACACGCTGGTGCACGGCCCGGCCCAAGAGGCCCAGTCGCTGTTGAAATCCAGCAAGAAAATACTTGCTCGATTTCACAATGCGTATCTTTTCTTGAGGTGTTTGAAGGACCATAGCGAAGCCTGAGCGCTTGCAACAAGCAGTGTACAATACCGGACAGTCAAACATTCTCGAGTAAGTCCTGTGAGCTCAATGTCGATGAAGTTACAGCAACTTGAGCGAAGTCGGTTTATCAATAGATGAAATTTTCATTTCGCCAGTACGATATTATATGGGCAATTGTGTCATTTATGCATCTGGCAGCCCATTCACTTTGTCCTTTCACTTTTTATTTTGCACTAACGCAAGAGACCGTGATCGCGTTGCAGCCTTCTATGAGTTCAGGAAGAAGTATTTGTGGGATAAACCTACTTACACATACGAGAATTTCCGTCGTCTCTTTCAAATGCACAAAACCTTGTTTCTGACTAAATCGAGAAGACCAACACATTCGTCTTAAAAAAAAAGGATTGTACGGTGTGTATCCAGTTTTAAAAGTGGACGCAGCTATCCGAGCGTTGACAGACGGATGTTCAGCTGACTCATCTTTCTTCCGTGGAAGTGCACATCCCTCCTCCGTTTGCTATTGTTGTTGTGCCTCCAAAAGAATATTGCTACCTTCTTTAAAGCAGCTTCAAGATGTTGCTGCATTAAATTCTCTTGCGCAGATGATACTTTTGCAAGTTCTCTTTGCGAGTGCATCATTGCATTGTCGACCTGCACCACAAATTGCATTGCTTCATTACCTTTTTTCGCCTGAGCTCGGTCTACTGTGTGCAGAAGATTGAGCTGCACTCGATGCAGGTGGCCGTAGCACATCGTCAGCTTCAACACACATCGTCACTGGTTCTGTCCATCGTGTAGTCTGCCTCCTCTTGCTCTTCATTGTCAGCGCTTACTTCATCTGAATTATAAAGGCCAACTTATATTTACTTAATTTAGTACACTAAATTAAGTAATTATAAGTTGGCCTCAATTTTATCATATTTTCTTCGTTTTTGTAGTAGTATTAAGAGAATACTGAAGTTCCTTTCTAGTCTGTGACTTATCGCACATGAATTTTGCCCACACTTTAAGAATATCGAAGCAGTCGCCAAATCGGAGCAGTTCTGGCTTAGCGCCAGGTTTCCTTTTAGCAGTTGTAGCTTCATCCAGCAGACCTTGCTCATACACGGCTAACGTGTTTGCATGTAGCTGTTCTCTCTTGGTTGTAAAGCGGGCTGCTGCCGCTTACCGCTAGCTCAGTGCTGCTGCTTCTTGTTGCCGTCGCGAACCGCTGGGCCAGTGCTGTTGTCTGCTTGCTACCTTCCCGCCTCCAGATCACGCGCCTCACTTTGTTATTCGCTGGGGCTACATGCGCCAGGAGACCGCGCCGAGATTGGCTGCAAGCCGGGCTGCTGTATCGTCAGGCAAACAGGGCCCTGATTGCGCTCAACACTGGCTCCTAAGACAAACTGCACTCGATGAAGCTTGAGAACGAAATTTTAAATTAAACGCTGAAATGTAAAACCTTGAGATCTGGAAAATCGAAAACGCCCATACCAACTTGGCCGGGTTCTGCACAGCCGGGTAAGTAACAGGATACTAGGGGCCGAAATACGTCGCTACAGCAATGCGGTAAACTCTAGAGAGTTTGCTGCTTCGACGTGGAGTGTGGTCTGCATCCTTCCGTGCGTAACAGGCTAGGGCTAATGATCCTCACACTAATTCGTGCGCTCTACTGGCTGCCGAGCGCAGCGAAGGCGGCGTCGATGGGCTAAAACAAAACAGTTGCCAAGCGATTTGCCAGAGCTCGTGTCCTCGATAGCTACCGCGCTGGTGGTGAGTGGATGCTTGTGGCCGCCCACAACGACATCCCCACCACCACAGCACGTCAAATTGTGGAAGCAGAACGGGTGGAGCTACTCTCACGCGGAGGAGCCCGTCCGTCCAACTTCAAATGCACTCTGGAGATCGAGGCGGCACTCGAGGAGTACCTCGAAGAAAACTTCACCTACACTCTCAGTACAATGTGAGACATGGTGCGATTCGACTTCGGCGTGGATCGGAGCACCTCGACAATCAGCAATAAGCTGATTGGCAAATTGTACGCCATTAAACAGGTATATTGCAATGGTAAAATAAATAACAATTTCTATTTTAGATTTTTTTATTGAAACAGGTCCGCGTGGAGCCGATGACTTGCAACAGCGAAGTTAACAAAACTAAGCGAATGGAGTTTGCCAAAGAGCTACGGGAACACATGAATGCAAGAAACCTCACCGTATATAACGATGAGACAAATTATAACGTGTATTGCAAACGTAGCCAAGGGCGTGCCAAAGGGGGCGAGCGGGCGATGATCGTCTTACCGCCGTCCAGGGGCGCCAACCTGCAGGTACAGTGCGCCCTTTCAACAGATTAAGGGCTGGTGTATTATAAGTTGCAAAGAGACAGCATCCGCATAGATGTTAACGCTGCTTTCGCAGAGGAAATCTACGATAAAGTCAAGTTATCGCCAATCTTTCCAGAGCACTTCCAGGGCAAGAAAATCGCTGTCGTTCCCCTGTCCATTACCAACGGAAGCACGCGTCGCTGAACGAGCCGACTTAATTATTCACCGGCTGGTCCATACTCTTCACTGTGTAACCCCATTGAAGGTACGTAGTATACTGTATTACAATAGTTTTAAATGCCCTACTAACCGACTTTTGAACTGGTGCTACAGGGTGTTTCAGTGTTCTCAAGGCCAAGAATAAGCCCGACCTTGCCTTGTCCCGCGAAGAGCTGGTTGTGAAGCGTCCTCGCGGGATGATTGCGGCTGCTCGGATGGAGATTCTAAGGCTCGCGGCGAGGCGCCGCATCGGATGTATCGACTTGCACCTTAGGAGATATTCTGTCCAAAACGAGTCCAACAATGTCCAAATTGTCCAATTGATAAATGACGGATAATCGAAAAGATTGTTTTGTATATTTTTCCAGGATTGTCCAAACTGTCCAAAAGCTATTCAAACTGTCCAAAAGCTGTTCAAACTGTTTACATGAAGTTCATGTAGTCGTCTGGGACTTGAGTGACGACAGCTTCAGCGTGGCGAGGCGTTGTTTGAATTTCTTGATGTCATGGATGCGGCTCACGTAGCCTAGTGCCTCGGCTTTAGCTGTCTCCATGAACGCCAGTAATGCTTGGATGAGCTCCACGCCCAAATTTCTCGCCGAAGTCGCGGTTGTACTTTTCGAGCGGGTTATTGAGGACTAGATCTGGGTGCCCAAATCCTACGATACGGCGCTCCTTATTCTTGACAGAGAGCCCAGTGTTAAACCTCACAAAGGAGCGTTTGTCCGAGTCGCTGAGCCAGCGCGCCTCGGTCTTGTCGAGCGAGTGTAGCATATCGCAACCCATACCCTTGCGGGTATTTTTGACAATGTTGACACCTTGCAGCTTTGGGATGGCGTTCAGCGTGCTTCCTTTGTGTAAGTTGTTCAATGCTGAGCGGACACGCTCCCACCCCATTGATGGAGCTTCAGACGCTGATTCTAGAGCCGCTCGCTGGAGCTGCTGACGCATTTCACACCGCACATCCACGACTTGTTTCGGCAGTAAATTCTCGCAGTTGTGCTCACCGCGGGCGCGTACGTGTTCTCTTTTTGATATCAGCTTTGCAAGGCAGCCTTGCCGGAAATGACGGCAGTTGTAGTAGATGGTGCCAGTGACTTTGTTCGTTGTCCTAAACACGTACTCCTTCCCTTCGTGCAGCATTTGGGAAATGCCTGAATGAAGTAATGCCCTAGCTCGAGAACGCACTACACGCCAACAGCCTTACTTTTACTAGCAAAAATGTAATATTTAGATCCGTAATTAATAAAATAACGCATCTGTTTTGGACAGATTTTGGATAATTATGGTAATTTATCACCAAAACAGCAATTTTTTTTGGATAATTTGGACAAAGTTGGACTCGTTTTGGACAGAATATCCAACACCTTGTTAGGTGCATGTTGGCAATGCAGTGTCACAGGATGACACTGCATTGCCAACATGCCGCTGCTGCAGCGGAGCGCATGGAGGACATGGAGTACGGCACCTAGCTGCAGTTCAACCAGAGAGGACCATTTTGCTCTGCGTTTTCGCCACTTTGAATTTCCTTTTTAGTGTTACTTTTTCCTTATCAATTATTTTCTATTTTAAAAAAATCCGTTTTGAAGTGGAGTAGCATCATCTTGACCTGGCAAAGGTGTAGTAATATTTACTCCCATCCTTTCGACTGCGCGTATCTTTGTGACTCGGCTTCACCTTTACTTATGAATAGGGTTAATAAAACTCACGCAAATCTGCGCATTTATTGACTACATTCGATACTGACTGGATCTGTTGCACGAGCGGACCGTTGCTTGCGCTTTTGGTAGGACAAAAACAAACGTTTCTGCAATGACAGCCAAGTATATCGATTGGGTGAAAACGCCTGTCTGACTTAAAGCAATTTACATGTCGCTGCTAAGCACCTGTCCTATGTACTGTAAATCGGTCACGGTAATCACCACTCATTGCAAACGATAATAAAAATGCATTGCATCGGCCTAACCGCTTGCAGCGCTACCTATAAAGGCACGCAGGCTTCACGCGTGCACCCATATAGTGCATCTGGACACCACACGTATGCTACTGACACCGGTGGACATCTACGACCTGGCATAAACTTCTGTACTTTCATAAAATTGGTTTTACTTAGAAGACTAATAACTTATTGAATATAACATTACAATAATACTTACACCAATTGAATAGTGTCACGTAGCTTAACCGTGAGCTTTTGATAAAAGTAGCATCAACGGACAGCTAATTTAATAAATAAAATCTGTTAATATTATTACTTACTTGGGCTCTTAATGTCTTTTATTTGTGAAGATTAACACAATAGTGTGATTCATGCAAGCATGCATACCTCAGCAAGTTTTACAATATTTATTTTACTTAGCACTCTAATTGTTTTATGTAAAACGTTTATTATTTAGATAGCCGAAATAGTAACTGGGTTATACATACTCTTAATAAACCGTTTTTACTTAAGGAGCTAAAAACGTTTCATTTTTAGTATTTAGAATTTTAACCGCGAATGTAAATTATAGACAGAGATTGGCTGTGGTTGTCGAATAATTAATGACCGTAATCTATTCCGAAAGCCAACCACATCCAAGATCACCTTTTTCGAGCTACGAACTTTGAAAGGTGCTACAATTCTGGGTCGAACTACTGAGACGTAAGGGTGTTTTCTACATCCGAGGTTAGAAACGTGACTTAAGGCATGACAACTAGGTAAATTCTGCATTTAGACGTGCTTATTGAAAAAAAATGACAAATATCTCTATGCCAAAGCTAACATAGGTGTATTTGGATGAGAGCTACCGTAACATAATTCATGTTGATGGTGCCACCTTGGTGTGATCCTGCCGGACAATCCCTACAGCTCACTATGTTCGCGATTGAATGCTGGCAAGCCAACCCGAGCGACACACCCCGCCGTATTTAGACCATACGAGCTAAGCTCAGCCATATTCGATGGTGTCATCAGCTCGTTGCCGGATATCGCCCGTCCCTCGCTCCGCAACACGAGCTCGTCATTCAAGGAATGCGCCGACTCAGCCCTCCACGACAGCAACGAGGCGCAGTCTCAACCGCCATGCTCACCGTTATCATCAAAGCGGCCAACATGTCAATCTCCCAGCACCGCGTCTTGTGTGGGGCTGCGGTGCTGGGCTTCTTCTTTTGCCTGAGAGGATCCGAATATCTCTCATCACGTGGAAAACTTCACGTGTACTGTCTTCAAGTCCGCGATATCCACGTACATGACAGCAACGGAGTGGTCACCAATAAATTCCGGACAGCAACATCGGTGCAGATCACTTTTCGTGGGAGTAAAACTGACCAAGTCGGCTATTCAACCCAGCGCACTCTGTTAAAAAGTGGTCAAGCACCGATTTGCCCAGTATTCGCAGCGCTTCTACTATTACGCAATGCAGCGAGTCTCAAGCTGCCATCAAACTCACCGATCTGCACAGCGAGCCGACACCAAGTCTTATCCACCGAGTCCATGACAAAAACCCTGAGACGAGCAGCCGAGCGATGCAGTATACCAGCGCACACGATATCAACCCACTCACTCAGAACGGGAGGTGCAACTGCGCTTCATTCAGCAGGCGTCGATACGGACACGATTCGCATGCACGGACGCTGGGCATCCGACGCATACCAAGCGTACATACGCGAAACACCAGCAGCAATATCACACCTCGCCAAACACATGAGTCGTGCCACATCACATGCAAGTCGACGTCACCAAACCGATCAACTAAATGGGGCAACACGAGCGTAAACTCTCGTGTGATCGAGTCGATAACGTCGAAATGCAAAAAAAACGACTTGTTTTTCCCCAACACTGACGACGATGAAGTTAAAGGAAATGGTCATCTGTTGGCTGCAGCTAAAGAAGGGTTTTCCGGAGCACAAGAGTCGCAGTATCAGACCGAACAGTCGGCACGTCACACTTCATTCTATCCCGCTAAGGCGTCTATGCCGTCGAGGACGCCCAGCCGAAGTAGTCTACGTTAGATTTGTCATTGTAGTTTTTACAGCCTCCAAGACACCCACCACTCCCTTCCCGCAACACGCGAACATAGTGAGCCGCAGGGATTGTCCGGCAGGATCGTGTCGCGAGAGCCAATGCGAGAAACCCTTTCTTGAGCAATACTGACGCCAATGTTGCCATGTGCTGAGGTACGGTTGTCGCGTATGCAACAAGCGGGGCGGGTAAGCACTACTGCATCGTCAGTGCCGGTGCAGTGTTTGTGAAGCGGGGCCAGCTTAACGCCGAATGGGTGCCAATGTCGATCCGAACATAGGCGTCGCATTTGAAAGCTTCTGCGGACACTGATTACCACGAAAACAAATACGGGAGAGCTGTTTGAGACCTGGTTTTAGAAGCTTTATTAAGCGCATCAATCCACGTATGGCTCGTGCAGAATCCACATGGACGGCGCGCCATACCACAAGGTCGTGGAGGATCCGGCACCGTCAGCTTCAGATACAAAGGCAAAAAATGGTCCAGTGACTGCAGCATTACCACCGCGGTGTCACAGTGTTCATTGTCGACTACAAGGAAAAACAGCTCGAACGCAGATACGTGTATTGTTCAAGAAGCTATTCATACTCTTAACTAACGTTTTTACCACAGGCAAAACCCCAACACCAATAGTTCACTGCGAGCGACCCGTAGCGTACACGCAGTGCAACCACCACAATCGGTCTCGCTTCACAATCCGCCCCAAATAGCTTTATTTAGCCTTATCACACGTGAACACGCAGTTTGTTACCGCGTGAGCGCGTAGGCGCCTCTAACGGCTGTACCACTGATGACTATACTTTCCATATGCTATAGTCGCACTATTTCCGCGGCTTGAGCCGCGCGTGATGCCCGCAATGGATGTCCCCCCTCTCTCAGAAAGCTCTTCATTTATTCGATATTGACATTCATCAGTAGGTACGTTTGTTGCTGCCGTGTAAGGGACTGCTTTCACAGCGTGCACTACGCTACTTTTCCCGTGTCGTGGGGAGAGAAGAGCTATTATACTGGCGAGAAGAGCACAAATTTTGCCCACCTAAACCTTCTTGCTCAATTATCCAATCGTTTCAAGGTTGTTTTGTTTGAGAATACCCCGTTTACTCTTTTCATTAAGGACTGGCTCGGTTTTAGCTCTCATGTATACTTCAAAGAAAACCGAGGGTCCGCAACTCGCTGAAACAATCGGGACTCTGTGCCTGCAAGGTGTTTTCCTCTAGATCATTACGGTACAATACCCCAGCCTGCTCATTTTATTGTGAGCCATTAGCGAATTACCTTTCAAAAATGTACTATAAGGCCATATCATACTCCTCAAACCGATCGACAATCTCATCCGTAATTAGTACACCATCCGTGAACTCACTAGCGAGATCTCATAGCTCTTCAAGTGTCGGCGTCGGTGCTAGCTTTGATGGAGACACTGCTCTGCATGCGCAACTTCTTGCTTCCGTATTTTCTTGTAGGCTCCGAGCCCCTGGTGCTTCGTTATAGCATTCAAGTCAGCCGTAATTTTCCTGCCCAACCCCGATGCAGAAGTTGCCGGGTCCATTGCAAACTGGTTCTTTAGCGCTCCTCCATATAATATCTATTGGTTGCAGCTCTGAATGATAGGGGGAGGGAGCGTGTACAGGACTTCGTGACCGTAGTATCGGGCTCTTGAGACAGCCCGGTACGTTGTGCCCGTAGCACTTTTCCTGTGCTACTTTAGGGCTATTGCTTGGACCCTATCAGTGAAACTTGCGTCATTTTTAGCATAGCGGTTCCACAGCTAATATCCAAATTAACTTTCCACAACGGTAGTCCCAATCTTAATTTTATGTATATTGGAACTTTTATTCAAAACCATTTATTGTCTTTTATCAAATTTTACTGAATATGAAAATAATATTAGCTTTAAAAAAGACTAATAGTGCTTTATTTAGTTCTAATTGGTGTGTTATAAATTCAAAAATGATAGTGTTAGCTCAGCCCCATTCATGATCTCTCCTGAAAATCATTCTTAAATCGATTTTACTAACCGGCAAACGCCCCACCAGCACAAAAATGAGTGATAATAAAAACCTAAAATTTGATTCCAAAAGTGATGGCATTAGCTTGCAGGTTGCTACAGTACATACTCACATACATCTTATACCCTTGCAAACGCGGTTACTCTTCTTTCATCCTTTTCAGCCTGAACATAGGTGGTATAATGTAATAATCTGCAAGAATCCAAAGCCTACGCTTACAGACAACGACGGTGGAAGTCAACCCCCCGTAAATATTTTTTTTTCATTACAAAATAAGAAAGACCAACAAGACAAAAAAATTCGACCCCTTGCGCGGTATCACCTGCGCTTAAATAAAGCAGCCCTTTTTTTTACTTGAGTCCGAATTTCCACGTGGAGCCTCCAATGGAGGGGGGGGTCGATTTTTTGTGTGGTGGTTAGTTTCCGGAGTCGTTCCTACAACACAGCTACAACGGCACGACATCAGGTTGAGAGCAACACAATCGGTTGTTGTGTTGCTTCGTAATTTATCTACGTTTTCTTAACTGTGAAAATTTCCGACTAAATTGAAAATTCGCAAGATCCAGTTTTCGCACTTAAATACGATCACCCCAAGTCATTTCCAGCCTCCAATTTTTGTATTGTGAATACAGAGACACGAGAAGCCAGCCTCCAGCAAGTATGACAGCAGCGAAGAAGGGTTCGCAGGCAAACTCGCGCCCCTTAAGCTCAGCGACGAGTGCCAAGGGAGGGAAGGACGTGACGAAGAAGAAGGGGAGACCGTCGAAGCCACCACGCGCGAGCTGGCTGAGAACTGACGCACCTGGTAAGTCGCGTTTGTATTAAGTTTCTAAATCGAGTTACCAACACCACGCTGATGACACTTTTAGCTGCTGATGCAGCTACGTACTCTTCTCCTGGACCAATGGTAACCAAGCCTGCAAGCGCGCCCGGGCAGAACACGTCGGGTAAGCTGTTGCCATGTGACGTAGTGTATCGCGTCTGCTTCGCTTTGTTTCTTTTGCTTTTACGTTGCATTAAGCGCAAGATGCATCCTCTGGGCCGTTCGACACGAACGCACAAGCGCCTAATACTACCCTACGCGAGCGTAAGCCTTTCGACTACCTGTTTGCTGTCCAAGGCTTTGCAGTTGTCACACGTGATTATGACGCTGCCATGAGACTCAGATCTTTGGATGATTCTTTCGCAGCCTGAAGTGACAACTCGATCCAACAAACTCGATCGAATAGTGAATGCTACGGATAAAGTTCTGCTTGCAACACTAACGCAATATAATAAAGCTGTTTGGTTTTGCATCATAACGAATAGATTAACGTGCTTCAATTTTAACTCTGACTCACTAGTGCCTATCAAGCATTATATTGCAGCACTCCTCCAGCATCAAACTGTATGACATCGTGTAGCCTCTGTCCAGAGTGACGGCCCCAAGTGCAACTGCCAGGCGTGTTGCATCACCTTTCTCTTCGGCGAGCATTGAGGCGAGCTCATTCCAAGCTTGTATTAGCTTCTCCGAGTGTTGAGTCAACATCTGCAACTTCTCTTCCATGCGTTGAATTTGCCGGAGTTTAGAGCGCAATAGCTCTTTGCACAACCTCGAATTGTGTGCTCGAGAGTAGCTATGATGTGTGGCAGGAGGGGATGGAGGCGCTAGGGGCGTTAGATCTTCACTAGCGGTGCTGGTACAAGCGCCTGCATCTGTGTTGTCTTGATTCATTTATCTCTCAAGTCTTTTTTTCGATTGAATCGACGCAGAATGTGGCTTCGCCTATTACAAACTTTGTCAAAGTGGAATCGTAAGTTTCGAGGTTTCTGAAATATATTACGAATAGATTACGATCGACCCTTCTAGAGTTGCTTCTTGTGGCACTCGTTGTGGTGCTACAAGCCCATTGTGTTGCAGCAATAGCTGTCGTGACGTTGTAGTTGTGTTGTAGGAACGCCGTTCCCGTCGTTGTCTGTACTTGATATCCTTTGGGAACTTAGAAGGTCCACCCTTTTCAGTTTCTGGGCGGAGTCTGTAGTAAGTTTTTACTTCTCACGGGCACAGCCGCCAAGCTCGCAGCTCTCGACCTAAGTAGCCACCTATGGTACTGACTCGGATATTCCCGTCCCCGTAGTAGGCTACAGTATAATTATGCTGAAGTAAAACGATACTTGTTTATAATTGTTTTACTCTTACACTATTCCAAAAGTAAAATAGCAATTATTGCCATTAAACTTTCGATATAGTTTAAAATTCGACACATTTTAAATTAATATACAGTAGGAGTCATTTATTCAAATTAAGCTGCAACGAAGGTTAATTTGAATAAATGACTCCTACTGTGATATTACCTGAAATAATAGTACTACAACTAAAAACACTTTCAAGCACGGATTTCCTACCGGTCAATCGACTGTACTCGATTCGAATAATGTACAACGCTCCCATGATTAAACAGCGCGAACTTCTTGCTGAGTGTAGCTGGTGACCAGAGAAAAAGCGATTCAAGCATTCATGGTAAAGGGCATTTTGAGTCAGTTGATATGTCAACTTCGGCCGTTAATACTCCCTTCCGGAAGACAAATCGATCTATTATCTATAAACAGGCAAAAAACAGAAATGCGTAAGGGAGTAGTTGGTGAAGGCGGGTGCCCGAATTCATGTTGTCATGGGCGAAACCTGTAATAACTCGATGGGCGTTGATTGCGAGCTCTGTTAAGAATACTCATACTGCGTTAAGCTACGGCTTCTACAAATGCTGATTGAAGCACATACTTCTTCGTCACCTCGAGTGCGCGGGTCAGACGCCAGCAATTTGAAAAAAAAGATCAAAACTTGACGTAACAAATAAAACGGATACTTGGATTGGGTTCATTTATCGTGTGACGGCGCCGACGAAATCACTTGACGCGACTCGAAGGCTGCGATTCTTCAAGCAGTCTACGAGGATTTCTCGCCACACTTATCCGTGCAGCACGTGTGGAAATCATCGCCCACTTTACCCTGGTTACGGCATTCCCTGCTCAAGGCCAAGTTAGCTTCAGGGTAGAGGCTCGGGCAGCCCGTCGCCTGGCAGTAGAGAGGGTCCTCAGCAGTGGCGACGGTGGCGATGACAGCAGCGAGGAGGACAGCGAAGCAAGTCTTGAAGTTCATTATTGTATTGATGGAGCTGTAACTTGATAGCGATGTGAGGTGTGCTCGGCTGAATTCGGACTGACTCTTGCTGTAACAGTGCTCAAGAGCGCTCGACGACACTCGAGATTTTGCGTTTGGATAGGACCAACAGCAGTCTCCATGCCAAGTTTACAAATTTGAAGTGATGTCCCATCCCATGAACCCTGTGGTTCAAATGCAAATTGACTATTGATTAACAGCAGTGAATTGCGCTGACTTGAGCAATAACTTTGAGCCATTATCAATACGTGTACATGTAGCGCCACAATTCAACGTGGCCAATTCTGCTAAGTACCATTCCATTCGAAAGAGGAGAGAAGCAAGTAAAACAATAAGAGATCTGCCATATTATATTCTGCAACTCCCCTTCTAATTTTTTTAAAAACTCAATCAATCTAAAAAAAAGATTTTTGGTACATAAAATAACAAAAATGGGCAATTCTCGTGCAATTGAAGAAATAATCTCGAGGTCCAATTACCGGTATTAATTGGTCACAAAAATCGTGAAAAAGCAGCTATTACCGGTATTACTAGGATACAAAAGCTGCAACAGAGGTCGCAAATGGTTAGCCGCACCCGTTCGGGTAATGTCTACCCGTAACCACGGACGGCCGAAAGTTTGCCTCTCTGAAAAACGGACGGGTACGGGTAACCGACTTCTAGGATCGGTTGGTTATGCTCACCAGAGGAAAAGATTTTTTTGCATGTTTTTCTTTATTAAGAATTTTGGCGACGGCTCGCTGCGTGTCAGCTTATTTTGAGCGGAATTATTGAATAAGAAAACGGTATTTCACCTTTTTTCATTCTTTACTTGAATTACACGTAATTTTCGGCTAACTGATCGCTAATTCCGTGAGCCATGGCTGTCCGAACGGTCCGTACGGTTGTCCGAAACTCGATGACCAGGGCTTTCGGACGGTACGGTTAGCCGGATAATTACGTTTGCGACCTCTGGTAAAGCTACTGTACATGTACAGTGTACTACATGTAGAAGTATACAGGTTATACCGGTACCGGTAGCTGAAACTCTGCAGCGAAGTTGTGATTTAATAAATGACAAATTTGTCTTTTAAAAAGAGTTATTATGTAGTAGGGTACATGTTATACCGGTACCGGTAGCTGAAACTCTGCAGCGAAGTTGTGATTTAATAAATGACAAATTTGTCTTTTAAAAAGAGTTATTATGTAGTAGGATACATTTTATACCGGTACCGGTAGCTGAAACTCTGCAGCGAAGTTGTGATTTAATAAATGACAAATTTTGTCTTTTAAAAAGAGTTATTAATAACACGAGCTTCGAAGAGGGAGCCGAATTTTTAGGGGGGGGGCACCTCCCATGACGTTAGAATAAAAAAACATAATGAAGCTTGGGCGATAGACTCGCTCAACACTTACCGAACTAGTGTTGAAGTTTCCCACTCTTTAGACTTCGCTGCGAAACCTTACAGAAAAAAATCTGCCATCACACAGACAGTACGTACGCTCCATTTGTTGATGTAGCTTTGCCGCCAGCGCAGGCTGCAATACTCCTGTGTCTATGGCACTGTCACCACCAACCGAACGAAGCAACACAATAAATCTTGTGGAAAAGTTATCTCAGTGCACAAATTTGCTGCCCCGAAGTCCAGTGCAGTATGAATACGTATTCTACTGTACATGTAGTTGTGTTAACGCGTACAGAAAAGAAGAGCTGAAAAAAATATCTTTCCGTCGTTTTTAGACTAAAATAAACTATATTCACGAAAGAAAAAAAAATTACAAAACGAAGGACTTCTGGAGTACTTTGAAAGTAGGCTTGTGAAGCTCATGCGCTAGCAGAAGTGTGTCAGCTTGCAGATTCGCCGGTCCACTCACAAGTAATGCCACATCCGCCTTCATGCCGTAGCTCTCGCGAATCTCACTATGCACGTCCCGCAGTCTTGAGCTCAAATCCGGACGTTCCTTTTCTATGAGGAAGTTTCGACCGAGCACAGATTGTGCCGGCGTGGGCATCGAACGTGGCGTAGCAGGTGCCGCAGGACTGGTAACATCCAATCCCTCGACTTCCATCTCTCCCATTGCGACACCCATAGCTCCATCGCCGTTCTTACGGTCGTTCCATCGCTTCAGCAAATACAACACAGCGCTTGCGCCAGCCACAGCACCAAACGCACCCGCACACGGCAACAGCGTGCGTCGTACAAATGACTTGGCCGTAAAATCTTCCAACCTCCAAACCCACATCATCATCAGTACACAGCCTAGTGCCGTGCCAATAAACAACGGTAGTCCCTGCATGTAGTTGTGACCAGAGAAGGCATGACGCTCCAATGAGGGTGGATAGAAGCGCTGAGCACGAGGCGACGAGTCCTCCGAGAGATCATCGGGCTCGGTTTGGGTATCATCGTCTTCGTCAAAGCCACTTTCTCCGCCAGAATGCGTATGATGCAGCCAGATCTTACATTTCCATTGCGAGCAACGATTTATTGCATCGAGTAGCTCTGCATGTGCCTCCAGGAACTCCACGTCGCGACACGTCCAGATAATCCACAGTGTGCGTGGCAACTCGGAATCCCCCGTCATCTCGTCACGGTCCTCCATATCGGCCAGAGCCTTCAAGTGATCTAGAATACTTAAGAACGGCGTCATGCCACTCCCTCCTGCCACGAACACCATGTGTGGAGCCACCTCAATCTCCGATCCATAGTATCCGTCCACGTGGACAGTCTGAAGCTGATGTGCCTTCATCAAAGTCAACACTTGAGACGTGAACGGTCCTTGCACTTTGGCGTCCAGAACGAACGAGTGACGATTTTGTAGTGGACTGGAGCTGATAGTAAACGGATGCCACTCCTTCCCTATTGTGTCCACTTTAATGTACACATACTGACCCGGTAAAAAGTCCGATCCGGTTGCAGTAGATCGTCGCAGTTCCAACTGGAAAACTTTATTGCTCATTGCGGTTGCCGACATGACGTTTGCTTTCCCACGTCCAAAAGCTGAAACGGTACGGTAAATTCCATACAAAATCGTGGCCGGTACCAGCCAAAACGACGCGGCGTAGTAATGTAAAGCCGTAAAAACAACGAAACCTGCACTCAAGCAATGCAACGTAATGAAACGTCGGAAAAACCGACGACGGACCCACTCCATCGATGACGCTGCAACAATCAATAGCGGTAACATTGCCACTGTACCGAAAAAGTTACGTGTAGATCCGTAGCGTTGTTTCGGCGTACAACTCTCAGCCAAACACGGGACCAACATTTGTTCCACTTTGCCTTGAGTGTACCATACCAAAGTGTACAACACGCCATGCAACATCAGCATGATGAACCCAAACTGACCGCACAAAACATGATACCGCGCGGCCCGCTCGCCTGATAATCCGAAAAACTTGTGCAAAAATGATTGTCTAGCCACTAAAACCACAGACAATACCATCGCGTACAGTCCGTTCATGCCAAAGGCGCGAGCTGTCCGGACTAAAATGCCCGATTTTGCCAGTTTGCCGTTCTCCTTGTCGATCAGCAATTTCCCCACCACGAGGTTAAGTTGCAGCAGCAGGAAACCACTGATTAGCACCACGTCGACTGCATCGAACCCGAAACGTTTGCCGATGCTTGGCCGAGACTTCACCCACTGCACCACCTTCAGTTGCTGGCCCCAGTTGGCCAATGAACCGACAGAGTCGTGCTTCCAATAGAAAATCGCCCCTGCCAAAAGGAATGGCAACACTAATGCAGCAGAAACCACGAAAGGCTCCACGTCCAGTTTGTCACCGATTCTGGCTTCCAGGGATGGAAACACGTCGCGGTCGTAAATTGGCCAGCGGATCCACAAAAGACCAAAGAGTATCCACGCACTGCACACTTTGAGAAAGACTGTTGCGCAATTGCGTCGCGCATTCGCCATCATTTGCAGCGCCGCCGCCTTCTGTGGTTTTTGCAGAAGTCTCATGCGTTTGGAGGCTTTGGGCGGCGTGCGGGAGGCTACAAGGCGATCGAACTCGGCGTCGTCGAGGTCTTGGTCTAGCTGCAGGTCTAGGTCTGGGTCCGTCTCGGGCGAGCGAGGCGGAGACAACGGAGCTCGGCGGCGTTCCATGTCCACGCGTACGCTCATAATCAGAGCGAGAATGTGTGTGGTCCGTTTACTGTCGGAGCTGACGTATGCGCGATGTGGAAGACATAGCTGCATTTCAACCAATCAGTATGTCTAATTATTCGAGACGTTGACGGAGTTTCGAACCATCAACTTTCCGGTCAAGTTCGACGTCAAAATTTCGTTAATTTTACATGATACAAGTCCAGTACTGCACCCCGTTTGGACCTTTGATAAAGGATGATACTTGAATCCAAATGAGCTATTGATTGTAAGCTAAATCTGACTTATTTGCAAATCCTATATGGTCCACCCCCGCGAAAACGGGGTGCGAACTGTATTGCGTTTGGCACTCGGAGACAGCCACCGACGTTGGTGGCTGCCAATTTATAACGTTAGATATTGCTGTTTAGATATGTTGCACGCGCAATTACATTGTTTTTAATAATGCCGAACCTATGTGAGCGCGGATTGGCCACAAAAGTAGCAATATCGAATACAGGAGGAATCCAGTCGTTAAGGCGCTTGATGGATCGTTGCGGTGTGTATAAAGGCTGAAAGTCCATTTGTTACCGACAGAGCAGGAGGGTGGATATTTATCACGAGGGTACCACAACGAAGGCCACATATGTCATTAGGGGCAACAAATAACTCAATCTTTGGACGCGTCGCGCGACCAGGCTCCGGAACCACAACCAGAGTAGCATTGGTAACATCGCACATATATGGTAATTATGATGCTGCCTCGCCACCGAACGATAAAGATGACGAGATCTTTCAACCATTAAACAAAATAAGATATTTGTGAATAAGTGTACATTAGATGAGTACCTACCAGGGCTCGAGTGCCAGCATCTTCTGCGTTTTCTGCTTTGTTGACAGGATTCAACAGCTCATTTAGTAAGCTTCCTGGGACTTGAAGACCGACGGCTCGATAGTATTCGGCTTTGTTAGAGCGCTGATGGCTTGCTGGTTCCGGGATCACCTCCTTCGTTCTCGCCAATGCCTGGTAAGATTTCCTGACTTGAGTCCGATTTAATTGTCACTGGAACTTCTCGTTGCCGGTCACCCTTCACTTCCTCTGCATCTTCCAGAATGATAGTGTCTGTCGAAGTTGCACTAGCAGTGGATAAAGCAGAGCTGCCATAAGTGACTTGCTCAGAATTTGCATCCTCCCATACGGAAGATTCAGCTGGGCCATGGGTAGGAATAAAAGGAGCGTTTCCTCACATCCTTCGTCTTGTTGAGTAGGCTTCTCTGCGTTACGAACGTGCTCTGCACATGTATACACAAAATCGTGATCAGAAGGATCTCCTTCCGATGCCGATGAATCTTTTGCTTCTTCATAAACATGGTTAACACGCACGAACCGACGGGCTCTCATACTAACACCTGGACAGGCAACGCCACCGCAAATACATGCAACGACAACATGGCCTTACCATGCGTGCTTTCTGCAGTATGCGCAGGAGCAAGACTTACGCCTTTTGTCTACCACCCACCCGCCAACCGGCAAACCATCTGCCGGTGTCCTCCTTGAATATACAGGGCGTATAGAGTTGGCTGTCATCTTTTTATCAGCTGCTGAGAGTCTCAAAGGCGACTGAATCACTTTGTAAAGTGGCAATTCCGTGACACACGCATTGAAATGCGCTTTATCAGCGTCCATCATCACAAACGTTTGAGCAAACTCGATTCCGTACACATCGATACATACTCGCTTTATGTAGCGAATGCACCATGCAGCGTCTATCGCGCGCTTTTGCGATGTGCAAAAGCACACCATTGGGTAGTAGTGCCCACCGCGATCCGAATATCCGAATGCAAACACGACATACCCATTATTTGCCATATTGTGGGTACTGTCAATGTGAAGAGTTGTCCTGTAGCTGGGGTTGTTTTGCACATCGACGTACTTTCCAGCGATCCTTAAGCATGTCATCCCTAGGCGTCACGCTACAGCTCTAATGTGCTGATTTCATGTAACTAAATATATTTGAAAGCACTCGCGAGAAACAAATCAGGACGGGAACAGGAGTGTGTTTGCTGGTCTGTACGACATGCATTACGCAACTCAAGAGGAATCTGATGCTGTAAAAGAGCGTGTTGCTACAAAGTGGAAAAAACTTTCCGCCTGGGTCCCCGGCTCGTAAACTTATCGACCATATCTGCAAATGTGGGTAAATTCACACAGATTCGCGCGCTGACAAGCATTTCGACGCCTAGTGGGTATGCTGCGTTAAGCAATTCACTGGATCAATATCATAGATTGGTAAAGAAACAGTATCCAGGTGGACTTGCTTATCCCAGTGAGCTGTTAAGGAACCTGGATGGGGCTCGTTTGGCTATACTCAACAGTCACATGGACTTTGTTGCGGCTGCACCTGCATCGGTGCGCTTGATGGAGCTTTTTCAACTTATGAACAGTATAGATTGTCTTACGGTGCATAAAACCTCTCAGTGGGATCAGTTGCAGCAGAAGTGGACAGGTTTTAAGCCATCCTTGAGATGTGAAACGCGCCCTGTCTCGTCGGGATTGGAGTTCGGTTGGGAATCACAGAGATCATCATTGGTTTGTCTGATAACGTTTAGATGTGTAGCTGGTCATATAGGCGACCACCGCAAAGATCGATTAGTGGTGCCATGGAATCCTTGGGGCTTTCCGACGCCAATTCTTCACAAAGTCGGAAACTTGTGTGTTCTTAGGGCAGGACCAGTCATCTCGTTCTCGTCTTCTAAGTGCAAATCAGTGTGTACGACCTAGCTGCTGTAGTTTTCTCTGGCACTTAGACTTTCTAAAAAATAGCTCTTCATTTCACGAGTGAGCTTGCGTTCAAAGGCAGTTGAAGGATTGCTTATGTTCATGATGTGAAAGACCTCGCACAAACTTGACGACAGGCACATCCTGAACTTTTATTGACAAGAACAGAGAAGGGGTGGTCCAGTTTCGTCATTGCCAAGTCCCATTTGCTGAAATTTACAGCGTTTTGAGCGACATGGGACTAGTAGGAAACGCATCGAGTGACCACAGCGACGTAAAGCATAGACAATATTAAATAGATTGTCCATTGTACAGCCAATTTGATTACTTTTGTCGACAAAGTGTAACGGTAGACTTGCACGGAACACAGCCAAAACATCAGCCTCTGTGGGCGCCAAATACATGTCCACGGAGGGACCCGTCCCGCCTCGTTGTTGTCGTTACTATTAGAATCGCCTTCCTCCAGCAGTAAAATACCTATCGGAATCACTGTCTGCCTGTGTACTCATCGTGTCTAGCTGCCAATTAATAAATGGTTGCTTGATCTGCTTTCTACGCGTAGGTGGCCAATGTTACCAATTATAAACGCAAAACTGCAGCATGTTGAGGGTATATTTCGGCGATCGTGCAGTTTTAATTGGTGGGCCTACCCTTTTTGTTTATTCGAAGGTATGTTATCTGTGTGGATGGTCCTTTGTATTCCGTTGGTGGTGGTACCCTTTTTAGACACAGATACACTCTGTCGTTGCTGGGATTGGCCCACACTCCCAAGTGACGGCCACGAACGTCAGTGGTCGATCTTACCTGTCGCCGAGCGTATGCCACGCAAAGAGACGTATGCATACCCCGGTTACTGTAAAAGGAAGAAAAGATAGGTCACCTGTGGACTTATTATAAAATGTATAGTCGTGGGCCCGCCCCTCCATTCACTTGCTGAGCAGCGCTCGGAGGTCGCCGGTTCGCGGCACGCCCTACCCCAGCCTTTAAGGCCTAGACTCGGCAAAGTGCTGAGGCTGGGATTAGATAATAATCCCAAGATGGTAGTGGTTCTCACGGAGCTTTTGCAGGACATTCCTAAATAAGGGGAGGGGCCAATCAGCAACCATGATAGTTCGGGCCTACCGCGTAACAAAGACGTGATACTTCACAGATCATTCCAAAGTTGTACAAATTTATTTCAGACGAAATTTTTGCTAGCAACCAATCAAACCCATTCTGCAACCACCTTCCCATTACGCACCTCGCGAAATGCGAAATGCGAGGGCGAATTTTGATTCTGCAAGATTGGCAATATTTGAACCAATGAGGTCGTGCCATTTTGTGTAGAATGATTCTTTAAAGATCTGTGAGAACCACTAGTGCCAAAGACGGTCGGCAAAGCCCGTCTTATGCAAACTCGGCGGTATACAATGTGTAGCCGGATCGGGCAAAATAGCCACTTTTATTGTATTTCTGCATTCCATGTCAAAATGCTGCTAATATGTAAGTAGAGCTTACTCTGTCTGAAACAACACTCGTACAGTAGTTCCTTTTAGTTTTTTTATGGAAATAAGTTTAGCCCTATATTACGTTTTTTTTGTTGACGTTGATTCCCCCGAGCAAATGTTTCATACTCGACGACTTTATCCGATAAAGCGACGCGCGGACGGAAACAGCGCGGCGGCACTTCCTTTGACTTGAGGGTCAACACCTCGTTAATACGGCGCATGTCGTAAAAGGTAAACAACATTACAGCCTTAAACAAAATACTGTACTTTCTTTGCTAAATTCCTTTTCAATTGAAAAACCGGTGTGTATAAACTGCATCATCTGTCCAAGGACGAACTCGCAATCAAAACGTAGTGTTGGAAAAACATCGTCACTCCACTGATGCCCTTTCAGCTCCAAAGCGTAGCTCACCCTGTTGCATAAGTGCAAATATATAAGAAATTCCATTGGTAACAGACTGGGCTCATCGATGCTTAATGTGATGGGTTCCAGACGATTCCCTGCACCTTTTCAAACATATGTCAACGTTGTCAGGGCGGCAGCTGTGATCGCGAGGGGCTGGCTCAGGGTGGCTAAGCTGTTGAATGAGGACTTACGGTTTGTCGCGACAGCCCTTCGAAAACGTGGCCCGTCGCGATGGAAGGAGCACCTTTCTAGGTTCCGCAGCTACTACAACAGGTACTGCATAGACTTCTGGCTCGACTATGTCGATGACAATATTGATGCTAGCTTTTTTTCATTTGAAAGAGCCGCAACAAGCACATTTACAAGTATCGGCCTGCAGAAAATCTGTCTGAGTACTCTACCTCTCGGCAAGCTGGAAGACATAAACAAATCGTAGGCTTTGGTACGAGCTCGTACTTTTCAGTATGACTTCACCCTTAAATTCCGTATCCAACTTTTCAAGCTTGGCGGATTTCTCATCTTGTCCAGCTTGGGCCTTCTCTTGTCATTCATTAAAATTTTCTTTATGAAGGTCAGCTGACG
This sequence comes from Phytophthora infestans T30-4, assembly GCF_000142945.1. NCBI lineage: Eukaryota > Oomycota > Peronosporomycetes > Peronosporales > Peronosporaceae > Phytophthora > Phytophthora infestans. Next base: position 798,103 of record NW_003303757.1, read on the forward strand.
CGATATGCTTCTCCACTCTCTTGCGGTGCGAGCATTGTCGATACATTGTTTTACGTTTCGGATCCAAGCTCAATACATAGAACCCCAAAGCTATTACAAGAGGTTCACTGCCAACTGGGTGGATTTTTTGAAAGGCACGACGTCAGTAGCATCAATCAGGTGACGAGCCGCTGTCCGCACCTCAGCTCAACTACAATACAAATGATGTGGTATGACAAAGAATTGACGCGAGCGAGTACGGTGGTATGACCGAAATTACGCCAGTTGTGAGTAGGACGATAAAATTCTGGATTGAGCGCCGAACACACCGCAATTGGATGGATTGGATGGTTAAGTAGTATAAATACAAACCAACATATTAATATTATTCACATGTTTTAAAACAGAAAATAGGTACTTCTCTGTCCCACCAATTTATAGGGATTTCGGTTTGTGTGTATTACATAAAGAATGTTACAATGACCCCATTGGTCGATATCGTGCTTCTTCCAATGATTTAATGATATTTTCCACTGATTGATACATATCGACTTAACAAGCAGTAAAATCCCATGTTTTCAAGGTAATCATACTGTTTAGAGGCTACTTCAACAGCCTCCCTGTCTCTGAACATATTTTATCAAACTGACAATTCTTTTTTATAACAGAGGTAAAACTTTCTTTAAAGGATATTTCCTCAGTTCCTCAGTCCTTGAAACGCCGCCAAGGAAGTCGCTTAGACAAGCCGATCCGACTTTACCCTGCAGTTTGCTGCTAGGGAAGAAGGACAATAAGCGACACGCCTGGTAGGAACTCAAGGATGGATTCCACGTGCCGTCTGTACCTGCCGCTGCTACGAAGCAGGCTCCCTCGCGCATGAAGAAGAGAAAGAAGAAAAACAAAACAGCAAAGCGACTGCGTGCTCAAAGAAGGCACGCGCGGCTGCTCGAGCTGCTGCTTCGCACACTGCGACGCTCGCATCGTGCACTACAACTTCGCAGGCCATTCCAGAGGCTGAAGCAATCTATGAGACTGGGCGAACAGCTTCTGAAGCTGTACCAGAAGATTCAATCGCTATTTTAGCATCGGCAGAGGCTGTTTCGGTGGACACAGAGCCCTTTCCATATGCAAAGGGCGCTTCTATGAGGGAGAAGAAGAAGCGGGCGTGACGGACAGCACTACGGCTTGCGCCAGTTCTCATCGCCACGCTGGAGGAGGGGGAGGCTTCTCGAGCACACGTGGCCACCACTCCACCAGATATCACTAAAGTGGGGGATATAATGATGATTCCATTTGTCACACTGATACTATAAAATTGACAAACGCTGAAAGTGACCGCGACTGTGAGATGTACTGGTGTATCTATGGCAGGAATTACGAGCAGTTAAATTTGACTGTCACCGCAAACTACGTATCAACCAAAGAGACGTGGCAGGTCTCTCGAATTAATGACAGGCGTGGTGACACGCTACTGGAATTCAAATACCAAGTGCTGTAGGTTAGCCGTTTCATCAAGAAACGACGGTACTATTAGAGGACGTGGATACCCCGTGCTCAGCTGCTTGCCGATAATTTCCGGAAAGAGATTGAGCTGGTGGACAGGTTTAAAATCTTCTGAAGTCAAGACCTTCGCTCCATTCTGGCCAACCGATGAGTTTGGTAAGAATGCAATCGGTGTGGGCACGGAAGGACTCTGCATTTCCCACACGTTAAAATGTGCAGAGGAATTATCCGGTCGTCCGGATATCGTAACAAAGAAGGATATTGACGACTTTTTTGAGCATCAGAGGACTTCACGTGGGGAGGACTTAACGAAGGGGACGTCGTGGAAGGTTACTCTCGTCTTCTTGCGTCGCCTACGTGATGCAGGCCGTAGCTTCATTTACAGAGCCCTTTCGCTGGATAACTGCGCGGTTCCTGGTCGGCGTGGTGTCTGTGTGCTCAACAAAATCATGCTCAAGAATGGTGTCTACGTTGTTGCTGCTTACAACCATCAAAACGTTGAGCATGCTTTTGTTCTCACAGCCCAAGGCAAGGACCGGCTTATCTATGATTTGGAAGACGGTAAGCCTGTTGAGTCAGCAGATGATTGGATTGATTTTTACGCATTTGTTCGTCCGTTTATTGTCTGCAAGCATAGTTAAATGATAGGAGTCAGTTGGATTTCCGAGGATTTGCCTAACTGATAATGAACTTCCCAGCAATTTTGTTATTATGCATAGATTATTTTTTATAAGCGCTTATGTAATGGGCCCCTCCATTACATAAGTAGGTAGATTTCTTTTCATAAGTAGGTGCATCAGCACACGACTAGCGTGTGCTGAAATGCTTTCATGCCATTGGCTGATATATGGGGAGCCAGACCCATTATTAGCCAATTGGACTATGACGTGTATTTGAGTGGCCAGGGCTGTGGCCTTGGTCCTAAAATAAAATCAGAGTTGATTTTTCCTTAAACCTAAGACTCAGTCGTCCTATTGCGAGCTTCCTCAACACTATAGTGTAAGCAAGTAACGGAGTAAATATCTGGCCTGTTACACCTGGTAGCACTTCGTAGTCCTTCCAACGACCAAGTTCGACATGAGCTAAGACCTCGACCACGCTGCCTTTCTCCATCTCATTCGGATCGAGTGGGAAGCTCTCCACCGCCTCGCGGCGGTGTCCAGAGAAGCCGTCGTCACGTCGCTGCTGCGTTTAGCGACGCCCGACGAGCAGCGCGTTGCGGCACAAGAATTCATGGAACGCGAGTGTCAACTCCCTCGCGTATCTCCACGAATGACGTCGTGAAGCTAGAGACGTCCACCTGCTCCGGTGCCGGAGAAGATCGACTTCCGCTGAATCACTGGTTTCGAGAGATCGACATCGCCATCGCCTCGAGGTTGATCGAGGCGTCTTCCGCGAAGGTCCATTTCCTCCTCTCGCGGCTGTCTGGGAAAGCCAAAGAATGGGCTCTCGGCAAGTTGGTTGTCGATCCCAACGTCTTTTTCACTCTGGATACCCTCCAGAGTGACCTTCGGCTCGCGTTCGAGCCGCCGAAAGATGAATCCCGAATTCGGGCAGACTTCTTCGCCCTTCGGCAAGGCACGATGACCATGCGCGACTACGTCCAGAAGACACGACACCTCGCGTCGTGCATCGTGTCTAAGCCGATCGATATGGCCTTTCAGGTTCATGTATTCGTGTTCGGTATGCGCGAAGGCATGACGCGCTACTGCCTCACAAGATCGGACCTCTCTACGCTCGAAGAGGCATTCGCCCTCGCCCTACGCGAGGACTACGTGGTTGCGGCGTCATACGCTCACGCGCTTCCTGCTTCAGCTCGGGATTCTGCGCTTGAGCCCATGGACATCGACGCTATCGATGCGACGAGCAATCGTCAGCGTCATGTAGCGCGTTGGAGCGGTGCTCGGAACAATCGTTCTCTCACCTGCTTCCGCTGTCGGAAGGTCGAGCATCGCGCGGAGGAGTGCCGCGCGCCAGCTCCAGTGCTTGCGCATGTCGATGCCGAGCCCGTGAGTTCTGACCAGCCAAAAAACAATCAGGGTCAGTAGGTGCGGGGCGCCCTACTGGCTGGAATGGAGGTCCGGGTCCCCCGGTGGCAACCCAACCTTCTAGCCCTCCTGTGCTGCATGCACACTTTCATGCCACCACCACGCCGAGCGATTCAAGATTGATCATTGTCAGTCTTCATGTCGCCGGTGCCCGGCGACCACTGCGAGCGCTCCTTGATTCAGGAGCGACCAACAACTTCTTCCGCGCGTCGTGCTTGTCGGCACTCCCGTCGGACATCACTGTCCGCAAAGGTAGAGGGGAGGTCGCTGTCAAGTTGGCCGATGGGAAATCACGCCGCGTCGTGCGGCGCGAGATTACACTTCCGTACACGCTCGACGGTTTCCGAAGCAACGACGACTTCCTCGTCATTGAGATGAATTACGCGCTTGACTGCATCCTGGGTATGCCGTGTTTGACGCGCTATCAACCAGAGATTGACTGGTTGGCCCGGTCGGTCAAGCGTCGCAGTGATTATGATGTGAGCGAGGTGTTCACGCACCTCCTGGTCGCCCAGAAGGATTGGCCTCACGTCACCGCCGTGAACCGGTCATCCACGACGCACGCTGTGCACAGAGTGAGCGATGGCCCTCTCTGCACGGCTTGCGCAGTGCTGTTAACTGACGAGTCACCGCGGCGACGCGGGGATGAAGACCAACTGGCGGTCGAGCAGGGGCTCCCGCAGACGAACGAGATGGCGGTCGAGCAGGGGCTCCCGCAGACGAATGAGATGGCGGTCGAGCAGGGGCTCCCGCAGACGAACGAGATCGCGGTCGAGCAGGGGCTCCCGCAAACGAACGAGATGGCGGTCGAGCAGGGGCTCCCGCAAACGAACGAGATGGCGGTCGAGCAGGGGCTCCCGTCAATTGAGCCGGTGGTCGAGCAGTTGGCGCTCCCGCTGAACACTACCGCGGTCGAGTAGGGGCTCCCGCTAGAGGGGGGTGACCTCTCGTCCAGCGAGAGCGAGTCATCATCCTCGAGTTCGCACTCGAGGCGGTGGAAGTCGAAGCGGAGCCGGCTGAAACCTCGCCGAGAGCCCGTGCCGAGTGACAGCTCACCGACGGAGTCGGTCTGCGTGCTTGAGTACGTGAAAGGTACTCCCGGTCGCCGACGAACACTCGAGCTTGCAAACCCACCTAGCGAGGCAGGATCGATCACGCGACTTCCAGGTCTTTCCTGGAAGAACTTCCTTAGCAGCCTCAAGGACGATGAAATCGAACAGGTTTGTCTGATCACCGACGCCGATTCGGCGTCGCTCGAAGTGAATGCAGTCGGTGACGGCGACGCTCCCTCGCGCCCAAAGAGCGCTGAGCCAAAGTCGGCCAGCGAGGAGCGCTTCGCAGCGCAATCTTGGGAAGCGCTACGCGAATCCGGCAATCCAGTCTACGAGTCCGCCCGCGAATATGAAGATGTCTTTCCGGATAAGATCCCAGCTGAGCTACCAGCTGACCGAGGAATTCGCCACGAGATTGATCTCGTGCCCGGCTCGAAGTATTGTGTGACGCGGCAGTGGCCGCTCCCGCGAGATCAGGTCCAAGCTATCGATGACTTCTTCGAGAGCCGCCGCAAGGCGGGTCATGTGCGTGAGAGCACATCGCCGCACTCCAGTCCGACCTTCTGTGTGAAGAAAGCCACGGGCGGATGGCGCATCGTCCATGCCTTCAACAAGCTGAACGACGCTACCATCCCTGCCCAGACGCCGATTTTTCAAAAGGACATGGTGACGACGCAATGTCGGGTAGTGAGGTCTTCAGTGCCATCGACTTGACCGATGGGTTCTACCAAATCCTCATGAGGCTGAGCGACATACCGCTCACAGCGGTAAGCACTCCCAGTGGTATGCTCTGGGAGTGGCTTGTTATGCCACGAGGCTTGAAGAATGCTCCCGCCACGTTCAATCGCATGATATCCCATGTGCTGCGCCCGCTCCGCGATTTCGCACCGAGTTATTTCGATGACATCTTCGTACACAGTCGCGCTGAGGGAGGCCTCAGCGCGCTTGAAGTCCACTTGGAGCATCTGAGGCAAGTCTTCCAAGTGATGCGCGAAAACAAGCTGTATGCCAACTTGAAGAAGTGTATATTCTGCGCGCCGGAGATTCCGGTGCTTGGCTGCTTTGTGAGCAAGAAAGGCGTCCGCGCCGACCCCGAGAAAGTGTTGTCGATATGTGCGTGGCCTACGCCACAGAATCCCACTGAACTGCGTCAGTGGCTGGGTCCCGCAAATTATCTCCACAAGTACACGAAGAATTACGCCGGATTGATCCAGCCGCTCTCTTCGTTGTTGGAGAAAGATGTGTCGTGGTCGTGGACTTCCGCACATCAAGCCGCCTTCGACGCGGTGAAGAAGAGTCTCGCCGAGGCCCCAATCCTCGCGCTCCCGGATGAGTCGAAGCCTTTTCACGTCGTCTGCGACGCGAGCGATTTTGCCATCGGCTGTGCGCTGATGCAATTCGATGAAGAAGGTCGAGAGCGTGTCGTAAGCTACCAGTCCAGGCAGATGAAGCCGGCGGAGCGCAACTACCCTGTTCACGACAAGGAGCTTCTTGCGATGCGCTACGCTCTGATCAAGTTCAGAGTGTACTTGGTGGGTGAGGATACCTTCGCGGTATACACCGACCATGCATCGCTGAGGACAGCGATGAAGAGTCCTCATCTCTCCCAGCGGATGGCCCGCTGGCTTTCGTTCTTCTCTGAGTACAACTTCGTTGTCCATTACAAGCCCGGCAAGAACAACATTCTCGCCGACGCTTTGTCTCGGCGTCCCGACTACGACCCACGCGGCGCATTGGGTCGACAAGCCTCGCTGGATGAAGACGATGTAGACGAGTGTGCCAGGTGCGAGGCGTCAGGAGTCAACCTGATGAGCGTTTCCCCGGTAATGCCACTTCGCGACGAGATCCGAGCTGCTTACGAGCATGACTCGATGTACTCCAGTATCCTGGAGCATCTCCGCTCTCCCAGCACCGACACACTGGGAGCCCTTTCCCGCTCTGTACGAAACAAAATCCACTGATATCGTCTCAAGGACGAGCTGCTGACGTACAGTATTGACAACTTTGATGCCCCACGTGTCGTTGTCCCTAACGACCCCGACCTGCGCTCACGGATTATCCATGAGCTTCGCGATGCTCCGCTGGGCGCTCATCTCGGTCGCGAGAAGACGTTTGCCGCTGTGTCACGCGACTTTTATTGGCCCCACCTGTATAAATGGGTGCGTAAGTGGGTGCGCACCTGCGAGACCTGCCAGCGCGTGAAACCTGCCTCGTCTTCGCAGGCTCCCTTGCGTCCTCTACCAGTGGCCACCGAGGTCTGGCGCTCGGTGTCAATGGACTTCATCTTCGGGCTCCCACTCGACGCTAAAGGACGTTCAGGTGTCTTAGTATTCGTAGACCGCTTCAGCAAGATGGTTCCCTGATTCCGGTGTCGGATGCGATCACCGCGGCAGATACCGCGGTGCACTTCCTCGATGCTGTCTTCCGTCATCATGGCCTCCCCGAATCTATCGTCTCCGACCGCGACCCGCGCTTCACGTCGGCCTTCTGGTCAAAGCTCTTCGAGCTACTGGGCTCGAAGCTGATGATGTCCACAGCAGCCCATCCGGAAACGGACGGCCAGACGGAGCGCGTAAATCGCGTCCTCGAAGACGTCCTTCGAAGCTACTCGACGTCGTTCTCCAGCTGGAGCTCGTTTCTGCCACTGGCCGAGTTCGCTCTGAACAACGCGGTACACGCGTCGACTGGGCTGACGCCCTTCCTCGTTAACAACGCGCGACACCCGCGTGTCCCTGCTCTCCTCGCCGTGGGCCATCCCACAGCGCCGTGTGTCTCTCCTCTGGGTGGGGAAGAAGCTGCCGACAAGCCGTCTACTCCATCTGCGATGTCTCCGGCGGCTACACCGGTACTGGGTCACCGGTACGTACACCGGTTGCTAATGATATCTCGAGTGTATCCCCTGTTCCCACGTCGGTCAACGCAGTGACACGCTCCGCATCGAGCCCGCTTGCGCCAGCTAACTACGCGCCGAAGCGTGCGGGGCGGCCAATCGACTTCGCAGTCGTCTCCGACTTCGTACTACAGCGCCAAGCGGTCACCCGTTATGTTCGAGACGCACTGCAGGATGCGGTGGACAAGCAGAAGGAGAACGCCGATAGGATCGACCGCAAGAACACGGCCACGTTTACGACAGGCGAACGCGTGCTCCTGTCGACTGAAGGTATCAGAAACTCTGCGGTTACCAACCTCGGCGCGAACAAACTCGCGCCGCGCTTTATTGGGCCATTTACGGTGATCAAGACCATTGGTGACGCTTACACTCTGGATATTCCTTCGACACTACGGCTACATCCGACGTTCTACGTCGGACGTTTAAAGAAATACCATCCGTCCGAGATCCCGGACGCTGATTTGTCCTCGAGTGACGCGGCAACTTTCCAGCGAGATGGTCCTCCTCCTTTGATCGACTCTTCGGGCGCTCAGCGTTGGATCGTTGAGTGAATCGTCGACCACGACTTTCGCCAGTGTCATGGTACCCGTGACGGTCACACTGAAGCGTTTCCACAGGGTCGCGCCCTGCGGGACAAGGAACAACACTATCGCGTGCGTTGGCTGGGACTCCCCCCAGGTGAAGACTTATGAGCCGCGCAGTCGTTTGCGGGAAGACGTTCCCGACATCGTGAACGAATACGAGAAGACACTCACGTTCCGAAGCGTGAGTGAGTCGGGTGCTGATATCCGCGGTGAAGAAGGCGACCAGCCTCCGCGGGTACACGGAGGCGCTCGCCATGATGATTAAGAAGAAAACTGGAGTTGACGCCGGGATCGAACCGGTGACCAGTTACACGAGAACTCGGCACTGTACCGCTGAGCCACTCGGTGAGTAAGCCGAGTGAACAAATGAGTGAGTGAGTGAGTGAGTGAGTGAGTGAGTGAGTGAGTGAGTGAGTGAGTGAGACGGACTGATTGAGTGACTGCGGCTCGAGTGACGCGAGTTTCCACGACGACGAGTGAAACCCCAGCTCGCAGGTCACCTATATTCCGACGTCGCAGTCGCCTGGGTCTACAAGATACTTCTTCGTACGCTGCGCAGTCGCACATCGTCGCTCAGTCAACTGAGCGAAGTGGTTGTCGTCCCCGTATTCGCAGTCTCAAGTACCTCGTGCGCTGTCTTCGTGATCCTCGTGTCTGCTAGAACATCGTGGACGTTCCACGATGAGCGTATCCCCAAGCACAAGGAAGTCTCCAGTCGGCGCTCAGTCTTTGCGTCTGTGGTGATCATCGTACCAGCGTTTCCTTGCAAAAACACTTGCTCGTGCTCTTGTCGCGGAGTTTGGTCTCCGTGGGAATCGAACTCACGCGTACTGCGCGTGAGCATGCTCCGTTACCCGCTCGGACACGACGTCGCAGAGAGTTAGATGCGCTTCAGGACAATTCCAGAGGTCCAAGCTTCACTCCACCAGAACCTCACCTGGCGCCTCGAAGCCCACGTGTGTCGACACCAGCGCCAGCGACGGTGGCCTCCAAGCTGTTGTCTGAGATGGCTTCTCGCTCTGCACGCTCGTTGCCGAGCGTGGTGTCTCTTGTTGATACGCCAGTGGCTTGATGTCGTGAGTGTGGCCGATGTCGCCGCTGTCTCCGCCGTTCCAGCCGTCTTCTCCAATGTTCTTCGCCCACTGCTTATGTTGCGTAAGTGCAGCTTTAAGAGGGGGGGTAATGTAATGGGCCCCTCCATTACATAAGTAGGTAGATTTCTTTACATAAGTAGGTGCATCAGCACACGACTAGCGTGTGCTGAAATGCTGTCATGTCATTGGCTGATATATGGGGAGCCAGACCCATTATTAGCCAATTGGACTATGACGTGTATTTGAGTGGCCAGGGCTGTGGCCTTGGTCCTAAAATAAAGCCAGAGTTGATTTTTCCTTAAACCTAAGACTCAGTCGTCCTATTGCGAGCTTCCTCAACACTATAGTGTAAGCAAGTAACGGAGTAAATATCTGGCCCGTTACAGCTTAAGTCTAGATAATTCATTACTTCACCTGGGAAACCGGGAAAACCTTGTGCGAACAAAAAAGATAAAACCCAGTGGGAAAAAAAGCTAAAAAGAATGCAGAATATAGAATCGCTTCAAGCGCTTGTATTATCAGTGCATTTCTAAACTGAGTGACCGGATTATACTTTGAGGGATTTCATCCTGAGATTGGCCCTTAGTTATCTGAATTGGTGCTTGTCTAAAGCTTTAGTAAATATGTCAGCTATCATCGCTTTCGTATTGCAGTAGGTGACGTTGAATTCATGCAGCTCTACTCTTTCTTGTACGAAACAGTATCGTACGTGTATATGTTTTGATCGTCGGTGAAGTTCGAGGTTGTAGCAGATTTTGATGCAGCTCTGATTATCCTCGTATAAAGTGTAAGCCTGCGTTGTAGCAAAGCCAAGTTCTTCGAGAAGAAGTTTGAGGAATATCATCTCTTGCATGCAGTGACGTAGGGCGATATATTCTGCCTCTGTTGAAGAGAGAACTACAGTATGATGCTTTCGCGAAAGCCATGCGGTAGGACTGCCTGTTAGCATTGTCACGTATCCTCCAACGGAGCGTCTCGTGTCGGGAGTGTTGGCGTAGTTAGAGTCGCTGTAGGCAATCAGTTGATCGGCTAGGTTTTCCGAGGTAATATCGGTCGAGCCTCCCAGAAAAAGACCGTATTCTTTCGTTCCGAATATATACTTTAGACCACGGATGACTGCTTTCCAGTGATATATACCTGGATTCGGTAGGAATTGGCTGACCTCTCGCATGTAAAAGTGCATGTTGGGTCGAGTGCCGACCATTTAGTACATGATACTGTCTACGGCTTGGCGATACGGAATCGATTTCATCGCATCTTTCTCTTGCTTACTGCTAGGCTGGCTGCTTACGGAGAGTTTGGCTGCTGGTGTTGCAATAGGGTACGGAATGTAGTCGCTTAGCGGTCAACGACCTTCGTAGCGTACTTGTGCTGGTGGATAAATATTGTTCGATTTTACGATCACATTGAATGGACCAGCCGAGTAATTACTTCACCTCCTCTAAATCTGAACAGCGTGATGAGAAGCAACCTCCTGACGATCCAAAAGGCCAGGGAAAATCGCTTTTCGGGGCTGAGTTCAGCTCATTGACGACTGCTGGTGTTGGCGCAATGATCAGTAAGTCATCGACGTACACTGCATGTAACAGGTAATATCACCAATTGTGCGTCGAAAGACACATCGATCTTTAATATGTTTCAGGAGCCCAAGACTCTCTAGGAAGGCATTCCGGGTTTGGTACCAGACACGGGGCGCTTGCTTCAGCCCATATAAGCTCTTAAGACGTTTCACACTAGGTGCTCCTTGCCCCGGATTTTGAAATCTTCCCGTTGAGCCATGTAGATCTTTTCTTCCAAATAGCCATTCAGGAATGCTGTCTTAGCATTCATTTGGTGAACTTCAACGTCGAGAAGAGCTGCAATAGTAAGCAGTAGTCTAACTACCTCCATCCTGATGACAGGAGCAACTATCTCGTTGTAGTCGATGCTATATTCCTGAAGGAAGCCTTTGATCACAAGACGCGATTCAAAGCGGTCGATTTCGCCAGTGCCGGTATACTTCACAACAAAGATCCATCGGCTACATAAAAGCTTCCTTCCTTTAGGAGGGTATACCAACTCCCAGGTGTGATTGTCCATGAGGGACTTGTATTCCGATTTAGCTTCTTTATGACACTGGTTAGCATGGGAAGACTTCATTGCTTCCCGATATGTAGTGGGCTCAGACACATACCGAATAGCTTGTCATGTGTATAGTAATTGCTGACGTTGCTCCTGTTCGTGTATGCCTTCCTCAGAGTTGAGGGCTACGTCATTGGCTTTCTCAGAGCCATCAATGGCTTCCGCAGAGAGGCGGGGTCGCTTAGGAGTCGAATGATGCGGAGGATCAGAGTCCGTCTCCGTTCGAAAGAATTATGTATGGCTGTTTGATCAATAGCATCCCTCAGTGAGGGCAGTACACGTTGGTTCACTGTGCCTGGCGCTGTTGTCATTGCAGGGCCTGAGGTGGGTGACGGTGTTGCCACTGGTTCTGACACATGTTTAGGCTCCGGTGCTACTGTAGTAGAAGTATCAGGTGACAGAGGTACAGGTGCAGGTGTAGAGATAGATTGCTGCCTATCCGTGTGCTGTGTAGCTTTGGAGCTCACGTCTGGCCAGTGAAAGAGGTAAATTCGTCCTCTTTAACGACTACATCACGACTGTAGATAATTGGATGAGCATCGATGTCCATCAGACGAAAGCTTTTCTTATGGCCAGGCACACCACGATACACACACAAACGGGCTTTAGTGTCGAGTTTGTCTTTGCTCCGTGATGTGGACATATCCGCTACATCCGAATAGTTTGATGTACTGCATGGATGGAATACGGCTGTGCCAAAGCTCGTACGGGGTTCGTCCATCTGTCTTGGAGCTAGGAGTCATATTGACGAGAGTGGTCACATGACAGATACCCTCGGCCCATAGCTACTGGGGTAGCTTGCCGTCAAGTAGAAGGGCTCGGACGCGCTCCATGGTGGTACGCATGCGGCGTTCTGCAACACCATTTTGCTGAGGTGTGTATGCATTGGTAAACTGGGCGTGAGTTCTATACCTTTTAAATATGATGCGGCCAAGCTTATCGTACTCGTTAGCGTTGTCTGCTTGAAGCCGCTGAATCTCACAGTTGCCCTGGTTTTCATTGTCTTCAACACTGAATGTGTACTCAATAGCAGATATATTTTGTCTGAAATTTTTCAGGGCTTTCTTCGTGAAGTCTTCGTAGCAGGCATACAATTTGCTACAATTCTTAACTGCATAAGTGAAGATGAATCGAGAAAAGTCATCGATGAAGATTAAGAAGTAACGACAACCAGTAAGGCTAGGCACAGGTAGTGGGTCACAGATATCTGAATGGACTTTTGACAAAGGTAATGTAGCACGTTGAACAGCTCTATTAGAGTAAAATGGGAAGCGGTGTGACTTCGCTAACGTGCAGGCAACACAAGAGAAATCTGTCTTTGGACCTAGAGGTATAGATCTATCGAGTCCAGGTATGGCTTGGCCCCTAGATAGGTCATTCAAGACACGAACGTTAGGATGTCCAAGGCGTTTATGTAAGGGCCGAAAGAAACGCTGCTTAACTAAGGCAATATAAGCCGCTGGAGGTGCCGCTAGTTTGGCTTGGAACTGATACAGATCCGTGTTGGTAGCCATGAGCGCTTTGATCTTGAAGCGCTGGTCAGATTGCATATAGCACTGTTGCGGTCAAAGTTGAAGCGAAAGTCGTGCTTCACAGCTGCTGGAATTGATAGCAGACTGAATCGGAGCTAGGGGGGGGATAAGAGGATAATATTCTGCGAAGTGCCTTTGGAGTCAGTGATTTCCAGATCGACCCGTCCGATGCCTTCGGTGGGAGTTTGGCTATTACCACCAACCGTAACTGAGCCACCACTGGAGGTGATGTCGGTGAGCCACTGCCACTGAGATTCATGGGTGACGTGGCCAGTGCAGCCAAAGTCGATCGTCCAGGTGGGATCGGGCTCTACCTTGGCTTGTGCGGTGAGGCTAACCGGTGGATTGACTGTGGTAGGAACAGCGATGAGACCGGTGTCACGACCTCCTTGGCGAGTTACCTTGCGGTTGTTTCCAGAGTCACTGTCGTCGTCATCTTTCTCGTCATTGTCTGACTCATGAGGACGGTCCTTGTCGAGATTTTGGCCGCGTTGCTTGCTGCCATTTCCATGCTTGTTCTTGCTACTACCGTTGTTGTCCTTGAAGTCGCGGCTGCTGTTATTCTTGCCGTGTCGTCCATTGCCACCTTCGGTTCGAGTTCTGGTACGGGTGATCGCGTTTCGATTTACCCTCGAAGGCGAAGTTAGCAGGAAGCATTGTCCCAGTCTTCACTCGTCCATCTCGCAAATCGTTTTGAAGGCCTCGGCATTGACGAATGTTGTGGCGTGGGCGATCACAGTAGGAGCCGACAGTGGCGTTGCCACGGCCTTGAGCGTGTGACACAGGAGGTCCGGTAGCCACTAGAGCTCTCTCACCCTTGGTTGTGGTGTGCCCTTGTCCAAGGTATAGCGCTTTTGAGCTTAAAGATCGCGAACCTTGCCTTCATGCTCTGCTTAAGTTCTTCATACGGGATATATTTCCGCTGGCCCTTCCAGATGTGGGGATCGTCCTTACACGACTTGGGCATGGAGCTGAACAGGTAGATAGACTTCTGTCCCTCGGTCATCACCGATTCGGTGGCCTCTGACGCGGCTCTCATCGCGTTCTCAAGCTTAAGAAAGAACTCGGTTAAATCGGAGCCTTCCTCGTACTTGATTTCCATCAAGTAGTGTTGAATGAAGTATGGATCAGCATGAAAGGCTACTCCCTCGTACTTCTGGCAGATGTAGTTGAATATTTCGTAGGATGTCGTGAGATTCTTGACCAGCCGCACATGCATGTTGTCCATCGTTTTCATTAAGAAGGCTTTGGTCTTGGCTTCTTGTCGACGGTGTTCGCGCTGGCTAAGAGGCTGGGGCTTTTCTTTCTTGGCGCATATGCGTGCACGGCGAGCCTCACGCTGGTTAAATGGTCGAGCAACCGGGAGGTCCTTCCTCTTGATTGACGTTTCGGAGCTGGCTCCAGAGTCTTCGTCCGAGGCCGAGGGCGGCTTGAGCTCGTCGTCGCTCTCTTCGTAGTCCACAGCGTCGGCGTCGATTTCGACGCTCTTGGTAGCGTTGGTATGCGGTTCATCGTTGGCGTCAGACATATCGCTGCCGTTGTCTTCACTCTCGTCTTCAGACATAACATCGTAGTCAGGCTGCTTCACGTAGCCGAGTAGGTGCTTGCCATCTAGTTCTACGCACACACGGGTTTTCCAGACGTCGAAGTTTTCGGTGCCGATGAGGCGTGGGAAGTCGGCGCTCTGATGCTTGGATTGGGCTCATAACATATGGCTCGGTAGGCAGGTAGAGAAGAAGAAGAGAGAAGAAGAAGCTACTTGTAGGTATCAAAAGACGAAGTGAGCACTTTATTAGTCTTAGGAAGCCACTAGTAGCTGCACGCCAGCCATTAGTGTTAGTTTAGTTTAAGCCAGTCATAACGGCTTAAACATGATCTCCTAATTTTTTTAATAATATCTTAGAGAGATGCTTTCAAGGTTATCATACTGTTTAGAGACTACTTCAACAATATCCTGGTGGCTCCAGGTAACCGTATATACGAACGTGCACATCTTGGTAAGTCACACCGGCATGAATGGACTCCGAGCGGATTATTAGAATGTCTCACGCTCGAGCACCTTTTAGAAAGGTTGCGACAAATGCGCTGTGCTTTGCAAAGCTTTTGTTGTTTATCACTAGAATGGGTGCTCGATTTTTAATAAATCGATGTCGTTTTGAAAATCGAGATTTAAAAAAGGATAGATCGATCGATTAGAGTAGCTAATAAATCGAGCTACGACAAGCCAAATCAAGCTCTCGTGGTCGATTACGACAAAGCGACATCAATATATGTATCACATAAAACAACTCCTTTTGCGTTTTAGAGTGAATGCAGATATGAAAATCCTTTTTCCAAATCTCAGTTTTATACCTGTTTTTATGCGCCGCTCGATCTAGATCATAAAACTGAGCAACATTTTATCTGAAAAGCACATATTAATAGATATACGCTTTTTAAAAACCACGCATTCTTTTATCTGGGTCTGCGTCAATATCCAGAGCTTCCGGACAACGGCTTTAGTTGCAAATCGGTTTAATGCGCACCAAAACAGTTGCTGGAACACGACTTTTGGGCATAGTGAAGACCAGTCATGCGTTTAATAACGTCCTGCATGTCCTTGGCGCTTTAATGCATCTCCTGCGCCTGCTTTGCAGCCGCAGCATCTGCCCACTTATTACCTGTAATTTATGGAATTTTATACGTAGGCTCTAGCGACACCCTGCCAGAGGACACTACGAATATGTTTACAAAAACTACTGTTCTCTAAAATATATTTTCGAGCTAAGGATGGATCTGACATGATTATCCCCAGCTAAAGCCTGGTAATTATTAGGCCGAAAACAAAAAGGTTTCTTACAAATTCTAACATGCAAGTAACGCAAAACTTGAACAAAGGGATCTTGGTCAATTTGAGCTGACACTAAACATTTTAGTGTCATTAATATTTAATATTAATACGAGTAACGGTATTCGAGTGGCAACTTTAACGGCACTACCATAGCGCTAGAATACGACCTGTGTCAAGGACGGCATTAAATGTAGACTGTAGCCTATTAATAGCAGCAACGCCGAGACAAGGAGCCTACTGTTGTCATGGGCCTTCGCAAATCTGGTCTCACTAATTAATCTAAGACACAGAATCTGTAAGGCTCAAGCTAGGGCAGAGACCAAGAGCTTACCTATTAGATGGATCAAATTAAATAACAATATAGCATCGCGCGTAGAATCAATTGGCATAGCTACGATTAGTAGAGAATGGCAATAAGGCGGTCAGTTGTCGAGCTAGACACGTATGAGTTGATTAAACTACCATGATCCGTCAAAGCACTGATAAAACGTAAAAGGTCGACTGTGATTTTCTTCTACACGCATTCGGTGAGGAGGCGCGAATCTGAGCTTGAACCACAAGTTGGGATCATGCGATTGGGATAAACCCCTTCTTTTGCCTTTTGGCTTCAAGATTGAGGCCCCAGAACTTCGAAGTATTAATAGTAGTGTCGGACTGAAATAATACTGAATGCACGCCGTCTTGACGGCCAATTTTGGCTTCCGGGTACTGTCATGGTCCCGTCCCACCGTAATTCTTGCCAAGCCTATTCATCGGAAACGTTTGTCTGCAGCACCGGGTTTTTGTAGCCCTTCGACTGCTGAAGCCATTCCAAAAAATGAAGGCCGATTAACAGAGCCCTCCAACGCAGCGGAACGGCTCCGTTACTGTACCTACACGGCAGGAACAAGTCGGATCAAGACAAGCAGATCTTGCCAAGCACTGTCGTGGCGCTCCGTAATACAACGCGACGACGCCGTTAAAGCGCCATCGAGCGATGCACGGCATCATCGGCTGCCTCCACACTGAAAGCTTTAATGCAGTGAAAGACTTGCTAGAGCCACATTCTACTTGTCATTGCTCGCATTACGAATGCAATGAAGTCGCGGCGGTGAGGAGTCTGCATGTTGTAATCTCTGCCGCGCGTCGAACACCCTTCTTTTACAACTGTAAATTACCGAAACGAACTTGTTTTTAGAGCAAATCGCTGTGAATTAGCTCAATTCGGACCGTCTCTGTGCATAAGTGGGCAGACTTCTCTCGACCAATAAGCGTGAGGTTCTTACAGAGCGAAACTGAACGTCGAGCGGCAACAAAACAAACCCTCCCGTTGTTGCCAGCTGCCGCATTTGCGCCGTCGCCGAGTTGTTCGGTGTCAGAAGGACGGGATAATCTCCAACCAAACGAGAAGCAGAAACCAGTTTTCTCAATCGGCGGCGAAAGTCTCCCCGCCCTGTCGCTCCAGATAAACGCCTCCGCTGCTATCGAGTTAGGCACGAATACTCGGTAAGTGGCGCTTCCTTCCCTCTCTCTCTTCTCTCTGTTGCGGGAACAAAAACGATTCTCACTCTTTTGCGTACTTGTCGTGGCAACTCGACGCCAGCCCCCTCCATTTTATTCCACAGTAACATACAGACATGGGCACGCGAACAGAGCGCGTGTTGTCGGACGCCGCCGACAAGGTGGCCAAGGCGGAGGAGACCGCACGCCAGTACGAGTCCCAACTGGCCGAGGCGGCGGCGAAGAAACGCCATCTTGAAGAGGAGAACGAGAAACTGCGCGCCTCCATCCTCAATATGGCACTGCAGAACGCCAGCGTGGACCTCCGTCGCGAACATGTGCAGCTGCGACAGACACTCGACTCGTACCAGTCCAAGATCGACCAGATGCGCGAGATCTCGCTGCTCTCGGCCAAGGTGGTGGACAGGTACGACACGTGTGCGTTTTATTGAGTGGAGTGTTGCCGCTGTGATTGACGATTCATGTATGCTGTATTGATTGCAGTCGAATTAAGACCAAACAGGGCCGACAGTACGTCGAGTACAAGCTGCAGATTGAGACAGACATCCGAGGCACGCTGGTGTTGTGGCATCGATACAGCACCTTCTTGTAAGTTTATATATCATTGTCAGAAAGTGTATGTTTTTGATAATTGATTTGCCACTAACATGAAAACTGTTTTTTTTTGCAATGGCAACTACAGGAACCTGGCAGCAACTCTGAAGGCAAAGAATCCCAACAGTGAGCACGATATCCCAGAGCTGCAGACTCAGAGCCTCACGGGTTTCTTCTCGGACCAGCTCATCATCGACCGTATTGCCAAACTCAACGAGTTCCTGGACGTGGTGACCAAGGCCGACGAGTTCCAGTGGGGTATCCGGATAGATAAGGACACGTGCGTGTACAAGCGCAAGAGCAAGCGGTCGTACAGCGTGGGCTCGAGAGAGAGCATCTCGACTCTGACCCCCAGTATGCGCGACAGCATGTTCATGCCCGCGTCCTCTCGAGCATCCACCATCTCCATGGACTCGTATTAGAGCAATGCACGGACTTTTATCGCCTTGTTTTTTGTTGGAGAGGACCAAGTAGTAGTGTAGCACGGATAAAAAATGCAGGATAAGGCGCGACAAAGATGGAGGTGGCGAGGTGTGGGTGTGGCCTTGTGTACAGGGCGTCCGGCAAAGTTGGGACTCCCAGGTTAACGACAAGAGAAAGCGACAACATAATGCAAATGTTTTTTTTTACATGACGTCGGCTTCGGCCGTTAACGTGTTTTATGCTGTTTTTTATCCTGCATTTTAGTTATCCAGGTTAAGCAAGAAGGCCGCGCCCATCATGACCCAGTAGTTGGGTGGCTTATCACTGGGAAGCTGCACTGCTATGACGTAGTTGGTGGAGATGCCAGTGGTCGACAGCGTTCCTTGCCTCACCGACGTCTTGTACACTGGACATGGGTACATCATGACACCTGGACTTAGTGTGGGGGAACTTGCCACCGCTGAAGTAGCAGGAAGGAAGTGGACGATGGACATGGCAGAGAACATTTCTCCAGGCTTGGCGTCTTCAAGGAGACGACGCGACGGAGACCACTTGGCTCCTTGTAACCAGAGTCCGTCAACGTAAATGCCGTCGGTGGGGCTCTGAGTGAGTTGCTGCGCGTTCTCGACGTCCAGGACGGTGAAGGTGAAGGCCAACGAGTCGATGGCAGTCTGATACTTTCGAGCGAAGTTCTGCAAGGTGCCAGTCATGAATCCTTGCGGGAAGAAGAAGACGTTAAGCTGGAACACAACCGGTTCGCCATGGAGTAGCCATTGGCGGAAGAACGAGACGCGGTCGAGTAAGTCGCGGACCCACGACGCGAGAGGCTTCAAGGACGCAAAGCCGACGGAAGACCAGAGCTGCGGGACCTTGCCGTTCAAGAAGGCAGTGTACATGTTATCCAGCTCTGAGGACATGACGATGAGGCCGTTGATGGCCTTCTGGATGTCTCTCAAGGACGAGCGCATACGTCGCAGCAGTGTGTTGAACTTGATGACTTCTTGGCCCAAGACGGTGGCCAACGAGTCCATGACGACAGTCCCAGCCACGTCTCGAGTCTTGAACGTCGTGGGTCCAGCCTCTTTCACGTTGAGGTCGGCTGGGAGGTGTTCTTGAATAGAGAGGGCCAGATCTAGAACTCGCTGATCGTTCGACTTGCCGCCGCCGCCGCCTCCGTCTCGCGGCTCGAGACTCAAGATCAACTGCATCATGTTGGCGCTTTCGTTGCGTTCGTATGTGACGTTGGCGTTCTCGTGCATCCCGAAGAGTTCGGGATTGTCGAAAGCTGGTAGAGCGCTGAGATACGACTGAACACTCGAGTGCGAGAGCTCTTTGGGCACGTGATACAGACCCGACGTCGAGTACGCGTGGCCCGAAGCCAGCACGTCGGGGGTGTAAAAGTTACTGAGTATACTCGTAAGACAGCGGCGGTCCCAGTCGTCCGTCACGCGTCCTCCGTAGTTGATCTGGCCCGTGACATACCGCAAAGCGTCCCAGGGAATGATCGGTTGTTCCTCCAAGAACTTCCGAAGACTCGCCAGTGACGTCTCCAAGTCGGTATCGTTGAACTCGTACTTGATATTCCAGCCCAGAGCTCCGAACTTGCGTCGCTCCTGGACGATCGCGTGGAAGAAGGTGAGTGCACAAAGCAGCGACTTCCACACGTGCTCTTTCGCCTCGCCAGAGTCAAAGCTGCCGAGATAGCGGAAGCTCTCGAGCACTTCGTCGGACAGCAACGTGTTGAACGATCGGAGCAGGTTCGCGCGGATTCCTTTGGGCGGCTCGTTCGTGAGTTTGATGCCGTTTTGCAGCACTGTCACGGGGAAATACGCGGCCGGGAAACTGGTCAGGAAGAGACGGAACGTGGCTTGGCACTGCTCGTCCGTCCGCTGGCCCATATCTTCCACCAGTTTCTCCAGTTTGGGCATCCAGGACTTGGCCAAATGGCAGTTCTGCAGCAGCACCCAGTCGCCCGAACCTTGGCTGCTCTCGATGAGTTTCTCGGCTCGTGGGCCTTGTCCTTGGCCCAGAGAAATGAGATGCAGACGCTCGATGAACGACATTTCCTTGGCGAATCGAAGCAGCATCCCCGTCGGATCAGCACCCGCTGAGAGCACGAAGATGCACGGAGTCTTACGGTCTGTGTCGTTGTAGATCTCCTCCATCGTCGTCGAAGCGTTGCGACCAAACTCCGCCCCCATCTCGGCCGAAATCATGTTAAGCACCGACTGAGGCACTTTCTCCTCGGCTAATCCTCGCAGTAGCAACACTTTCTGGAACGCGTTTAGTACTGATCCGAAGTTTCCGGGACAAGAATTCGGGTTTGACAGGAATTTCGGATCGTCGAGCCAAGCTAGCCAACGTGGCCAGACATTGGTCAAGGACGTACCGAGTCCTTGGAAGGCCTGGACCTCCGTCCTCTCGCCTTCTGTAGTCTCGATATATCCAGTTACGACGGTCTCCAGTTCCGAGATCAAGTCCCATTGAGCCTCAGTGATGTGCGACGGCTGCGGGTTTGGCTGCTGGGTCGAGCGATCGGCACCTGGTGGGGCCCCACGGAGATACAAACTCCACTCACGCGCCGATATCTTACCGGAATGCAGCAGGATTTTACAGCAGATGAGCATCGAGAAGAGCACTTTGTGCACTTCGAAGAGCCCTCGACAGATATTCACGTAGATGTATCGAGTCTGGAAGTCGATGAGGTTTGTCAGCCGCTTCTGCAACGTGTCGGCCTTGGGAGCCTCGTCGAAGCAGATGTTGAATAAACGCTGGAAGAACGGCAGCGAGTACTGGTACATGGGGTCGATTAGCGCGAGATTGGCGACCACAAAGTAGATAATCGACCCTCGTGTAGCCACGCAGCGGTATTCTTCTCTTGCGCGGTTGATCTCGATCTCTGTGCTTTCAGATTCTAGAACACGCTCCTTAATGATACGAGACGTGACGTTGGATGACTGCAGCGTGTCGATGAGGTCTTGATCATCTAGAACGTTTCCTGAAGACTCGGAGAGTTGTTTCAGGATACGGTCTTCGATTTCCTTAAGCTGTTTCTTATCCTGTGCCATCGTCACAACCAGCCGGTTCTTCTTCTCTTCAATATCTGGACGTTCATGACGCACCACGTCGCCTAGAAGCTGGTCTTCCAGCCCATCCATGGTCACTGTGAAGTTAATGACGGTCACCTTGATATAAACTTCCGGAAGGTAATGCGGATTCGGAAGTTTCGTAGTCAGAAACAGCTTAAAATTGGGATCGTAGTCCACATCTGAATCGCCCAGACGGATCAACACCCGTCCGCCTTGTTTGTAGATGGCTTTCTGTAAGATTGGCTCTAGCGACGGCTCCAGCGTCTCGTCAATATCTTCAATCAACAAGGCCTTACCGTTCCGGATACAAGTCTCCAATGACCGCAACAAGTTGGCGTTGGTCATTTTAGTCGTTTCTAGATTTGGAAATAGGGTTTTCTTAATCCACTTGTTCGCTTGACCCTGTGGATCGATCATCAGCGGCCACCGCTCGCCTCGAGTCACTAAGATGGCGTTATCGGTTGACGTGGAGTCTGTGGGGAGCCCGTTCAGCTGCCATTCACGCACCTCCACTGGGCTACCGAGTGTAGTTGAAAGACTGTAACCTGACGAGCACGGGATATGAAGTTCCTGAGTCTGAGAGACCCACTGGTCCACAATCCGCTGCCGAAAGCCCCCCGTAAAAGGCCCGTAGTAGGAAATACAGGCCGCAGCTAGGAACGTATCCCCAATAAGCGCCAAAATCGACTCCGACAAGGACGCCACACTCTCTTTCCAACGAGCTCCTTCAACTGACAGTCCGGAAATGAGTTTCTCAGCACGGACGAGGCGCTTTTCGGTCACCGCCGCGTCGTTTGCGAGCTTATCCTTCTCGTCCAGAGTGTCTTTGCACTGCTTCTCCAGCATCGCCACATTCTCGTTGACGACGCGCAGTTCGTCCTGTTTTTGGCTCAGAATCGCGTTAGCTTCGGCTAATTTCTGGTTCATCCGTTCCAGATTTTCCTTTTTCGGACCCACTTCCTTGGCCACTTTCGAGTACACGTCCATGGCGTGCACCCACATACACAGCGACGTCGCCGCCTTGGACACTTTGGCCACCACCTCCACGGCCATACCCGGCTCCGACACAGCCTTACTGAGTTTCTTCAAGGTCGCCGCGGGGATATTATCCTTGTCAAAGTTCTTGAGTTTATCCAGAAACGTCACGTCGCTGAGGATTTTCTTGGCGGAGTCCCAGCTTTGCTTCTCGTTGAACAGCAGACACACCGCGTTCATGACCGTCTCGACAGCCTCCGGAGGCTTCGCGAAGGACTTCACCTCTGTAATGTCGTTCTTGGATAGACTATCCAGAGCTTTGATCGAGTTGTTAAGAGCCGGCATCGCCACATCCAGATCTTTCTGCGCGTCAGCCTGGACGACTGCCACTTCTTCGGCCTGCTTGGTGACTGTAGCCTCGTCCTGCGAGACACGTTCACGTACGACTGCTGCGGCCCTTCTGGTCCACTGACACGCGCTTGAGTAATTCCTCGGCTTCGACGGCTTTTTTGGCCAGAATGGGCTGCAACTCGATCAATTCGGACTTTAACGAGTCCACGATGCTGTTGGTCTCCTCGAGCTTGTTGACGCCCACTTCCATGCGGCTCTTGGTCGTCTGCAACACGGCACGTTTCTCCTGTAACATTTTCAAGTATAGTCCGATGAGATCGAGGTAACTTTTGGGCGTAGTGTACACGTATCGCTGCAGTTGCGACAGGAACTCGTCGCCGAAGTCGTTGGACGTTGTGTGGACGATGGAGCACATGTCGACGAGCGCTGTACGCACGTCCTCCGAGGGCAAGGACACGCCGGCGAGCAGTCGATCAGCCACCGACTGCAGAGCTTCGCGCGGCCAGTTCATGTACCAGTCGATCGTACAGCAATTGATGAGCGACGGGAAGGCTCGACAGCGCACGCGAAGAGCTGAGCCCACTGGCGACATGGCCAAGACAATGTGCAGATAATTGCGCACTCGCTCGATAAATGTGGCAACGCAATTGTCTCGAGTCTCGGGGATCTCTATGGCTTTAACTATAGGTCGCATGTCGGCGATAATGCGGTCCATTTCGTCCTGAGGGAAGAGATTGGGCACTTCTCCGCTGTTTAAAACATTGTTGATGTCTTCCAAGAAACTCTCTTCGACAATCTGACTGTCAGTGAATAGAAAGACTGTGGACTGGCCCCCCACGCCGGCACTGATCATGAGTTTCTTGAGGTCTTCGTGGAACTCGTTGGTGCCGTATCCGCGCGTGATCTCGATCTGAACGCACTTGGCTTCCACCATGAACGCGCCGAGACGAGCGAGCGATTGTTTCCCGCTCCCACCGACGCCAATGAGCATCGCGTTGCCTCGAGGTTGGCGTAGAATCCGCACCAATCTTGATAAATGCGCGATGGCGTCTCGGAAGAACACGAGGTTCATTTTATTGGCGAAAGAAACGTTGTAATTCTCCAGGAAATCGTCCATGATCTTGGTCACTTTGGCCACATCGTTGCAGTGTTCGTACAGGGGCGTGGGCGTCCCCGGTTTGAAGAAATCGCCGAAAGTCAGAGGACACGGAGCGTGGAAGAGCGTCTCTCGTGACCAGCTACAGTTGAAAAAACGCTGCAGTAAAGCGCACACGAGCTCTTCGAACCACACTTGGTCACTGGCGTTAATAAGGCGGTCTTGGAACACGCGGGAGGCCTCGTGCACCCACAAGCGGTTCATCGAGTCTGCATCGGGACATTTGGACGGCGTGATCATGAGAATTCCCTGGGAAACTTTCGACACGTCGCGCAGGTTAAATGTGTAGTGGAATTTATTCGGCGTGGGTAATAACTCGAGTGCCACGCGGTTGTAGATCTCAATAACACTGGAGATTATCCCGTCTTTCATGGCCTTTACAGATGGAGCGAATTTCTCCAGAAAACCTCCAAGAATTGATGCAAAAATGAGCTTCAAAGACGTCTCACCTGCCGGATACATGCTCAAGACGTGGAAGTGGCGTACGAAGCGAGGGGTGCAGTGCGATCTCCCACCTCCAGCGGGCGCCGCAGCTGCCAGTAACATGGTGTCTGCAATGTCTTTCCAGAATAATTTATCGCGGTCGTAAAATCCACCGAAATCCAGAAATTGACGCAATAATTCGATTGGGGCTTGGGCGCCGTACTCCTCGACGGCTGGTAGGTTGACGTCGTCTACGAAGATGATCATACGCTTCCCCGCTACGGGCCCCAGTAGATTTTTACGCTTCTTTTCGAGTTTATTCTCGATCGTCATCTGCGTCACTAGCGACGACGTTTGCGCCGAGAAATTGATGAAAATTGTCATGAAATTTGACGCTGGGGCGAAGGAATTTTCGCCATTTTCTGCGTTATCTCCAGTTGAGATCAGGGGGCCTGACGTCAGCTCTTGCAGTAAATCCTGGACAATTACCGTCTTGCCTGTGCCTGTGACGCCCGTGACGTATGCTGGGCGCTTGGCTGCAGTTAAAGTGCGCAACAAAAAGGTGAAGCGAACCGAGTCTGGCGTCGCGACGGTCATCTTGAAGTACGGAATTTGGGCATTGTACACAAATTTTGGGACCACTTCACTCCACGCGCGGAATTTGGTCTGCTCAATGTCCACAAAGTAGTCAAATACCAGCCCAGCATTCGGGATATTGAGCTTGGCCTCGGTCATCAACTCGCGCGCGAAGCTGTCGAACTGTTCGTGCGTGTCCATCGTCATCGTCGCCCCCACAGACCAGAAGAGAGAGAACGCGAACACTTTGTCCAGCAGCTCGAGCATCTCGTCGCTCTTCATTTCTAAATACCTCACGCCATTCTCAGGACTGAAGAGAGACGCAAACAAGCGACACAAACTCGTTGCCAAGTTCATATCCACCGTCGGGACCAGCTCAAAGCTCTTTCTACGCACAAATTGGATACATTTGTCCACGTAATTTGTGATAAGCAACTCGAGTCGCTTGAGCCCTTCAGACGGGAAATCTGACGGCAATTCCCTCTCCATCCACGTCTGGACGAACGGCATCCAGCCGAGATCCGCGGCAGTCATGTAGACCACACCAATCCGACTCACCGTCGCAGGAGACGCCACCGCCAGATCCATGACCTCGAACAGCATTTTCATCTCGTTCTTGAGCTTAATGCGCTCTCCATTGGCGAGACACAGCGTCATGTTGTCGTCCAGAACCGTGTTCATGTTCTCGATCCACAGGGCGTCGATAGGTCCGTCAAACACCGTCCACTTGACGTCCGAGGACTCGTCCGCCACAGCTTCACGCATGATCGTAGAAGCCAAGCCGTCGTGCCACTCCTGAGTCGCTTCGTTGAACTCTCCGTACAATTCCCCCATGGAGATACACTTGGGGTTGAGCACTCGAGCGTGGACCGTCTGGTAGACTGGATTCTTGGACCCTTTAGCACGCAGAGACGTCATAGTGGACTGCAGTGTTCGGTAGCACGAGGTCTTCCCCGCCCCCGTTGGACCCACCAGTGTCCCTCCGAAGCGGACGTTGAAGATATCAAACAGTTGAATGACTTTGGTGACGTACGTGGACACTTTTTGTAATCCTGCTTGTGAAATTTCCTCTTCGAGAGAGGCTTGCAGCTCTCCGTAGTCGTTCGGAGGGATGTCGGTGCCTGGGAACAAGTCGAGCACGATAGCGTGGAAGAGCGGCAGATCGTCTGCTAGGAACTTGGGGATGTTGCTGTCTCGGAGAGCGCGAATAAGCGTGACGTCCTCGTTTAAGTCAGGATTAGCACGTTTAAGGGACCCGGCCATCACCAGCACGGACTTGACAGCTCGAAGCCCGTAGTCGTAGTGAGGCTGCTGAGAGAGCTGCTCACTGCAGAGGATATACAGCTTACACATCTTACGAGACAGCGTACGAGCGTCGCCGAACCCCTCCGCAAACAGCATAATTTCCGCGATAAGCGCGTAATCCGGTACCATCATGGATACGGGTCGGAAACACACCTTAAGGTTATCCGGAAGCTCGGTGCGACCAGCATAACCAGGATTCATCGTCACGATAACGTGGTGATCCTTAAGTAAGATCTCGATGCCCATGAAGTTAATGTGCTCCTTACCCTGTATACGACCTTCACGCAGGATAAGCAGTTGCTGTGCCACCACGGATAACACTTCGATGTCAATGCGGTTAAACTCGTCCAGACACGTCCAGTTCCCGGCCTGAGCGAGGCCTCGGAACAGCTTCCCCATCATTTTATAGTCGATCTGGTCACTGCAGTTAAACACGACACACTGGATGGCCATCGCTTTGGCCAGGTCTTTACTACTCTCGGTTTTCCCGGTCCCTGCAGGTCCAGCAGGAGCAGCGCCCAGCTTCATCCCGTACGCCCCCGTGAGCGTCATCCAGCAGCGATCCGTAAGCGGTGTGATCACTAAACGAGACGTAGCGCCCATATACTCGTACCCATACTGGATAACAGAATCCGAATGTCGGATAAGCACATCGTCCGCCTGGGCGTCCCAATAGTACCGAAGCTGCTGCTGCCAGATAAAATTCCCCACCGAGTCCACTTTCTCGGTCCACAAACTCTCCACAATGTCGCGCGCATGCACGTCAGTCGTCACCAACGCCACGATCACTTTGCGCTCCAGAGAGCTGAGATCTCCGCGGATTTTCACGATAAGCTCGTTCAGCTCGTACAGATTGCGTTTGTACCACGCGTGCATCTCCTGCACTGGATTTTCACTCTTAAGCGCTTCTTCAGTGCTTCTCGCCCACGTCATCTGAGCCACCGTAGCCACAACTTGTCCAGGATGATCGCAGACCCACACCGAGCGCTGCTTTGAGTCGTAGTCGAGTAATCCAGCCTTCATTAGCTTGTAGATGGACTGCTTCATACTCACTTCCAGTGCCTTGAGCCAGTCCTCGACGTTTCCTCGCGCTTTCAAGTTTTTACCGAGCGGAACTCGCTCGTTCTCGGACGAATACATGGCGAGCATGTCCACACTACCGGGGATATCTCCAAAATCCAGTTTGACTAGATTCTCGAAGCATTTGCGCAGATGTGGCTGCACGGCTTGTGGATTTTTAGACTGCGCGAGGATTTCCAACAATTCGTCGTTGGATAAAAAGTAAAATCTAGGAAATGCCATCCGCTTCGTCTCGAGATAATCCTCGAGGTTTTTCTGGATTTTATCCAAATGCGCATTGTGCTGCTGCAAGGTTTCTTTGATCCCAGGGAACGTTCCCGACGCCAACACGTGTGGATTCTCATTTGTACGACGCATAATTGTCTTCCACGACGCGTCCACGTGACTGAAAATCTTTGAGGCATCCGGTAACTGTCTCTGAATATCTGGAGCCGAGAAGATATTCTCCAGATACATCCAGTTCTTCTGCACCAGCAGCCACTCGTCCAGTGTCTCCTGTAGAGTAACGAGCTTCTTCCTCCAGCCTTCCACTTCCTCCTGAATCGCACCGATAAAGCGAGAGCCCATAATGGTACTGATCGTCACGATCGAGTCATCCAACTTCGCAGTGACCTCCTCCACACTGCCCAGCACGAACACATCCTTGGATTCTTTGTACGGCTTGACCTCAAACTCGGTCGTAGCCCACGCATCCGTGACTTTCTTGAGCATTTCTTCGAGCACCGCTTCTTGTTGGGCAGATACAGCCACAGCGCTGATAGTCTCGCCATGTTTCATCACGTTTCGCTTGATTAGCCCACCCAACGTCATACTACTCTCTCCTTTCATCTGGAACCCCAAAGCAGCGTGGATTTGATCCCAGTGTCGGTCTTTTAGCGACGACGAGCGTAAATCGGTCACCACGGGGAGGACGAGCTTGAATTTCTCCACTTCTCGCTGCAATAAATCCGCAGCTTCGTTGCCTGGCAGCTGCTTCTGCGCTTGATACGCCACCTTTACGTACATCTGCACCTGTTTACTGATGGCCGCTACGTCGATATCGTCGAAGATTGTGTCTGAGTACGAGACTGCGAGCTTCTGCCACGTGTCCAGGCCACTCCAGAGCTTCATTTTGAGCTCGAAATGTGCCGCCACTTCGTTGATTTCGCTAAACTCACTCACGCTTTGCTTCAATTGCGTTTGGAACATGGCCAGCATTTTGGATTCTTCCACAATTTGGTTGAGCGAATCTTCCTGCGCTTGGAGGAACGACAGCGCCTCATTCATCGGCGTTTTGATCGTTGATAGCTTCGGATGATCCAGTTTTTCTAGTAACATCTGCGCATTCCGGTTCAACGGCGAGATACTATCCAGAATAATCTGAGAGAAGCGCGCTGTCTCGGAGTCAATTTCCCCTTCGAAGCGAGTCACCGTGCCCTCCAGACTCAACACGCCTTCCTTCATGAGGATAATATCCTCTTTGATATCATCCGGGACACGCCAGTCGTAATTGTCCATCAGAACGCCAATCTCGTAGACGCGACGGTATCTACTTTTTAAATCTGGGAGCAAGGTACTGACTTTAGACATATGCACCACTTTATTCACGAACGCATCAGGTGTGGACGGCGTGGAGAACGCGACGGGCGACAAATCGTTCAACGTCTCGAGTAATTCGGTGCTGGTTTTCTTCATCAGTTTCGGGATCAGAGTTCGGATTCCAAGGATACACTTCTCAGGATTCGGAAGCAGTCGACTCTTAAACTCGGAAGAATCCACTCGGAAGATCCCGACAGTCGCAGCGTCCGGAATCTCAGTGAACGACTGACTTTGGGATCTGTACTTCTCGACGGATTCCGAGAAAAAATCCAAGGGAGCAGTCGCGTACGTCTCCATGAGATGCGTCACCTGGCCTTCGTTCTCGGCGTAAATCTGGTGGAAGGGGCTGAACACGTCCATGTATTCCTCAACAGCCTCGAACGCCTCGTCCAGCGCCACGAAAATGTCGTTCGTCAGCAAACTGAACTTGGCGTCTTCGTTAAGTATCAACGCCACGTTAAGTTGCTCCACCGACCACACGTCTTTGCCTTCGTCTTCAGCACTCGCGGTAGTGTACGGAGCCAGCGATTCGTGTCCTAGATGACGCGCTGGCGTCTCCACCATACGCAAAGCTTCTTTCAGAGCTCGTTGGAGGGCTCCGTTCCACGCGTCGTGGTTCGGTGTGGCGTTTAGAGCTGAAGTGGCAGAATCCATCTCCACAGATACCGCGAAGATAGCAGTGAATGGCGGAGCTGCACTCGCCTGACCGGATTTTCCTGGATTTTTACCGTTCGTCTGAGTCACCGGTGCTGGAGGTGCTGGCGTTCCAGTGAGTTGCGCTTTCCCAGCTGCGAGAATGGCGTAAAGTTGCTGGAAGGACCGAACGGTGAGTTGGATAGTTGCGTCGATGGTTAGAAAATCTACCAGACGCAGGAAACTCGTGAGTGTGCGGCATTGCTTCCGTAACGCCGCTCGCTCCATGAAGGTCATTTTGTGGTCGGCGGCGATCTTGTTGGCCACTAAGAAGCTGTCGATGACGTCGTTCGTCCCATTTTGGGTTCAAAGTCTTCTTGGACACCGACGACTTGGCCGAGAAACCCGCGAGTTGGTAAGTGACCTGAGCGCGCGTTTTCTGCTGCTCCAAGTCGAAATCGCGCAGTGAATACGTTTGTCGGTTGCTGAAATGGATCAGGTCCAGTCTCGTGACGTCCAGACAGAGAGAACGCAGAGCTAGCAACGTGGACTGAAGGCTGGGCGCTAGGAGGAAGAGCCTCTCGTTTAGAGCCTTCTTGGCGTTGCGCATTTTGAATGTACGCACCGAAGTCTTCCACATGTTGAAGTTCTTCCACATTTTATACTTCTGGAAGAAGGGGATCGCCAGCATCTTCATAAAACGAGAATGCTCCGTCTCCCACTTGTCCAGCGTCCAGAATTCGGAATGTTCCGTAGTAAAGTGCGTCACGCCTTCCAGACTCATCGTGAAGTAGTTCGAGCGATCCACTTCAAAGTGCTCCACGACTTCAAGTGCGTACATGATGAGATTGGTGTTTTTCTTTTTGCGAAGATACAAAAAGTTGCCAGATTTGAATTCCTTCAGATATTTGGGATCCAGATTGAGAGATGCTGTAAATGACGACTGCGTTGCGAGCGCTTTACGCTGCGCAGCCTTTGACGCAGGCGAGAGACACGCGTATGGACCTGAATCTCCTCCCTTCTGGTTCCCCTCACCGGCTAGTGTCGGAGTCCGGGTCATTGTCGTGCTGCAGATATGAGACTTATCTTGAAGGTTTCTGATCCTCTCAGATGCCTTATGGAGACTAAGATGCATTACTCCAGGTGGTAAATTCATCATACTGGCAGACGTTGATAGAGAAGGGCTACCCGACGCAGAGATTGAAGGTGGCAGCACTCCAGCTTGAGCTCGTGACGGTATATCGTTCAGGAAGGTCACTACGCTCGCGTTCTTCTTCATTCGGCTCTGGAATTTAGGCTTTAGAACAGCATTGCTTTTAGTCGGGACAGCACGCTTCGTTGGAGACAGAAGATCTCGGGCATCTGTAGCAGAGCCAGGTCCTAGATTTGGCTCATACAGACGCTGCAGGATCTGGTTCGCTTGCGGCCCAATCGATACGCCTCGGCGCTTGGCTCCATCCCGAGACTCACCCCCGTCCCTCCTGGCATCCATCCTTGTTACTTATTGCAATGGATTGGTCTGCAGGGTCGTTGATTGATCAAGCGGGGGGACACCATGTAACGTTCTCTAGGGGAAACGACATGACTCAAACGGGGTACAGCATCTACCTTTTACTGGAAGCACTTTGGTACGCAGTATGCAGTTTTTGTGGGCTGGATTACACCAGGGTTATGTACCCACCCACCCACCCACCCCTTGACTCCGATGTCAGGTTGTGTGCTTTTAGCTGTACAAAGAATAGGTCTGGAGCGTTACTTTGTATTATTAAAGTCTATTAACGCTTAACAGTCAAAATATTAGATGTTATAGGGTAAAGCGGTAAGGGGAAAAAAAAATTTTCTCTTCTACCCATCCACTTTTTTTTCGAAAAACCCGGGTTTTCCAGAACCCTGTAAGCGAACAGACCAAATGGGGATTATATACCGGTACTTCGTGTGGGTGTACACAATTTTTTCCAAAACCAATACCTATTTTAGGGGAATTTCTATGGAGATCGAGGTTACGGAGATCGAGGTGTGCGTAGTCGTGCAATTGGGTAGTACCGACCTATTTGGGAGCTACTACATGGTTATTATTAGTCCAGTTTTCTGTCTGTTGTTGTTCTCATCGGAGACTTCAGACGCGTTGTTATGGCTCCCTTAGAAGAGCCTACCGGAAGCTTTGAGCTCCCACCTTTGCCCAAGGGAGTCTTTGATTCGTACGATGAAGCTGAGTCAGCTCTCCACGCTTGGAGCAGAGAGCGAATAATCGACGTGAGCATGAGCCACCACAAGAAGAACAAATTGAAGCTCATCTGGCAACGTGATATCAAGTGTGATAGGTATGGTAGAACGCAAAACAACCGTGCTCTTCGCGACGAAGATCGTGTGCGACTTCAAAGAGGGACTCGGAAGACGGGATGTACAATGAAAATCCGTCTTGAAGCGGTAACAAAATCTGACCCCGCTGGTAAATGGAAAGTTGTGTATCTGAATGGATCGACGGTGCACAACCATCCACCTTCGCAGGACGTTAGCTCTCACCCGGGACACAGACGCCGTGACATGCAGAAATTAATTTCACAGGAGCTCACAGCTGAGGGTGTCGTAGCTTCTCAAAATGCTGTGGGCATTTCGCCCCAAGTTGCTGTGGCAATGTTACGTAAATCTCACCCTGATATTTTAGTCACTGCCAAGGACATATCTAACTACAAAAACGCTGAGCGTAGTGAAGAGCTTCGTACACACACATCCGTAGAGGTTCTACTGAAGCAGTTGGACAGCAACAAGTTTTATTCCGCCTACAAATTACATCCAGAGACTTCTCGTTTGCTGTATTTGTACTGGTCGCACCCTGGCATCATGAAGTACTTTCCGTGGAACTCAAACGTGCTGATTATGGACTGCACTTATAAGACCAATGAGTACGATCTTCCCTTACTAAACATTATCGCCATGACGAGCACGAAGTCTGTCTTACCTGTCGCCCAATGTTGGTTACCTGGTGAAAAAAAAGAAGACTTTGTGTGGGCACTGACACATTTGCTAAACATGATGACAGCTAATCACATAGCGCTCCCATCGATAATTCTTACGGACCGTAATTTAGCATGCATGAATGCGGTAGATGCTGTTTTTCCTGCTGTTCCGTCACTAGTGTGTCGTTGGCACATGAATCGCAACGTATTGGCTAAGACTCGTTCAATTTTCGGTCAAATTCAAGTGGAAAACCCATTGCCCGAACAAGACAAGTTTGTAAATACCGTTGCCACAGATCAGTTTATGCAGCTCTACTACAACGCTGTTGATGCACTTACCGAAGCTGAGTTTGACGCAAAATGCGAAGTTATTCGCGAAGCCAGCTCTGAAATGGCAGATTATCTGGACCTACAATGGTGGGAATACAAGACAAAACTTGTTCGCTGTTGGACAAATCAGTATCTGCATTTTGGCTATCGTGATACCTCACCTGTTGAGGGAACACATTCTAAATGTAAGAAGTGGTTAGAGTCATCTCGAGGCGACTTGTTGACAGCCTTCAAAAAGCTGCTACCGTGGTGGGAAGCCAGCATACAGAACGTGAAGTCTAACCTGGAGAAGGATGTCACGGTAATCTCTAATATTCTGCAAAAGCCTCAATATTCGGGCGTCGTTATGTTTATCGGTCGCACCGCGTTAGACTCCACTGCGGAGTTTTGGAAACAAGGTGAAAAAATTGTGAAGAACAAGGAGGTCGTAAAACCCTGCACTGGAGTTTTTAGACGTACAAATGTCTCCCCATGTTTGCACGATATCATTGAGCTTATCAATTCGGACTTCCAAAAGAAACTTCGTGTCGATCATTTTCACCGGTTCTGGCTGACACGCCGTGGTCACACTGAAGAATGCGGAGCTCGTCCCCTCGAACCTGCCCCTCTAAAGCCTACGAAGACCGCTAAACGCAGAAAAAAAACACAAAAAAAAATCACGGTAAGACTGGAACTGCACGAGATCCAACATACAGTGAGCGAGTCGATCTGAATCACCCCGCAGCTCCTCCACAAGTCCGTTATATTATGATCACTCCGCCAGCACTTCAATTTTCTCTATTACAACCATCTACGATGTCTTTCACAAACTTGCTGACCCAAAATACTGCGTCGATCCCTCCGTGGGATGAATCTAGTACGAATTTAACGTATTACCCGGATTGTCTGCCGTCACGCTCCTGGGAATACGCAGGGAGACGTCCTTTTTATTCATTAGTATATAACTTACTAATGCATCGCCCACCATCAAACCGTTTGTGAACGAGGCCGTTTGGGATAATGTTCAACCGTTGACACATGGCTACCCAATTGCACGACTACGCACACCTCGGTCTCCGTAACCTCGATCTCCATAAAAAAATCCCTATTTTAGCTCTTGCCTTTAAAAATACTACTGGAGTATAAGACTAGCCGAGCGCCGCCGCTACGCGGCGGTAGTTTAAGGTTTATTCCTACTTGCTTTGGCCTTCCTGCCTCCGCTCCGCTAACTATTGAAAAAAAAAACGCTCAACCCGTGTGTACCTAAATCGATTTTTTTTAATTTATTAATTTGGGTCAGCATCATGCTTACCTGATTTAAGAAATAAAAATTCTAATGATCTTATATCAAGATTCTTGATGCAATCTCTTTTTTATTGCTGGCTTTCACTGTATCTTCATCCTCCATCCAAAACCACCAGCACTTCAAATAACACTTATACAAATGCTACGCAATATGTTTAGTTTAGCGTCGTGCGCGATATCACGGGCCATGTCTGAGCCGCTATGAAAGTTAGCTCACATCAGCGCAAACGGTAGTAATGGCCTGTCCAGCTTGCACCACTTATTAACCCCTGCCTTTACTGCCTATTTCAGCTTGTAATTAACTAAAGAGTGTTCACTTCTCATATCAACTCAATGAAAGCTAAACAAAAATATTTATATTTTAGTGTATGTAGCGTTCATTTTGTGCTGATTCAGAATTAGCACTCGAACCTGTGCCAGTTATGATTGAATCACTTGGATATTGTGTCGCAAGACGCCTTGCTGCTGTTGCTGTTGACGGTAGTGTTTTCTATTTGAATATTTAACGATGAATCCAGGATTATTGGACCTCATTTAGGCTCCAAGTTTATTAATGTTTCTTTAAGGGGTATACTTAACCAACTATAATTCACACCTCTCGTGTTTTGTTATTGTCTTGCCGCTCCATTTAAAATTGTATCCTACACCCATGTCGACGACACGTCCACCAGCTAAGTAGTATTGGATTTTGCTGTCTAAACAACTCTTAGAAAACAATGGTTTACAGCAGTAACGCATATGAGCTCATTTTATTCTAAGAGTTCATTTTATACAATCTAAAACTATCTATATTTATGATTCAAGTGACAACGTTTATTAGCAGCGGTGTTCTTACGGCCAATTCTTACGGCCAGCTTCTGTTGTACATGTACTACTATTTGGCAGCTGAGTCGGTTACCTCACATTCAGAAATGTTCTTAATATTTCTACAACAAAACAGTTGTAGCTCATTGTTTCTTGCAAAAACTATAAAGAACATAATATTTTGTGTATTAATAGTATGGCCTCGATAACACACGTGTACGATAAGCACCTTGCAGCATAGGAAGCGTCTTTAGGGGCTATTTCATTTGAGAATAAGTAGCAATTAAATATTAATAGCAACATCCCATATTAAAATAGTACAAACTAAAACTTCGTAGTATTTAAAATGCCGCCATCGGATAATGGATAGTATTGTGCAAATCTCCATTTGTGCTCTGTGAACCACATAAATTTACTGATGTAAGCAACATAATTCAGTTTTAACAAATCGAAGCCGCCTTCGCTACACCCAGCAGCCAATGAGAAGGCTCAAAAACCTGAGCGTTTCGTGTGACGGACGGACAGACACCGTGCTAGCATTAATAGTTTAGGACTAGCCGTTCGCCGCCGCTACGCGGCGGAGTGGCATGGTTTGTTGGAGCTGTGGTTTTCAGTTTTAAGTGCTTCGTGGTGTCGCGTGTTTTGTGAGCGTCACTCACCCCAGTAGATCTTAACTTCGTGTACTTAATCACTTACCAGTCCGCTGTCTCATCTGAACCCGTATAATATTGCTAAAATTTTACTTTTTCAACATATATTTGTCTTGAATATCCCTGTTTGGTACGCTTCCGCTACATCGTACTACAGGTTGGATGTCATGTTCTACAGTGGCCGGCGCTTTTCCGTGATCTTCGTGGCTTCGTGGTTCCCTGCTCACCCGTGGCCCACGCTGCTTAGTGATTGTCCTGGATCTGTGGACTCATTCTCTCACAGTGCTTAATGGTTGTGTGCTAACCTTTTTGGTCTCATGCGCTACCGTAGTACGACCCTCTTTCGTGGCTGCTAGATATTCCGTGTTCTCAAGGGTTTACGTGGATTCCACAGGCTTCGTGTCCATAATCATTCATGGTCGCGTTCCATTTCTGGTACACTCGCCAATTAATAATCTTCCGAAATTTTCTGTCACCTGTGTGCCGCGCACCACTGTGGTGGCTCCAGCTACCGCGTTATCGCGCCATCGTGCAATTGCAATGTGGTTATGCTGTCTATGCTATCACGATCGCATAATATATATGTTTTTGCCAAAGTTATCGCGTTCTACCATGATTCCGTGTTCCGGGTTGTGCAATCGTGGTCTCCAGAAGCGTTTCCCCGCGATTTGTCGGCCGTTCGGGTAAACGTGTTTTAATGAAGTATCGTCATCAGTGGCCCGGCGATCTCAAGTTCTACTGTGCTATCGTGCTCATGATTTCCTGTGGCTGTTTGTTTTCCATGTATTAGTGGCTGTCCCATCGTCCATGCTATCGTGCTATCTCTTGGTGTCGCGGTTGGTCTTTCGTCCAAGATTTCGCTATCTACAGTAGTATCGCGCTCCCCAGTGAGCTCCGGTTCTACCCTGGTATCGTTTTTCATTACTCGACAACCTCCCGTTAATGGTCTTCCGCGGCTTCATGTTTGGTCGGTTGAATGTGCTCCGTGTTCATCAGTGGTGCTATGGAAGAATTTCTGTCCGCGCACTCTTACCGTTACGTGTTCTACCGTGGCTTCGAGCGTGCATGCTCTTTCGTAGCCCGTGCGTTTCGGCATGCTGGGGTGTCTACGTATTAAGTTCCCTTCTGTGGCCCGTACGCTCCTGTCATATTCTTGTCCTTCTGTCCTTTTCATGGCTGCGTGCACTTCCATCTTTCACGCTACGTAGAACACTTCGTGGTTTGCATCGGCTAAGTCTTCTATCATCGTCCATGACCTTTCGTGCTTCGTGTTGCTCTTCTACCCCATCGTCTATATAGTGTGGGTCGGTGTTCCTTCGTGCTTCGTGCTCTTGCTTAGTCACGTGCCTCCGCGCTAACTTAATCACAAACGCTGTTTCCATTTTGTTTTATGTACGCTACATATATTGTTGGAAAGCTCGCACAATATCTGAAGGTCGCACACTACGTGCGCAAATACAAAGGAAGGTGACACTTTTTCCCGGAGGCAGTGTGGGGTGCAGGGGTGTAAGCCACAAAAGTCATATTATAAAGTTTTCACACTACTATTAATAGTACTAAATATTGATTTTTTATAGAACGCTAATAAAATAAATATGTTGACTACTACTACAAATAACTGCAAACAAAAATATGAAATGTCTTAAGAATAGTACTACGCAAAACAATTTTGTAAGTTTTTATTATTAGAAAAGTACTACAAAGCCTCAAGTATCATTCTAAAATCAATGAGTACTAAAGTTTCGATTGAGGCCAAAATATGCGCTACCAAAGCCTACAATTTTTTCAACATCTCCTAAGCGAATCCAGTACGTATGTGCTCATCGGCGCCTTTTAATTATGATAACTAACGCGCACACAGGCGGCGCCCTTTGCGTGGCCTTGCATACCGCAGCTGAAAATGAGAGCAAAATGAAATTTAAGCGGTGCTTTTAAGTACGATGTGTAGTCCACATACTGTGTGTACAAAACACAATACCTATTTTAGCCAATGGGGGCTTCCTTCGCTGCGCTCGGCAGCTTTTTAGCGAATCGAGGCCGCCTTCGCTGCGCTCGGCAGCCAGTAGAATGCACGTATTAGCGTTACATTTTAGAACCCCACCCTCGGACGGACTGACAGACGGACAACACACTCCACTAGAGAGGTAACTAGCCGTTCGCCGCCGCTACGCGGCGGAGGTGGCAGGTTTTAGTCCAAGGGGAAATGGGCTGCCGCCTTCGCTACGCTCCGGCGTAAACAGGATTTACGTAAACGTGATGTATTAAATGCATATGAAATTGAACATTCCTACTCTCAACCAAAGATCTGCCTGTAGACAATGTTCTAGGCGTAGACCCCATCCTCTTCCTCCAGCTTTGGGTACTCGACCAGCGCCTTGAATCTTGATCTTGAAGTAGCTCGCGACATCGCAACGTACAGCTGCCCGTGGGAGAAGCAAGGCGTAGCAAGATACAGCCCCAAGTACTGCACCGTTTGTCCTTGCGCCTTGTTAATCGTCATCGCAAAGGCCGGTTGGACAGGAAATTGCTTGCGTCTCAAATGAAACGGAAAGCTCCGAATGTCTCCGTCACTGATGAAAACAATGCGGGGAATCAACACATGTTGCCCTTGACGCTCACCGGTCATGATTGTGGCGTGGATGACATGTGGCTTGAGGGCCACAATTCGAAGCCGTGTTCCGTTGCACAGCCCTAGATCTGGATTTAAGTTCCGCATCATCATGATAGGCATTCCTACCTTGAGAGTCAACTTGTGGGGAGGCATTCCACTGATATTCATCGAGTGGAGTACTTCCTGCTCGAAGAAATTGCCGTCACCGTCGTCTTGTACAGAATCGGAAGACATGTATTCCCGCGCCTGTCCAGTTAATCGATCGGTCACCGCTTCATTGATGCGGTGCACGATTGCGTTCGTGGTCGTGAGGATCGTTCGGCTAGCGAAATACTCGTCGGTAGCAACCTCGGGGTTATTAATCTCGCCATACATCTCGTCAGTGATCCGATCCATGCCTCTTGGAATAACGCCCGGACGAACTTCCTGGTCCTCGTCCTCTGGCACAGGAGGATTCTCAATCAGCATATCGCGCGGGATCTTCATGTAAGCGCTTCCTAGGGAAGGAGCTACATCATGCCTTCCCTCCCCGACTTGCAACAGGAACTCGGAGAACGCAGCCATTTCCTCAGCTGTGTCTGCAGTATCAGCTGTGCGAACTCGCATGTTTCCCGTAAGACGGAACGTCTGGAATTGGGGCCACAGCCTAGACGACTTGAGGCAAGCGTCAATTGTCTCGACGGGTGTTCCATTCTTAACGACCGGGAGAATCTGGCGGAAGTCTCCCGAAAGTACAAACACTTTCCCCCCAAAAGGCTCGGTATCGTTATCCAGTATGTGCCGCAGTGTTCTGTCTACTGCCTCGAATGCGTGGCGATGAGCCATAGGTGCTTCGTCCCAAATAATCAAACTTGCATGCTTGATCAACTCCTGAATATGGGAGTTCTTCCTGATACCGCACGTCGAGCTCTCGTTCAATTTCAAAGGGATCTTGAATGTAGAATGCGCTGTCCGACCACCCATAAGTAAGAGCGAGGCAATACCGCTAGACGCCACAGCGATGGCGATTTTCCCCGAGAGTCGGACTTTGGCCAGTATGTTTCGAAGCAGTGTAGATTTTCCAGTACCACCCGGGCCATCGACAAAAAATAGTTTCTTGCCTTCCTCCGGGCATTCAACCGCTTCAATAATCTGGTCGTAAACACCACCCGCTGACTTTCGTTTAGCTGATCTTCTGTGTTTACAATCGCCTCCAAAGCTGACGCATCGTATCCAGTGAGCTCACGTCGAAGTAATCCGTTTTGGCGAAGCGCTTCACGAATCAATGTTGGGAACGACCCCGACTGAGGAAGCTCGTCGAAGTCAGCTACCGCATACCCACTCGCTTGACGTAGTTCTTGAATGCTCATCAGCGTTTCAAATTCGACCAACACCGACTTGAAGAGGTCCATCAAAGTCTGATGTTTGCGTGCGAAGTCTTGGGAAAGATCCGCGAAAAACCGATCCCATAGAACACCAACATTTGCTGGAGCTGAATACACCAGAATGGTGACGAAGAGCTGGCGTAGCTGATACGGCATTTGGAACTCAGCTGCTTCCTTAAAACACGAAACCCACTCGTTATTATTCTCCAAGTAGCCAGCTTCCCGCGCCGCAATTTGGAAAGTGGGGCAGACAATCCCGCTAACCGTTCTCAAGTCTTCAAACGACGTTGGACCTCTACGCTGACAGAGCAGTAGCCGAAGATAGAAGCGCTCCATATCGCGAGGGGACACGTGAATCATGCGACCAACGGCAGCTTGATACTGTTTCCTGCGGACCCACCTTTTCGGTTGACCTTTCTCCGGCGCTTTCCAGCAGAACTCTTTGGGGATGTCCTGATACAACATCGTTCTGGCAATATGATTCTCGGGCACTTCGCTCGCACACAATTCAAAGAATCTGGTCAGCATCGTGTGACTACCACGTTCCAAAACCGCCTCCGGGTTTTCCGTCTCGCGAAAGCAAATCGTCTGGCCTAACTCGAGATGAACCGTTAGCTGAGTAACCGCATGGGTTTTTCCCTGAATCGTGAAATCGAGCAGGCGCATGCAAGCTTCCACCGGAGAAATGTACCGGGCGCTCAAGAAACGTAGAATCTCATTTGGTTCTCGACGCGCACTCTGCTGCCCTCCTCGGACTTCTTCCACAGTGAGTATAGCCATGTGGGGTCCTTTGTACACATACTTGTACAGGTATTTAACCGCAGTAATATCCGTGCACACTTCCACATTGATGTGGCAGCTGTACTTCTGGGATAAGTACGGGCTGTACGGTACAACCCACTGGTTGATCGTAGCATTGTCGTTATCTCTGCCTTTGAGCTTTAGAACACCTTCTTGCCGCCGACGTCGTCTGTACACTGGATAACCATTGGCATTGGCTTGTGTAACTTCTGCTAAGGGCTTCGGATACCCCTTGGTGCACTTGCCGTCCTTCATACACGCGCAGGAAGGGTTTGCAGGCCCGCATGGGCCATGGAGCATGCATGACACGACCGTCTCATACAGCAGATGGTTTGTATCCTTATCTGGGATCTCAGCGCATACCATCTTGTCTACGCTCTCGCGCGTTCGAGGTTTGTCTTCATCAGCCAGAATCATCAATACGTGAGCGTGGGGGAGCCCTCGTTTTTGAAACTCGACAACGTAAATCCGCACGCGCACTCGCCCCAGGACGCCTTGGTTTAAATCGTCAAGCGTCGCTTGCAGTTTCTGCTGCCATACGCGAGCCACGATGTCTGGTCGATCTTGAGCTGTCTGGATATTGGAAGGTATCGCTTCAAGAATCTCGTCCCACTTAGGGTTGCACGTTTCCGTCAGGAAGACGTCGGGCCGTCCATACTCCCGAGCAATTGCCATCGAATCTTGATACGACTTGTACATGGACCGCGGGCTACCCAGGTGCGAAGCCGGTAGTATGATACGCTTGCCAACCTGATTAAGAAAGTGGGTTGGACGTCCTCTGCTGCCTGCGTCCCGATCCGGGTGCACCAATCTGTTCTGGGCACGGTCGTATTCTGACAGCAGCACTTCTCCTTCCGCCAGAGCCAAAGTATCTTCGTTGAGCAAAGCGTCTTGAACACCCCTGTATTGATCGGCGCGTAGTGTTTTCTGATTGTCGGCCACCCAGCGAAGCTGTTCTTGCTCACATTTTGCACGCTGATCTACACACCACTGTTGAAATAGACGCCCGCCTTGGTGGAGAGCGGACTGGTCATCCACTTTCTGATGAAGGCGGAACGCGACATGTTCACGAAGCGACATCGCCTTCTTGTTTCGATACTCAGCACCATTCGCGAACTCGTCTGTGTAGGTCCAGCCCTTCTCTCCATATGGAAGGAGAAGCGGGTATTGGAGTGGATCGTAATCGGCGTGAGTCTCGTACAAACGTATCAGTCTTTGATCGCGTGTAAAGAGCAGTAGATCCCGAGGCTGAGCCAGGTTGCCATCCTCAATGAGGGTCGCAGCCACTTCAGACACAGTGGGGCGGTTATGCGTCCTCGGTCGCGAGGAGTTATCATGCAGACGGAAGACCAAATCTACTTGAGTCTCCGTGTTGTGTTGGCGAACTTGCTGCCCAAAGTGGAGGAATCGCTGCGCTAATGGGTTGTGCTCTGCCATCATTTTCTCGATGTCTAGTAGTGCAACACGATTTAGATCCGCGAATATACCAAGACGTCGCTCCGCGCGGCGTTGCATGTCTGGATCCACAATGTAGATCTGCGCAAACTTGGGTGCTACCCGCGCGCCTGTCCGACGGTCTATGTGGGGAAGGAGGGACCCTAGGTAGTGCCCCATAGCCCCTTGAATGCGATATGTGTACACCCCGTGTGTACCGGCAACGCTCTCGTCTTGACGTACGTTTTGAAACGATCGGTTTGAGCACGAAGCACCAATCGACGTAAATGCGAAGGCTTGATTGTAGGCACGAATTTGACGGCGGAACTCGGGATCTCCGTACAGCTGAAGCAGTTTTGGTGGCGCGGGGTGCAGTGGAGGAGGCTTTACCCTGCCTGCCAGACAGCATGATATCGCAGACTCGCCTGGCCACTTCCAAGCGTTGCAGATCGGACAAACCGTTCTTGTCGGAAGCTTGTGCCGACCGTTATCCACGTCGTCACCCGTTATCATGGACGCATCGAAGTCTGCGAGGGAAATAAGAGCGTGGCCATGACGAACGAATTGGCGTCGAGTGCGCACCCGCTTGAGTTCCTGCTGGCGCTCTTCTGCTGCCTGCCCTGCTCTCCGATTAAATTGCCGTAGTCGGTCTAGCTCACGTTCAGCATCTCGTTGTTCCTCCGAGAGGTGTCCTCGCCGATTCGCATGTAGCTGGCGGTCTAGCTCGCGTTCAGTATCCCGTTCTTGCTCACTCATCCCCACTCTGTGTGCCGTTTGGTGCTGCCTGTTCTAATCTCGGTGCTCCTGAAGCACCTCCCCGCGCATCCGAGCTCTACGGGCGCGCTTGCGCTCAGCGTCTTTCTTCCGGGCACGATCCTGCTGAGAGAGTGACATATTAGCTCGTCTCGTGCGAGCTCTCTGCGCATCACTGGTACGGTCGCGATCTTTCTGAGACAATGTCCTGCTAGCTCGTCTTTCGCGAGCTCGTTGCGCTGCTGACACCGGAATCGCTTCTTGAACAGAAGCTGGAGGTATTGCAAATGAAGCCACCTCAGCGGCTCCCGCTTGATACGCTGCCTCCATCTGAGCTGCAAAACGGCGCTGATGTACCGAAGGATCGGACTCTTCCGTCTTCTCCTCCTGATCTTCAATACGATGAGCCGGAACTTCCGTCGCTTCTGTGACGTCTGGATCGTCTTGGTGTACGCTGAGGGCCTTCAGCTCTTTGTTCAAGTCGTATCGTTTCTTTCTGCGCTTGGTCTGACGTCGTTTTCGCGCATCCTTTTCCTCTTGAATGGGTGTCGCGTTAATGCGTTCGTTCTCGCGCTGGGCCTCCTCGAGATCCTCGCGCGTCCTCTTTCGCTTACTCCGAGCCATAGCTCTGCGAACACGAAAACGTGACGCGTTAGACAATGTCTAAGTACACCGCACGTAGCAGTAGGTTTTCATAGAGAAGTGTGTTGGAATATGCGTACTACCCGGGATTGCTTGCCCCCATCAAGGTTATCTCCGATCACTTATCCCACAGTCACGGGCCGTGAGGCCCGGAGCGGTTTTAGTTTGCAAATTGTGCAGTCGAATCTTCAGGGTTGGGCCCCCGGATAGTACTGTAGCTTGAGGTGCGATATCCTTTTGCCAAAAGGCGGCCGTTAATTGCAAAGGCTGGCTATTGATAGGCTATTACAGCCCCCATCCCATCTGTCGGTTAAAAGAGGCCAGTTACGGTACCCCTCCTGACTAACTGCACGCACGCAATGCATCAATAACCATTAACGACCGGCTCAACTGGTTCGCTGTCGGGTTTGCGGTCAATGGACCAGGTGCCAAATGTGCTCTCGCGCAGAGTGGGCGGTGGGATGAAGCCTCAAGAACCCAGAGGGCTCTAGAACTAAATCCCCTTAGCACGGCTACCTACTTGCAGGATAAAATCCCGCAAGTTATAAGCTACCCCCTAAGCAGCCCCAGGAACCTCGGACTATCTGTGTATGTGTGTCTTGCTAGCTACTAATGCAAACTAACATGCATACACGCAGCGTACCGTGAGTAACGTGGCGTTCCGCGGCTTCCGTTTTGAAAATGGGGGCAAAATAAAATTTGAGCGGTGCATTTAAGTACGATGTGTAGACCACATACAGTGTGTACACCACATAATGCGATTTTAGCCAATTGGAGCCGCCTTCGCTGCGCTCGGCAGCCAGTAGAACGCGCGTATTTGCGTTACATTTATTAACCCTAGCCCGTTACGGACGGACTGACAGACAGACACCAGACTCCACTAGGGGGGGGGTAAGATACAAGTATCCTGGTACAGATTTTATTCAATGAAATAAAAAGTAAAATGTATATAATGACTGCATGTGTGATGGGAATCAGATCACAAAGCATTAAGCATCGTGATTGGTTGATTGAAAATATTAGTCAGAAATTTACTGTGGTATTTGCTAACTACTTGTGCTGTTGTGCATGCTGGTATTTGCATAGTCTATTGTAGATCGTACCGCATGTAATTTCCTCTGATCTCTTTGGGACGCTGGTGTAAAGCTGTGATATCATGGTTTCAAAGACGACGCCAAAGACTTTATCAGCTGCAGCAAGTTCCATTGAAGATATGTTTGTCACTCCCTCTGGTAGCACTCCAGCTCCGTTTACAAGATCTAAAATATGCTGCATGACTTACCGGGCACGGCATTGCCTCATGTGGTGATTTGGCTGGATATCATGCTGTTTGCTAAGCAACTTGTATGGGCGACTCCCGGT
Source organism: Phytophthora infestans T30-4 (assembly GCF_000142945.1). Taxonomy (NCBI): domain Eukaryota; phylum Oomycota; class Peronosporomycetes; order Peronosporales; family Peronosporaceae; genus Phytophthora; species Phytophthora infestans. The sequence goes on from NW_003303757.1 coordinate 842,411, forward strand.
GTCTTTATTACCGAAGAGCCATAGATTCCACATTTGCTTTACACTCGTGTGAGCCGGAAACTCCCATCATTTTAGTACGGCGTGCCCCAATTGACCATCACCCCACTGCCAAGTATGCCAATCTGCTGATGGCGACTCTGCTGATGGCGTCTCCGCTGGTGCGGCTACCCCGCAATCGCGTGGCGGCTGGATCGAGCTGATTGCGTTACGAAACTCCGCTGCCAGGTCAGCTCGAAGACTAGCGATATCTCGAAGGGATACAGGAGCGACACCACCCACTACGAAATGTTCTCTTAGCTCGGATGTGACTTTGTCAGCGACACTGCCTGGTAATTTAGTTGCAACGTCACTCTTCAACTGTTTAATCTCTTCGTTGAGATTAGCCACCTCCTCGCGTAAATATTTACCTCCTTTGAAACTGCAAGATGAGCGGGTATACCCGTAGATTTCATTCCACACACTGGAGAAGTACCAATAGCTAGTACTGTGGACCCTCGTTGTTTCTTCAATAAAGGGTTAGCTGAAATAATTCTTGCTCTGAATATGGGGTGGTTAGGACTGAGGTTGGCACAAAGATACTGCTCACGATGAATTACCGAGGCCAATAAGAACGGAAACGCGGATCCAACACCACGTGGATAGTTGTAAATTCACTTACAATATTCTCCCAGTATGAAGAAGTCATGGTTTGTGCTATTGCAGTCGGGAAGTGCGGTGACAGCACTCCAAATTTCTCTGAATTGAACGGCAACCCAGCAATCATTCTGCCACAGAGCTGATCTGCATCTTACCCGAAATGAATGTACCGGTCCTTTAGCTTACCAAGACTTTGGCCCATACGCAGATATACCGATACTGGTGTGGGGCCGTTTACCTGCCCAATGGCATATGAACTGCTTCCCTTCCGCAGACTGTGCGTCCCAATATCTGCAGGGTTGCAGCTGAGTAAACCTATTTTTTCCTCGCTCAAATCACCAATGACCCTGCACAGCATCCGTCCAAAACGGGTTTTGTTGTCGCTTCCTATAAAGAGCTGCTGCTTTCCACCAACAACTCGTTCAGGACTGGAAAACAAAAGCTCTTCAGCAGCTAGTATTGGACACTGTGAAGGCTCGTAGAGATTAGCGTACACATGTTTACCAAATTTCTCCGCACCAGTTTGGTCACCTTTATGGCCTTGCTCCTCGATAACCAGACAGTCATCAGCCCACTCAAGATGCTGTAACATGATCGTGTCAATAGAGTCGGAACGGCTCATCAGGTTCCACATCAAGACAGAGTAGCTCCACCCAAACCGTTGCCCACGACTGGCCTCTCTTAGCTGGTGTTAGTGTCATCAGCTTCAGCGCGAGTAGCTCAAACCCACTGGCTTTCAGATTGCGCTTGCCCTCGTTAATCTTCATCAGACCGCGCTTCTTTAAGTTATTAATCACCTTTTCATATCAGTCTAGAACATGCCGCAATTCCATGTCCACGGGCTGACCCAGCTCCAGTAACTTGTTGTGATACACGTCAACAAGCGCACTACGGTAACCCCACACACAAGACGCAGAGAGCGGAACACTAGATGCGTCGGTATAGTTAATGTCGTCGCGATCGCAATCATGAGCAGGGCTGCAAATATGGCCGAAGAAGGCTAGAATGGCTTCTTTTGGGAGGGGGGCGCGCAGTTCATGAGTATCTGCATCGATAGTACTTGGATAGTGTTGAGCAAGCCATGTCCTCATTATCTTTACTTTTGACTGGTAGGTCCGTTTGGTGCTTGCATTAGTTCGCTTCGACTGCAGTAACTTCGCCACAGCGGTGCCATCACTTGGAGCCGGGCTGCTTCTCCTTTGGCCTCGCCGCATACTTGCTTGTAAAACCTTTTTTTGAAAGGTCACCCTTGCTACGTGATAAAGGTCTATCACAGTTGCAGTAAATGAGCCAGATTAAGTACGTGCCTTACTAAAATGAGGTCAATTAGAGCTGGGTTGAAGGCGCATTTAGACCAACTATGATATCCAATTATCACAGTGGTGTGCTTAGATTTACTTAAAATATCACAGATGCCGCTGATGTAATTGTCACCCAAGGCAGTTTATCATTTTATTATGGTCGGGATCTGGGGTCGGGATTTACTACATGTAGTGCAAGTAATAAAGACAGATCCTGACCCGGTGGCTAGACCAGACCTGCAGACGATCCAAAGAAGGTAACCGGCAGGTAAGAAAGCCGAGCTGAGATTTGTTTTGCTTCGAAAAGTCTAATTCAATATTTTTAAATTTAATTGCCATCTGTCAAAAGATGAATGGGTCGGAATCTTCTGGGAGATTTTTTATTAGATAGGTCGTGTATGCTTACTGTTTTACGAATTATATATATATATTAGGTGTTTCCGCGTTTCGAAACGCAGAGTTATTGTAGCAGTTTTCTTTGTAAAATCATTGATATTCATATTTTGCATTACATACACTCACATAAATCCTGGTAGTGGTGCGAGTAGTAGTACGCATAGCCCTATATAGATTAACTCGAAATTATCTTAACCTACCAGTAGCATAAATCGATTTGAAATAAACTTCACAAGTTTCACTCTGCAGTAAATGTTCAGCATGGGTATAAACTGATAGAAACTTGGTGTGCTAGGCAAAATACAGCCCACTTTCTTTAAGAACACATCGACGTAAATGCTGGGGTATGTTGCTTCTAGAACATTTACTTTTATTCAGATTTTCTTTCACAATAGACGGCTAAATATTGTGCAAGGGTATCATCATTAATAGTAGATCTCAATAGCTTTAAAGAGATCTGTAAACGTACATGTCGATGCCGTGATGTGTGTGTCGAGCGACAGAAGGATAGGATCAGCAGATTGGTAGTCCAATGAGAGCATGTATGTAACGGGCCAGGTATTTACTCCGTTACTTGCTTACACAATAGTGTTGAGGAAGCTCACAATAGAGCGACTGAGGTTTAGGTTTGTTGTAAGGAAATAAACTCTGACTTTATTTGAGGACCAAGGCCGCAGCCCTGGCCAATCAAATACACGTCATAGTACAATTGGCTAATAATAGGTATAATTCCCCATATATCAACCAACGGCATGACAGCATTTCAGCACACGCTAGTCGTATGCCGATGCAACTACTTATGTAACAGAGTAACCCATTACAACGTAGCAGCGCCAGGCAGCGCAGTATCACCCGTCTACCTTTCACCCTTGCTCACTTGGAGTTGTAGTGGTTTCAACGCCTTGATGCTGCCACTTGACACAGTATCGAGAAGTTGAGTCTCTTGGACATAGTGATTTCGGATGTCTCCCCCATCCGCGGTATTTTTCTCAAAAGGTCCGCTCGTATGTGTCGTTAGGTCCGTATCTGTAAGCCGCCGCGGGCGTCGCCAGTGGTGGTCTCGATTGACCCAGTGCTTCCCCAATCAGAGCGTAATCAGTTAATAAGAGGAACATAAGTAGACGAGCAGAAGTAGACGTATCATGTATATGAGTAGCGAAGATAACCGCATCAGCCCACTCACCGCCGCGGCGACGAAGTATATGACCTCGGGCGGTGGTCGCCGCAGCAGGTGAGCTCGCTGCGAAATTGCGGCTGTAAGCTTTTAAAAGAACAATATTTCCGGTGCTAGAAAATGGTAACCTCGCTCAAATCATATTACCTTCTTAAACCGATTTACAAATTCTAGAGGTGTTGGAGTTCAGCTGTGTATTATATCTGTATATGATTTTTAAAACAAATATAAAGTCGTTTATAGATACGGTAAGTATTAAAAGCCCGATTATCTAGTTAGCGCGACATACTATTTTTTTTCCTGGTAGGACTACGAGTAGTAGTACATACAGCCGATTAGGGACTAATTCGAGATTATGTACACACACCAATAGTAGGTAACAATCCAATACAAATTCAAATGACCAGGTCTTATTTTTCTATCAATTTGTATAACCTTCACAGGCCCCACTCCGAGTAAAAGGTTTCGCATGGATATAAAGGTTTACACGTTTGGTGTACTAAACAAAAGAGAATTTACATTCATCGAGAACTTCCAGACAAGAGGCGCCTTCTTTGCATTGACCACACCGAACGTAAGTATTGTGTAGTGGGTGCAGAAATCTGATGGAACACTGGACAAATAGCACTAATCGAAACGTTGTGTCGCATTGATAAATAATTTTGTTGTGGCTGTATCACACGCATACACGGACAAGAACCAACATATACCAGTTATGTGCGTGTACGGCGCTTGAATCTGCAGTGGCTGATGATAATTGTAAATGCTGCTGTTTCCTTACTATATGTGCACTTCATGCGGAGAAAAAGACGAGATGGTGGCCGTACTTGAGGCGAAGAGAACCGATTGTTTATATTTCGGTTGTATTGTCTCGTCTAGTTGACGCCAGTGCAGCTATGCTCTGCTATGAAACTGTGTAGGTTCAGTTTCACCGCGATCGCATAAATCGACGCGAGAGAAAAAATAATGTGCAAAAACAAACATACGATGATGGTAAGCAAGGACCCCGGTGAATGCACCTACCGAAGTGGAAAATGCAGCAATCCTCGTGCAACGAAGACCAACGGCGCGCTTCACAAGATGTGCGAGTCTAACCGCGATCGAGTCAACAAAAAAATTAGCAACTGGCGTCTAAAAAAAGCCGATCACGATGAGGAGAGTAAGAGTGACAACCAGGAACGTCACTTTGCCAATTTAGAGGAAGGTGAGTATATGATTAGTCTATAACTGCACAAGAATCGCGATCAAAGCTTTTGATTAAATAAGCAATTTGCAAATGTACCAGGCAGCATACTAACAACGTTTCTTATAATGTATGATCGTCTACTACCGTATCAAACAAAGTCGCGATTAAGTAGCCTGTTGTAATTTTGTATATTTTTCTCTGAATGCATGTTTTAAACCAGATCAATTACTCGAAGTACTCTAAACCATTCGTTTTCATGTCATTTCAACTGCTTTTGAGACTCATTCGTCTTTTCTCCTACGATGGAGAACATCCTTGACAAGAAAACCTTTCGCACTCAATGTGTAGAGCATCTGCGTCGCCAAGGACGGTACATGACCGGAAAAGCCACCAGGTTTCTCCGGAGTAATTTACTGCGCGAAATGTATTCGATCGCAGACGAGGAACGCGAGGAATACGCAGGTGCTGTACTACCGATTTTATTGGACATGATGCAGAATAAGCGGATCTCAAAGGACGACATTACGAAAACGTTCGTCGCTGAGCCTGAGCCGGGCTCCCCGACAGCAGGCGGAGCTGCAGCCGAGCCACCAAGTGTGCATCCTGCACCTAACCGAGAAGGAGATACAAGACCAACTAATGCTCCTACGACTTTTCCCGCTGAGGGAGCTGGTACAACTATCCATTTAGGACGCTGCTGGACCAGCGCATCAACGACGGCGAGCTCGAGGTTTAAGTCGAGTGGGAGCCCATGTGGGAGCCCGCTCGAGATGTTCCTCGAGATCATCTGATTTCTATGCAAGCAGATGCTCGCAATGAAAGACTTCGTCGCCGACTTAGCCTAGATCAGTAGGGGCAGCAAGACACGTACGAAACTAGATAAGACGAATAAAAAAGCTAGTTTAAGAAAAATGATTGTTTTGTCACGCCACATGGGCTTCAACAGAAGAGTCACGTCTCAAGGGCTTCGACCTCAAAAGCCACACCACAAAGGCTACAAGCTTAAAAACCACGCCTCAGGGCTACAGTCCTTTCAATCGCCACACATATTACATGTAGCACAACTAGTTCAATATTGCAAAGGCGAATTCGATTTTTGTTTCGTAACTTCAATTAAATAATCGATTAACTCTATCAAATAACACAGCAATCGGTACAGCAAACGACGGTTAGTTATTATGTTTGCCGTCAATCAGTATTCAGAAGAGACTTACATTAATCAACAATTAGCTCTTTTTCTTGGCTACATGTATTAACACAGCAAACGGTATAGCAAACGACGGTTAGTTATCATGTTTGTCAATCAGTATTCAGAACAGACTTACATTTATCGACAAGTAGCTCGTAGATCCTTGCCGTGCTCAGGCTCCTCTTGGTTAAGTCTTGTGTGTCGCGACGCAAGTTTCGAAATGACCATGACTGGTGTGCACGATTTAGTGCGGAAATACAGTACTTAAGTACAGTGCATGCATACGGAGGCTCCATATGCATGTACTGTACTGCTACGTCAGAGCAGCCATGGAGGACTATACCGGTGATTGAAGGGCTCTTATTATCAAATGATTTGAAAAGTACAATTTTCACAGCGTAATGTGTAAAAGATGTCCATCTAATCGGTGGACTCCAGCCTGCCAGTGGCAGCCATTCACTGTATCTAATTTGGCTCAATTCTGCTCTGCGTCTCCATCTCGGCTGGCGGTGACGTGCCGACACGCTCTCGGTGTCGAGGTGAAGATATATCACTGTTACGTCTCCCTCCGCCAACATCAGCCTTTGGACAGTCAGCGGTGTGGCAACGTCTTCCGCCGAAGTGCGCTCGACGCAGACCTCTGCCAGCGTACACATTCCTGTGAAGGGCGAGCTCTTGCGCGTGGTGACATATATCGGGGGCAGCGAGAAAAAAAACCGTCCGTATTGTTGCCGTAGCGTCGCTCCAGTGACGGATTCTTTAAGTCGTATAAAGATGGGGCATTAAAGTGGAAGTCCTAGTCCTCGTCTCGGGATCCACGCTCTGCGATACGCGCACGATGTTGTCCGCGTGCTCTTTAGGCTCCAGCGCCTCCATCGTCGTGTCAAGCAGCGTCGCCATCAGCGCGGACAGTGTGGAACACCCAGCGAGTAAAAGTCTACTCTCTCTGTGTACTCCTCTCCGAGCTGCGGCTCACTTCCTAGCAAACTGCTTATCATCGTGGCGTTGGCCGCATTACTAGGCTTGTTGAAGCTGCCACCGAAGCTGCTGCCACTGACACTCAACGTTTTGGAGCTGCCGCTCTTACTGAACGCGCCCAGGCCGCGACTGCTGCTGACGCTACTCACTGTACTTCCAGACATATTCGACAGGGTTGGTCGACGCATGGGACGTCTCCGATTCTGTTGGCGTCTTCGAGCTGTCTCCGCTGCTTGTCCTGGGCGTCCTGGGCGGTTGCATTATCGCTGTCTGACCTCTGCGGTGTTTTTGGATATACCACGAGGTGGTAAAAAATGATATATTACTAATCAGAGGAAGGAAATGCAAGTTGCTTTTCTGTTTGGCAACTAGTTTGACACTACCTGCGTCCATCATGGTAAAGCTGTCCGCGGGCCAGAAGCAGGAGCTGAAGGACATGTACAGCCTAAATTAGAAAATGACGCTATCTGCGGTTAGGACTTATGTACTGCAGAAGTTTAGCGTTGATGTAGTCAGCAAAAGCATACTCAACGTTTTGTATGGCGGAAGGCTCGCCTTGTTCGCCATCAGCGTGGAGCAGAGTGGAATGGCGCGTTATCTTCAAAAACAAAGTACCTGTATCACTACCGGTACATGACGAAAAGCAAGAATCGCAAGACGTGCACCATTTTCCCTGTTGTCACCTCCAGCATGACCCCTATGCCCCATGTACCCGTGCAAGCTTGCTCATCGTAGGAGGTTATTCCGGTGTAAACCGACTCCAAAACGTATTCCTTCCCATATCATTACCGCACGGAGTAAATTACGAGCTTACCGTTGATATCCGTCCAGCCGAGTGTGTTGAGGGCGCACTTCTTGCCTTTAAGATTGTGCGACATTATCCACTTGAAGTCAAAATAGCTCCTGTTGAGCAGAGTCGTGGCGAGCTCGTACGGAGGAGAGGTCGCCACCCCTGGGTGCAGAATCTGGAGGGCTATAAGACGCGTCAAGTAGCGTATCACCACAGCGCAAAATACTTCTTGAAAGTAGTAAGGATTGAAGGAGTCAAAGGGGCCGGAAACACGACGTAATCGCCTTGGTCTTCAGCAGCTTGAAGAACTTATTTTGCAAGTGATGACAAACGCGCTTAGAGTGAGTTTCACCCAGCAGGTGAATAATCCGCTCGCATCTCTTGCAGGAAACAAGATTATCGGCAGCAGCGACCCCGTCCCAGGCAGGGTTCTTACGGCGTTCATACTTGGTAAGGCTTACTGGGATGAGATGACTGTCACGCTCGCGGTTTGTCTTGCACCAGCATCAGGGTCGCAAGGATAAGGGCAAGCAGAATCATCTGGGGATGAGACGCCCGGCGAGCAGTCAGATGTCGCGGGTGCACCAAGGGGTTGATTTATCAGATGGGTTAAGATGGAGTAGACGTGGGAGCTTTCTTTGTAGTCGAAGGTAAAAACTAAAGTGTGCTCGAAAAAGTGTTCAATACGAGGACAGATCTTCGGATCGTAACATCAAGCCAAAAACCCATCATATATACTACAAGCGTATGGTATGTCTGCGAATCGAGTTTTGTTCACAACAGCCAGGTGGCGTGACCACAATCTCCAGCAGCTGTCAAAACAGCATATTTACTGTCGATCCGTACCGAAACACCCTAATTTCCCATTTAACTTCCCAAAGCACATTCAACCGCCTGTATCACCTTGCTTTAGCTTTAATCGGAAAAAGGTTATTCCGATGTGTCAAATGCTAGTAATTAGGCTTGTCTGGGTGTGCGGTTATTTTACGGATCTGAACCCTGGCCCCATTTTTTTTTTTGAGAAAACCTTGTTCCGCAATTTAGACCAGACCGGTAGACGACCCAAAAAATCTACACATCTGCTGCCGAACTGACAGGACTCACATATTTCATGACTTTTGCAACGACTATGACTAGGCGAACAACTATTGACAGTCAGCGCAATTGAGTGTGGTAGCATTCAACCCTCGCGGTGAGGTGGCAAATAAGGCGGAGAATTGATCAGCGGCAAAACAAGCCAAGAACGCACGCTAAGCTAACGCATCGACTAATTATAGCTTAGATAGATAGTTACCAATCGCCCTGTACATTAATGAATCTGACGCCGTAATTTAGCGTGGAGTATGAAACTTGAAGTTTATCTACTTACTTTCTGAATCGGAGAAACAACGCATGTCAGACGCATCAGATCGATATAACCGAGATTTTATTTTACTTTAATAAGTTGACACGATCCTGTATAAGTTTACCTTCACAACTCGATAACTCGTTAGAATTCAATCCAATTTGAAAAAAAAATATACTACGGGGGGCATCCTCACAGGGCGTTACGTTTGTACTTAGCAACGAAAAACCACAGCGCGGTACTGAAAAGCTGATTTCGTTGTTAATTTACAGGGATATTTTGTAACTTCCAGAAAAAGAAGTAAGCTCAGAATAACGATTTATTAAAACACATCCAAAAAGAAGTCCTGCCAATAAGAGGCCACATTTTTTACTTGATTTCACAATGCAATTTCGGCTGACCTATAGTTGACCATCATCACTAATAGAGGTAATACAGTTACAACTTCACATTTTCACCTGACAGTTTGTTTATCTCCCGATATACTAGTAAGGGCTACATTACTTATTTCTACAAAGATGATCTTGTTGGTGAGTAACTAATGAACTACATTTACTGAAGCTGAACGCTAAGCATAGACGTCCAATCTGGAAGTTCGAGTTGCGAAACTTCGCGAGTGGTCCCCAATAAATAGCCGACATCCCACCGACTACTTTCACTGGATCTTTTTCCGGAGATTCACTAAATACAATGATGAGTTTTATCGTAGCCTCGGCTTCGGATAGATTAGGACTGGCAGCGACATACTGCAAGGCCATATTGTCCTCGCAAGGATCAAGCCGCAACGAAAGCGCAAAACACAGTAAGTGCGATGTTCCTGCAATAACTTAAGCCTGTGTACTGAAGGTTGCAGCACTAGCGTAGGGGCACCTTGCTCACCCAATTAAAATTTTGAGCCACGCGCTGGTTGTTGAACCTATTGGGTTCACCGCAAATTCCATTACGAGTCATAAATCATGACTCTTGACCACACATGGAGATCCTCATCATGATGGTTAAGAGGTGCTCGGAGATTGTCGTACTGGGCACGCCCGAATCCTCAAACCGGCGATGGCGGCGAGGATTTATTGTTGTCCCCCGCGTCCAAGATTTCGACCAGTGCAGTCTTCACATCCACGTGACAACAGCGGTGTTTGTACTACTTCCAGCAGTGGTAAGCTTCGAAGTAATGTACAGCTTGCATCCATTTCCATTGTCACGCTGGACGTGTGGACAACTTCAACAAGCCCAGTGTCCTTTCAATCGCCATACGAAGTCCAAGCCATTTATAGTTCCTGTCCGTCATATCTGCAGAAACGACAAGCCGTTTCTCACAGCACGCCAGCCCTGGAAGCAATTGCAACTTGCCGTGCGAATCTTGATACGTGTAGTCTAGTTACTTACCCAGGAGCGGCTTGCTGCAACGGCGGCAGAGTGGCTCGTGGGTTCAGCTATCGACCATGGACGTCAAGGTCTCCAGACAACCAGCAAAAAATTGGCCGGTGGCCCTCCTCACTCCGCTACTCACTTTTCAATCTGCTTGCCTTCGAGCAGTTGACCCGGCCTTCGAACTTGAAACTTCGACTTCAAGCCTTACCACCCGTTGCCTTCCGCACGGACATTTTGGACCATGCTGACCCGCCTACAACTCGCAACGGCGCTCGCCTCGCTGTGTTCAACCGGTCTCGCAACCTCCGATCTCCCCGTGTCGGTGCAGTACGATGCCACCTACACCATCCCGACGTCCCGCGGCGCGATCTGTTCCGGTGCTGGCAAAGCGCCAGCCGGCACTGCGTGTCCATTGAAGGGCGATGTGGCAACGGCGGACTGTCACCCGTACCTCTTCTCCTTCGACGGCAAGCAGTGCACTGCTAAGGAGGACGCCGAGTGCGCTATCGTACTCGGAGACACTTGGGGCTGTGTCTTTCCCTCGGTCTCTGGAACCACGGCGACACCGTGCCCAACGACCTACGAATCCGGCACTCCCGACGTGACCCCTGCTGCCACCAAAGGCGGTTATGATGACTACATCACCCCCGCACCGACCACGCCATGCCCGGGTACCAATCTCCCTATGCCTACGGACAATTATTCGACTCCAGCGCCGACCACACCTTGCCCCGAAGGGGAAAAGCCTACACCAGCTCCGACCAAGGAGTATGATTCGACACCCGCTCCAACGACCCCATGCCCAGAAACGCTAGCACCGGAAACACCATGCCCGGAGACGCCGGCACCAACGACGCCTTGTCCGGGAGACACCGACACGGGAAACACCATGGCTGGAGACGCTGGCACCTGAAACACCATGCCCGGAGACGCTAGCACCGGAAACACCATGCCCCGAGACGCTAGCACCGGAAACACCATGCCCGGAGACGCCGGCACCAACGACGCCTTGCCCGGAGACACCGACACCGGAAACACCATGCCCGGAGACGCTGGCACCGGAAACACCATGTCCGGAAACGCCGGCACCAACGACGCCTTGCCCGGAGACACCGACACCGGAAACACCATGCCCGGAGACGCTAGCACCGGAAGCACCATGCCCGGAGACGCCGGCACCAACGACGCCTTGCCCGGAGACGCCGACGCCGGAAGCACCATGCCCGGAGACGCCGGCACCAACGACGCCTTGCCCGGACACACCGACACCGAAAACGCCTTGCCCGGACACACCGACACCGGAAACGCCTTGCCTGGAAACGCTGGCACCGGAGACGCCTTGCCCGGAGACGCCGACGCCGGAAACGCCATGCCCGGACGACGTGAAGCAGGTTAACGATCAGACCCAGGGTCTAAACGAGCGTGGACGCGTTCTGCGGGCTTAAGTCACATCCTGGTTGGCTCGCCTCCTTTGCTGTGCGTGATAAGGCCCGCTGAGTAGACTGTGCCCATGACGCTAACACAAAGGTCGGTAAACAGGGCTGCATTCACTTAACGGGTAAACGAAAATTTGTTGTTTCCTTCTTTTCTACAGTGGTATTTACATGTAGTACTGGGATTGTAATTTTAAATAATTAGCTCACAGTAAAATGTGAGTACTTTTTCTCTATCCCCATGCTGTCAACCTTGTCGAGCCACCTCCGCAGTCGTCGCGTGATCCTCGCATCACAGAGTCCTCGTCGCTTGGAACTTCTTCGCGATTGCGTACGTGCATAGTCCATAGCTTCCTCCCTTCCTCTTGTCCTCACCAACCGCTGGTTTTCTGTGTCGTCCGCTGGGTCGCCAGGGTCTCACATTCGAGGTAATTCCATCCACCTTCGAGGAAAATCTGCCCAAGGAGCGGTTCCCGACGCCCGACCTCTATGTGATCGAGAACGCCAAGCAGAAGGCGCTAGAAGTGCTGAACCGCGTGTCCAAAGACAAGAACGCAGGTGACCAGCTCCCGACAGTCGTGATCGGATGTGACACCGTTGTGGTCCAGGACGGAGTGATCCTGGAAAAACCCAAAGACGAGCAAGACGCCTTCAAGATGCTGACCCAGCTGTCCGATCGTCCCCACGATGTGTTCTCTGGTGTGGCGCTCTTCACCGCTGAGAGGGGCGTGGACAACCCGCACCTCTTTTTCGAGAAGACGAGTCTGGTCTTCGGTCCGCTGGAGCCTGAAGATATTCGCGGTGAGTGGCAGTTTGTGTGTGCTGTGGATTAATCGTCTGTGCTGATGGCTGTTGGGTCGCTACTGAAGCTTACATCGCGACGGGGGAGCCGATGGACAAGGCAGGGTCGTACGGACTGCAAGGTGAGTACTGTAGTATCGAACAGGAACGTTGCTGGGGTTCTAAACACAGGTGGGTGTTGTAGGTCGAGCACGGTGCTTCGTGCAGGAGGTTCATGGCTGCACCAACAATGTAATTGGCTTCCCGGTGCAACGCTTTTGCAAGGAACTCAAGCTGCTAGCAGCTCGCAACGAACTTTAGATAACTGCATGTAGTAATAACCCTTTGGGTAATGGCTACTGTGGAAAAAGGTAACATCGTTCTATCGAAGGATCAATGAAGTGCAAGAAGCCACTCACAATTAAGGTGCTTCACTCAGATCTCTACACTTATCTACTCGGTCTTCTTCTTGGGCTTCGGGGCCGGGATGCACGAGAACACGACGTACAGCACCACGGCGGCGATGTGGCCCACAAAGTACGTGTTCTGCAGAGAAGCCAGCGAGTGCTCCCACGACATAGCCTACGTGGAAAAGAATACGTTTGTAAGTAATCCACGTATAAAAAAACATCACAAATACTTATTAAGTACCTGGAACGGCATGACGAAGTAGTGCATAGCGAAGAGCGTCAACAAGTAGCTGAGCACGTCGTAAATTTTCTTCTTGGCTCCGAACGATCCGTCGGCCTCGATGAAACGTGGACGAAGACGCTTGAAAGCCAAACGGTTCACCGCCGTAGCCAGCGGCACTAGAGAGAGAATAAAAACCAATAGGATTAGAATAAAAATCCCCAATCTGCAAATAATTTAAAATAAAATAAAACTCCAAATGTACGTACGACTCATGAAGAAAATGTAGTAGCCCGGGTAGAATCCGTGCCAGAAGGCTGAGATGAAGTACGTGGCCATCAGCGAGTTGCCCGTGCGCGTGTACACGTAGCGTTCCAGCCAGTTCTGCGTCCCCTTGTTCCAGGCTCGCGAGGCCGCACGGATGCTCTGCGAGAACTCAAAGCCCAAGATGTCCATGTTGCTCACACCGTTCCAGCCGCGACTGGTTCCGTCCTTGTTGAAGCCCTCGAATCCGAAGCCACACAGCACGGTGGCGCCCTCGGCAATCTATTTCCAATATAATAATATCAAAATGTGAATAATTCAGATTAAAATAAATAATTGCAAATTCCCAGCACTTTACCTTCCAGGCGGAGTAATACTTGGCCTTGCAGAAGATCAGCGCGATGTACAGGTCGCGGATCTGGTACAGCAACGGCTGCGCAGCGATCTTGGGGTCGTGCAGGTTCGACAGCGGGTACATGGGGCCATACACAGCGAACGCAGCCATCAACAGCGATCCCACCAGGAATTTAGAGAACGCAGCGAGCACACTCGACGGCTCTTTGTTCTTGCCGTCCATAAGGAACTTTTTGCCGCTCGTCACGTCCAAATACTCGCGGATCTCGAACGCCGGGCCGGCCAGGAAGGTGGTGAAGCTGTACACGTAGCCGAAGAACTCGAGCAGAGACGGGATCTCCTGGATAGCGAGCTTCTGACGTCCTTCGTACACTTTCTTTATGCCGGGGGACATCTCGGCACCTTTCTTCTCAAACGTCTTGTCCACCACGCCGTCGTAGTAGTTGTAGGCGAAGCTGGTGAGCTTGATGACCAGCAGCATCTGCGGGCCGGTGAAGTCCAGCGTCCAACCCATGTAGTCCACATACAAACGGTAGATGTGTGACGCTGACATGTATAGCATGTTGAAGAGGAACACGATGCCTGGCGCGTGCTTGGATGGCCCGAACTTAACGATCAGGTACGTCAGGAAGCTCGAGATGAACGAGTGCACCCAGCCGGAGCCCAGCACGAACTGAGCGATGCTCACACCTAGCACCACATCAAACACGTGCTTGAGGCTGGCACCGGGTAGCAGTTTGTACACAACAGCCAGCGGATACGCAGCGAATAGGCAGAGGACGTAGCAGAGCTGGTCGCTGCCCAGACCGAGCGACACGGACAGCTCGTCCACTTTTGCATGGAGGAAACTGAAGTCCAAAGGAGTGGCAAGCTCCGTGTACGGCTGCAGGTGCTCCACAAAGTCCACGACGCGGTCCATTGGTACTGGAGTGGGCGGGGGGTCTGATACGCGAGTGATAATGAGCAGCTAAGTGTCGGATACTATACACATAAATGACCGGAGCATATCCGGATCGATTGTAAGCTTCTGATTTGGCATGTGAATACCGGTACCCGGTAAGCAAATGTTATTGAAAGTACTGGTACTACTACTTACTTAAGTATTTGTTGTACGGTATTCTTTTTAGATTTACAAAGGCGTACTTTCTGGTAAATGCAATGGATGCACTTTATAAGTTTGGCTCCAGCAAATGTTGTAGTATTTAGATGGAGCAAGGGCGTATCGTATCCGAGACACATGCACGCAGCTCGGCGTCACCTTGGCATGCCGACCAGGTTATCCTCGGACTTATATGAAGAAGAAAAAGTCAGTCCTCACTCGCCAATTTCGAGGAACGCGACTGGTCGCTTATTTCAAGGAACTCGCTGCTATACCCACCGGGATATTCTCCGTCAGAGCCGACCCAGCCATACACGTCGCCGCCATCTTCTCCGTTAGAGCGGACCCAGTCATACTCGTCGTCGCCATCTCCGCCACCAGAGCCGTCACCGCTGTACTCGTCGCCGGGATCTTCTCCGTTAGAGCGGACCCAGTCATACCCGTCGTCGCCATCTCCGCCACCAGATCCGTCGCCGCTGTACTCGTCACCGGGATCTTCTCCGTTAGAGCGGACCCAGTCATACCCGTCGTCGTGGTATTCTTTAGCTACGATGGCGCTTTGATTGCAGATATGAATGGCATCTCTCCTCCCTCGCGATCAAGTCGTCAAGAACATTGATCGCGACTTGCATCTCGGACGGCAGCAGATTTGTAGATACCCGCATCTCGTCGGTCATCTCCTTCCCACGCGGGTGCCAGAATGGACACCCCCGCTCAATTACAGCGCAGCATTCCATGAATACCGTACTCACATTATGCAGATTCCACTGCGCGTCCAAGATAGTGCTCATAACGAACCCACTCCTTGCTTTGGTAAACCCGGCATACCATTTGACGAGGCCGTCGGCGGGCGTGGTAGAGGCTTTGATCTGCCGCAGGTTTTTCATAAATGCGTCCCATGCCTGGGAAAGTGACCACAAGTCGGATGGCTTATACTTCCGCGATCCCTTGGAAAAGAAGCGTTTCCTGGAGAACATCTCAATGAAGAATCGACGATAGCCGAACCGGAGCATGTCTCGAAGATCCTCACGATCGACAAGTGCTTGTAAATTCGCCAACAGGGACCCTACCGTAGATGACATGTGGTAGAGCGGAATCTTGCATCCACTCGAGATGTAGCCGTATCCATCGGGATCGTAGTCGGCGAGCTAAATCGGATCCGTGAGGAGAAGTCGTCGCTGAAAAGGATTCTTCGTCGCGATCACCGTGTTTTGAGAGTTACCGTCTCCATGGAGGTGCTCGATAGTCACCTTAGAGACGACGCTCCATGCAGACCCGCGCTTCCGGTTTGAGTAAACGTGGAGGTTGTCGATAGTTGTACCATCGGTCTCCACGCTCACAGATTGCACGGGAAGCTGAAGCGAATTCTTCCTCACGTTCGTTGCCATCTGAGTGCTATCATCTCCACGGAGGCTGTCGATAGTACTACTAACGGTCTCCGTGAAAACAACGACACTCCCATGATTCGCAGACCCATGTTCACTGTTTGAGTAACCGCGGAGGTTGTCGATAGCTCTACTATCGGTCTCCACAGTCACAGATTGCACGGGTAGCTGACACGGGGATCGCGGCGGCGGGTATGGCGGCAACGGGTATGGCGGCGTGTATGGCAGCGACGGGTATGGCAGTGACGGGTATGGCTCTGATGTTGGCGGCGACGGGTATGATGGAGTCGGCTCTGACGGCAGAGATGGCGGCGACGAGTATGGCGGCAACGGCTCTGGTGGCGTATATGGCGGCGACGGACATGATGGGGTCGGCTCCAACGGCGGAGATGGCGACGACGGGTATGACTGGGTCCGCTCTAACGGAGAAGATCCCGGCGACGAGTACAGCGGCGACGGCTCTGGTGGCGGAGATGGCGACGACGGGTATGACTGGGTCCGCTCTAACGGAGAAGATGGCGGCGACGTGTATGGCTGGGTCGGCTCTGACGGAGAAGATCCCGGCGAGGATAGCAGCAAGCTCCTTGAAATAAGCGGCCAGTCGCGTTCGCACCTCGGGTTCAAAATCGGCGAGTGAGGACTGCCTTTTTTTTCTTCATCTAATTACGAGGATAACCTGGTCGGCATTTTGCCAAAGGAGTGTATCAGAGGAATACCTATATCTGAAAATTTTTATACCTAAGTGACTATGTTTAATCTGGAATAGCTCGTTTCTTGTCTCCCTACTACAGTAGGACTACATGTACCTTTGCAAAGCCTGGTTCACGAGCGAAATTGGTACGCATTGGGTGCCTTCCAAAACTGACATAGAAATTTTTTGTCACCCTACCCCTATTCATTAAACTAGTCATTAAACACGGTGATTAAAACCGAATTGTTTGATGAGACCAAAAAGTGGTATCATCAAACAATTCATTAAACTGGATTTAATACCCTTTAATCGCCACCCTTAAGCAGCAACCACACAAAACAGTATCTTCATATTTGTATGGTACTAAAGGAGCCCCTAATTTAGAGATTTGTTTGAATTGAAGTGTGCCGATCTTCGAGGGCCGCTGGGCGCGAAACTGCGCCGTTCGCAAGCGCGAAGCTTTTAGTTTTTAAATTGCAGTCTCCAGCTCAAGCCTCCCCCTCACTTCCTCATCTATACATTTGGTACGTCTTGAAGCAATACACCTGCGTATGAATCTGGTCTGACTGGTGTTATAATGAGCTTGTATACAGATCCGTGATGGCTTCCAACCGCCGAGGCGCCAACTCATCAATACTCGCGCAGCCATCACCCGACCGCCCTGCCAAGAAGCTCAAGACAGTCGTGAGTTCATACTGCAAGCTTCGGGTGCATGCACCTACAACAGTTGGTGCCAGTAGTGTTGATTCGACGAATTCTTCGATGACCAAGAGCAAATCGCCCTCCTTGTTGAAGCCGTCCGATGGAGTGGCGACACTACCGTGGATGCGCTCTGGTAGAGCGTTCACTCACCCTCTTGTTAACGAGGGTGAGACGATGCAAACAGCTCCGTTAACTGATTTTCATCTTTCGCAGTCTTCTGAGGCCGATTCGCTGTCACCTCGCAAGACCCAGTTGGAACACGGGGCTCAAATGAAGGCGGGGAGGTCAACACCACCTACGTCGCCAGCTTCGACTCTCGCTAGCATGGGTTAACCGCTCCTTACTAGCTCACAAGAGATTGCTGATGCTCCCTGGTCTCCAAGAACGTGTACACCGCGTCCGGTACCTGTCAGCTTGCGTCCCGATGTCCCCAAATGGTTCTCGGAGTGTTTTGAGTCGGACGGCTACAACACAGACGAATTGATTTTGAATGGCCCTCCTCCGCCTTCACAGCGACGACGTACTTCAATACTTTCGCAGAGTAGCTCACCGGGGTTCTCTGTTATCGAACAACCTGCTGGTGTGGCTCTTAACTCCGAGTGGTTGATGTTGACTGGCCTGCTGAAGTCACGCGTTTGAACGTCCAGTCTAATCCTCTGGGTTTGAAGTTTCCTACGTTGAGTACAGGGAATCGTGGTGACCAAGGGTGTGGCTGCGAGGTGCGTTGTACAGCAAGTACCTGCTTCCACGCAAAGCGTAGTCGGTTTTCTACTGCAAGGAACTGTTCGTTTGTCGGAGTGTGCGGGAACGCACTTCAAGAGAAAGACTCGCTAGCTATACGCCAGAACACCAGAACCAAGATGCGTGGTGTTGTTGCAACAGCTCCTATTCCAGCCGGGGAAGTCGTCGGTGAATATTTTGATGTCTTGGAGCTGTTTGGTCCCCCATCCAAGCCTTGCACAAGACCGTGAAGAAGCGCGCCAACGCCATGAGCAAACTATACTACTAATTTCTTCGCTACATCGAGGCAAGAAGAACGGTGACTGATAGCGGCAGCGTAGCATTTATTATCTTCTGTAGTCATCTTCATGACCGTGAAAATGCGTGGTTCTAATCTGGCTGATACCCACAGTTCTTACCCGATAATTTGACAGCCTGAACAAGTTATCAAGTCTCTGTTTCCGTTTGTTCGTATCGTACGGCAAAGGTAAAGGTAGCCGATGATAAACCTTTTCGATTACTCCCATACCCCACTCCGCTGGCTGGCGCACGAAAGTTATAGCTGCGGACATGATATTTGCAGCTTTGCGGACAGACGGCACAAGTCTTCCGATATCACCTTCCTTAAGTGGAGTCAAAATCCTCCCTGTCATATCGGCTCCACAAGGAAAGCACTATCTGCGACCACCCCGTAGCGAGTGTCAGGGTTTAATGACGGATCTGATAACAGTCGGCGGAAGCCAAGACTAGTATCTCCATCATTCCAGGAACCTGGGCAGTTGTGTTTAGCCCAAACGATAAGTCCATCAGCGCTAAAGCACAGCGTCCCAGTGACGTATACCTGATGCAGCCGTCCGTTATAATGGGCATTTTGCACATCAGGATGCGGCGGTTCCTGAATCTATAAGTAGCAGACAACATCAGCATTATCAATAGAGAAAATATCATAATAGAACTTCGAGTTACCCACGTACGCGATAGTTTTTCCATCCAGAAATCCCCATGTGTATTGCAACAGTGGTTGTCGAAGTGCTACCAATTTAGCAAGAGCATTTTGTCTTTCGAAGGTAGGCCATACAATTCGTGCTGAAGTAAAGCTCGTAAAGCAGTAGTCAATGCATCCTCTGCGGCGTTCAATACACGTGCTAACGTCGATGGCGGCACACCAAACTCTTTGCAAAGTGTAGACCGTCCCATGGAGCCAACGTAAAATGCCAGGAGTAGCGCTAAGACTTGGTGATGGTTGCGCAGTTTCTGAGGTCGTCCACCTTGACGACGATAAGTTGGTATAAGGTAGTGGGGCCGGAAGCGCTCTAGCAACACACAAAAAGAGCTTCTACATCCTTGTTAAGTAGCTAGCAGACTAATAATAAACAGAGACGCCGCGTACCTAGTAAGACTTGTAGTCGTAATAAAATTTTTGTCTGTACCGTGAAGCCACGTCTTCATCCACGAGGAATCTTCGGGTTCCTTTAAGCAGTCTATCGTCTTATAGTGACGGGTTCGTACCAGTCGCTGCCACTCCGCTCGAAGCATCTCGTCGTGAACTCGGCGCCGAAGATCTTTAAGCGTCGCTGCAGCTCTTTGACGTGTTTTAGAGGAGGTCCAAACCACGAGAACGACGCTTTCCTCCAACATGCACGTTTTCTAGATACTAAAGATCGTTCAAGATCACAAATGGAGCGCAGAACCCAGCGCATCGTTGCTAGGAAGGGGTCGTGATGCTTTTTCGCGCCTTCGAAGATCTTGATTTATAGAGCATTTATTTACAATATTGTCCGGCTTTGACCTGTCCCGTTCTAGAATAATACTGAGCACCAGATACTTGAACCGGTTGTGACACAAACAGCTGGACACAAAATATGGTTTGACACGGTTTTGGATGCGGTTTTTTTATGCTAGAAGATCGTCGTCTTTTTATCACCGAAGTAAGGAGCACAGACGAGTGATAATCGATAAAACTGATTTATGCCAGTTTTGGAAGGCACCCATTGGTTGATTTGGGATTTCAAATTGACACAAAAGCTGTACATGTATCAATTAAAATACACTGACGCTATGATTTCACCATCGCCTTCTAAATGATGAATGATGACAGTACTTGACTACTTGTGCGTGACTAAAGTTGACAGTTAAAAAAGAGTAGCCAAAGCAGCGTTCTCGTCAAGGCGCAACGTTAGTGTTGCTGGAATCGCGCGGTTAACAAATTCGGGTCGATCGGTAACGCCACGGCGGGTGAAATGCCAGCGATAATCAGCGCCGCTGATTATTACAGGTCGTCTGCTCCGACAGCAAGTGTCCTCCATCCTTGATATTTAGGTCCTACAGGCTTGCAGCAGCAATAATCTTTGCCTCCAGCAGATTGCTGATGATTGCAGAGGGGAACCTGTTTCCTGTTGTATACAGCACAGAAAATTGTATACACGTTACATCAATTCGTTGTCCGACCTACGTCATAGCATCCTGGGCCCGAGTGTTAAGCGGCAGAAACGCCGGAAATGTCTTCCACCGTGGTGCTTTTCAAAGTGACATGACGCTGCGCTCGATTCGAGGGCCCCAGCCATCCTCACTTTGTGGATTACGCTCAATTCGAATCTAGGAGAGCGAAAGACATCCTTTCCTTCCGACAATAGCTGTACGATGCTCACCCCGAGAATACACCAAAACTGTACTAAAGCAAAGGCTTCATCACTGTGCTCTAAGCAGGACTAGTCACCAGTTTATCTCCTCGAGAAATGGCGCGCTACGAGCCAACCAGTCAACTCTGCAAGTCGATCGTGGCAACAACTCTTCAACACGGTGTGACGCGGAGTCCCCTCAAATAGTGACCCTAAAACCTGCTCTACCCTATATTGTAGTATCAAATTCCCGTATTGATTGCATCATTTACTGAGAAACACTTAGGATTAGTTACCTCCATAACCATATGAACTGCCAGCGTCATCCAACACACGTCGCACATGACATCACCTTCGGCAGCATCCTTGCCATCCTCGCCGCGCAGCCTCCCATTCCTGTTTCTGCCTCGCATTTGGCACTCATGGCTTCTCACGTTGTCTCGTCGCTGAGTAATGCAGCCACTCCGCTGCGATTCACCTTGTTAAACCAGCAGCTCACACAACTCTCGGAGCTCGTAGGGGTTCCAGTGGACCAACTACGTTGCGTCGCTTGCCTGTTAGCTGTCTACCCATTGGCACTTATCGTGCGCAAGTTGCCGTCGGTCACAGCTAAGCATTGGCTGCACATTTGCGCTGGTGTGAGCATCGCCCAATTCGTCTATGGAACAGGATGGCTACACTCGCTTCTATCCTCGCTGGTCACGTACGCGTTGGTGTGCGTGCTGCCGCCCAAACGCGCACCGTTCGTGGTGTTTCTCGCCAATATGTTGTTTGTGGCGGCACTGCACATCCACCGTATGCGAGTCAACTATATGGGCTGGAGTATGGACTCGACAGCGAGTCAGATGCTGCTGCTCATCAAGCTCACGAGCTTCGCCTTCAACTACCACGATGGTGTTGTTCCCAGTGCCACAGCAGTGCAGAACGGCGACTCAGAGCACACGAAAAGAGTCAAGCAGTTGCGTAAACAACTGGCGATCCCACAGATCCCGTCACTGCTGGAGTTTTTGGGCTTCGTCTACTGCTTCACGACGTTCCTGGCCGGTCCGGCATTTGAGTACAAAGAGTACAGCGACGCTATTCACCAGGCTAGGTTCGTCGACAACAACGGTGTCCGACGTAATGTGTCCCCTGCGCGTGCGGCAATGTCCAAGTTGGTATTGGGTCTTGGACTTATGGGACTTTTGGTGCAGTTCGGAGCTCTAGCCGACTTGAATCAGATTTTGAACGATGAGAATCAGTCCATGCTCATGAAGTGGGGGCGACTATTTGTCGCGTTGTTCTTGACTCGTGCCAAGTATTACGTGGCGTGGAAACTGGCGGAGGGGGCGACTGTGCTGACCGGAACGGGATTCGAAGGATTCGACGAGCAGAACAACCCCAAAGGCTGGGATGGTGTCAGTAATGTGGACATCCTGGGCTTCGAACTCGGCGCCAACGTGCGTGAGATCTCGCGTGCTTGGAACAAGGGCACGCAGAACTGGCTGGAGCGTTATGTGTACACACGCACGGGCAACTCGTTGCTTGCCACGTACTCTGTATCGGCTCTGTGGCACGGATTCTACCCTGGTTACTATCTCTTCTTCCTCACGGTGCCGCTTGCGACGTCTGTGAATCGCCTGGCGCGACGTCACGTGCGTCCGTACGTTGTGGACAGCCCGCTGAAGCCACTCTACGACCTCGTCGGTATGATCTGTACTGCTTTGGTCGTCAACTACTTGGCCGTCTCGTTCGTAGTGCTGTCGTGGGAGGACGCAGTTGCTGGTTTCCGCTCCATGCGCTTTACTGGCCACGTCGGGCTTGTGGGCTGCTACTTGTTGCTCACCTTTGTGCCTATCAAGAAGACTGCGAACAGTAAGAAGACCTTGTAAGATCGAGTGATGTGTCAGTTTATGTATCGAAGGTTTATGACGACGTACCCAATTGACGATATGAGGGAAACTAAAGAAGTATCATAACACGATGGTATCCAATTTGGGTTAAAGATTATTAGCTGTTATTTATCGAGACCTCAGCCAGAGTACAGCGCGTATCCAGAGTCGTGGTTCCTGAAGGTGTTGTCCCTTGACGCCAGGTACGTGACGCGGCATTCAGGCGGTTGGGGAGACCAAATGCCTTGATTCGTGCAGCGAAGTGTCTTTGAGCCCTTTATGTTCGTGCCTCTCATGCACGAATACGTCGCCGTCGAGCCCGGACTTGTGCTTGAGAACTTGACTGAGCCCTGGTAAATCGACGGCGGGGCGTTGCAGTCGTACTTGGGGACGCTAGCACTGCCGCGAAGATTGGCTGCCTCGACTGGGGTACAGATCGTGGCTGCCACCGCCACTACAATGGACACGACGCGAACAAGTCGCGGCATCAAGTTAAAGCGATGACTTCGCGCTGGGTTATCAACAATGAAGAATCGTTTGTGCAACGCTGAGTGATTCTTCCATTTTAAAAGAGTACGTCTTGAGGTTCTTATCCGCTTCGGAAGCTGGGATGAAGAGGGTTGGTGTTCTCTATCTTGTTCCTTGCAAGTGCAGATCTATTTTAGCGCGCTCGTACATGTTGTAGTCTAGGCTGAAGGTGTGTGCGTGCATCGAAGTAGTTAAAGAATTGTATACTGTAGAGGTTTTAGAAGTCTGACGGGGTGAGTACGATACTGTGGTCGAATGGGCCTTCGGAGTCGGGTGGTGGTTGTGGCTGGTTGCTGCGGCTCTGAGCCCGAAAGATGGCAATGGTCACGACCAAAATGGTGCCTATAGCGATGATAATAGCGATCACTGCCGCAGCTGAAATACCAACAGAAGCGATGGTCGTAAGATCTGACTCGGTTGAAGCCTGGAGGGATGTTTGCCTGTTTGACGTCTGCGAAGGGCAGGGCGTATCGGACAGCTGAGCTGAAAGCGGTGTCGTATACACCGAAGCAACCGTCGGTGCTTGAGTAGGAGCCTGCGTCGTAGCTGGGGGAGCTGTCGTGTCTACTAGTTGCTGGTAGTTTTGCTGTTCTTCTTGCTGATAAGAAGTTTGGATAGTAGCCAATGGTGCTACCGTCGTTGGCATCTCCGTAATTGTTGTGTCGGTTGCCAGTGTCTCTATCGTAGGTGCCTTACTCATTTCGACAATCGGCATCTCCGTGGTTGGTTCGTCCACAGATGGCGGCTCCGTTTCTAGTGGTTCAGTGGTAGGTGGGACTGAAGAACGAATCTCGTCCGTGGAAACTGGTGTTTGGTCCAAGGTTGCGGGTGGAGTGGAAGGCACGTCGGTCTCAATGTCCTCTAAAGGAGCTGGTGGCGTAGTGAAGATGGGAGTAGACGTTTGAGTCTCAGCTGGGCACGGTGTGTCGTCGTAGTAGTAATACGGTGTTGACTCGGGAGTTTGAGGCTCAGGCTCGACATCGTAAGGTGGTAAAGTAGTCGCTGCTAGCGGAGGAGACGTCGCCACTAATGTTTCAGTTGCTGTTGTTGACGTAGGCTCCGTAGCTTCAGGAACAATCAATTCTTTCATTGTCGCTGTAGGAGTCGGATACCAGGGTTTGCTTCCAAGAATTGGAGCTATGGTAGGCACCGGAGTTGAAGTAGTTGCAGCTGGTGTTTCTGTCGGAGTTATCCAAGTTTGCTCTGGTACTGATGTGCTTGGCGGGAGAGTCTCGTACGTCGGAGCAATCGTCCTTACTTCATTGGTGCAAGGGGCTCCTGTGAGAGTTTCGGGTGGACTCGTTGGTGTTTCGGAAGGCGCAGGTGTTTGCTCCTCTATCGTCGGTGTTGGTGTAGGTGAGATAGTGACTAACATATCTATCGGTGTAGGATCAGGATATGAAGCATCAGGAGGACTCGATGACTCCAGTATCGGCACCAATGAAGCTGGTTTAGTTGGTACTGGAGTTCCTGGTGTCTCTGACGCTGGGTCTTCCAGTATCGCTGTTACCACTGTTTCGATTTGGGGAACCATAGTAGCAGTCGGCGTAGGAGCCATTGTGTAAACCGGGATTTCTGATGGAGTAGTCGGAATAGCAGTATCCTGAATTGGAGCTGGGGTCGGTGTGTCAGCTTTGCAATTGTAAAGCGTTGTCACCTTTGTCGTCTTGGTAAACCATGCCGGATCACGATCACCTTGGCTCCCAACATCGAATGGGTCCACTGCAGAGCTTTCGTCACTATAAAAATTCCACGTCGGACAGTCATCAGACGCAGTCTCCTCTGGAGCCTTCCACTTGTCTGAGCACCACGTCGATGGAAATGTGCAGCCCCACGCGTTTCTCCCGTCGAGATGAACACATTGTGCATCCTCTCTAGCAATGCAGTTCACCCCGTTAAAGCTATCGAGGTACGAATGGCATTCATCCAGAGCCGTGTCGCCCATGCGAGGGCATTGCACACCAAGAGGCTGCGCTCCACTCCCAGAACACACTGCACCACGGCTAGTCGGAATCTGAAAAGTGGCATCCTGGCACACACTCACTTCCGTCATGTCGGCCGTAGCGCCTTGCACCAGCTTCTTGAAAGCCAAAAACACCAAGCCCGACGTACGTATGTGCGTCATGCCGTGTGAACTTCACACTGTGAAGGGTACTCTGGTGACAGTCAGAGTTAGTTGTAGAGCAAGTAAAGCAGTGGAGATTTCACTGCAGTTTGTGGGGTCACTTGAGAAATGGGACCGAGCATCGAGAAGCTGACAAGAACCTGCCTGTACTAAGTTTGCTCTGGCAAGAGGAAAGCTGAAACGGGTACACTGTAATAATTTATATTTTAGTTTAAATTTCTGCGCCATGAGCTGCTCCAACGCCATTTGAATTGGATCTTTACCTTCAAAATTTAATAGCGAAACGGCGTGTAATGCTGCTGGCTTTTTCTGCAGTACGTTGGCCGATCTCAGCATAACGTAAGCGTTGATCGATCCGCACAGTACGCCACCATGAGCCGAGAAAATCGAGAGCCTGGTCGTATTTAAAGTACTTGTACAAGGAATTCCTGCTGCCTCAAGTTGAGGCCCTCTACAGGCGTGCACACACACTGGCGTTTGCGCTGTCGTCTGGCACAGGGTCCTTTAATCCGTTCGACTATCCTAATTCAACCGACTAGATTTGAAACCGAAGAGCTCCACGGCAGTGTCCTCACTGCACACACTCGATTTTCCTAAGGAAAAGAGCAACAAGAAGGCAAGAAGTGAAAGACTGCTGATGTGTTCATTGTGTGGTTGTTACTGCACTTATTCCATCGATGTTTCGTCGCGATGGTGGTCCGATCGAGAGACTTTTGCGCCGTAGCCGCCTCTATCTGGTGGCTTTTTGTCACATTTCTTGCTTCCTGCTCGCTGCTCCACCGCTTGCTTTGAATGTATTTTACACAAAACCGCCAATACTCTGACCGCCCATACTCTGCACTCGACTGAGGCGCTGGCATTCTGCTCCTGCTGGTACTTCTCCACGACGCAAGACACGCTTCTTTGGGGCTCACGTCGCTTGGATCTGCGCTTCTCTCGCTGTCGAGCTACCACCTCTTCATCCGAATCAGACGACGAAACCTCCTCGATCACACGGTGCGATGTCGTTCCTGGATTCTGGCGTCGATTCCAGCCCTGCTCGTTCGTTTGACGTCTCAGACGCAGCATCTGTTCGCGTCCGGCTGTACCGTTGGCAATCATTTCCTGCAGCATGGACTCTTCATCGTTCGAGAACTGCTGCTTCGCCGTCATGTAGCCGCCTCCGCCAACTTCTTCGTACTCGTAATCCGTATCGGAATCATCCGAGTCCGACGTCTGATCGGCCGCACTGCTGTGTCCGTTATCGTGGCTGACGCGACTGCTGCCCATAGACTGGAACGAGTCCCACTTGAGCTGCACATACTTGTCCAATGCCGGAGGAAGCCCATACTCATCCGAGTCTCCAGGAGCTCCGACACGGAATAAATCACCAAAGTTATTCGGCAGATCTGTGAAGGTCTCTTCCAGTTCTTGCAGGAACCGCTGACCGTCGATTACCAGTCGATACTGCGCATTCACTCGGTAACAACCGGGCGCTTTCATCACCGCCTTGTTGACGAACCTATCCACGTAGCGTAAGATCATAATAGCGCTGTACTCGGTCATATACTTCTCCAGCTCTCGCTGCGCTTGGATCGAAATGGCTTGAGCGTTCAGTGCCGAACTGACACGTGACATGCGCTCTGAGTCGCTCATCTGGACGTTCTTGGCCGACTTGGCCTTCCTCTTCGTACGTGACGGACTCTTCTTCTCCTTACTGCGCGTTAAGGTCTTTTCTTTGCCTGTCGATTTGTGCGAAGACTTGGATTTGTCGCTGGAGTGGCTGCCTCTTCGAGAACTTTTCTTCGTCTTGTACTGCGCCAGAGACGACAAATCCACGAGCTTCACTTCCTCAACAGATGCCGTCGAGGACGTCGAGGACGGGGTGGCTGAAGACGAGATGAATTTCTCCTTCTCGGGTTCGGAGTCGTCGTGCGAAGACGCCACTGAGTTGCCTGTACTCGCAGACGTAGTTGCTCGTGCACTGCGGTTCTTCCACTCGCCGGCATTACCGTCAGGCGTCGAATAATGTCGCTGTTTCCGGTGTTCGGTCGCCAGCGCTGACGTGCTGTGTTGCTTCTGTAAAAACTGGTCGCGTAGCGAGTTGGCTTCGGCCTTTGAGCGCTCTGATGCAGCCATTAAGTTGTTCATCTTGGCAGTCTTAGGAGTACTATTGTGGTCATACAGCGACGTAGCGTCGTTAGCAGGATTCGCCACCTCGTCCTTGTGTTGCACAGGCTGTTGCTTGTGCTGTTCCTTGCGTAGCTGTCCCAGCTGATGTTCTCTGCGCTTTTGTTGCATCTTTTCAGCCTCACGGGTCTTCTTCTCGCCGGAATTGGAGCTCCTCATGGCCAAGATTTTGCTCTCTCGGATGAGTCTCGTGGGCGAGTTGTCGCTATCTTCGCCTGCTCCATTGCTATCGAGTCCAGAGGACCCCAGTAGGTCACCTGAGTGCGGTGGTACGTCTGTTTTGATAGTGATGGGCTTTAAAAAGTCTCGCAGCAAGTAGAAGACACTGGCGCTGGCCTGTGTCCGGTCCTGCAGCGCCGCATACGCGGCCTGTTGGTGAGCGGGCAGCGCCTGCACATACTGATCGTATCGTGCCTTCTGCGCCTTGCGGTACTTGTGTGTGAGAAACAAAAGCTTGATGAGGAAGCGGTGCAGCTCCACGGCGCGCTCCTTGACCACGTGGTCCTTCTTGCTGCCAAAGAGCCGCTTGGATGGGAACGGCAGCTCCTGCAGCTCACGCGCAAACTCGCGCGAGCACGAGTCGTCTAAGATGTGAGCACGCGCGTCCTTCATGATGCGCTGGACGTCGTCGCGCATCTTGCGGAAGTCCGAGTACGTGCGACGTACTTCCCATTCGTCGGCGTCCTGCTGCACTTTGACGACGTACAGGACCTCCCTGCCGCCCGTGAACTCGACGTGGCCAATGGATACCACCAGTCGACTCATGGGCGTCAAGGCTTTAAGGCTTCAAGGCTGTAAGCGAGCGGAATAGAAATTGGGGAATGCGACGGGTGTAGCTTTAGCGCAGTGTTGCGAAGTGCTAGCAAGAGCCTTGATTAGCCGGTGCTTCTCTATGTGAAGTACACAGACAATAACAGTTGATGTATGATCTATTGTAGAGGTAAATATAGTATCACGATGAGTGAGTCTGGAAATTTTCGAGGAGCTGGAGAAATCGTGTACTAGGTTTGAGAGGTGGTGTTAAGAGAGTCAGATGTTGGCGAATGCATGCAAGCTCGAAGCTCGGCCATGAAGTCTGTGCTGAAGCCCTATCTGCGCCACTGGTAGAAATAGGCCGAACCGATGCTGCGACCTGCACAAGGCAATTGGACGGCGCGCTCCAAGTGCAAGGCGCTGGAGTCTTCAGACGAATGCACACGAGTCTTGTTGCCGCTGCTAATTGTGGAGCGATGCCGCAAACACCAAAAACGACCTACTAGGTGCAGTGTAACGT
This sequence comes from Phytophthora infestans T30-4, assembly GCF_000142945.1. Classification (NCBI taxonomy): domain Eukaryota; phylum Oomycota; class Peronosporomycetes; order Peronosporales; family Peronosporaceae; genus Phytophthora; species Phytophthora infestans. Next base: position 871,416 of record NW_003303757.1, read on the forward strand.
CGTACACTTTCGCCGTTTCGAGTCTTGATGGAAAGAGAGCGTTCCAGTGCGCGAGAGTACTGCGGTTTCAGAGCGCTGTAAGACTGAGGAACACGCTCTGCCTTCCCCGCATATAAAGAGTTGCAATGGTTTATAAAAAGTTGCGCACTATTCGCCCCGAGGAGAAATTTTTAGCCCTTCTTACGATCTGCCGCGAGGAATGCTGCTGGCTGCAAAAGACTGAGATAGTACGTCTCGTTGCTCAGCGATAGGCGGAGTGGGCTGGTCGGATGACACGCTCTGGGCTCGCAGCCATTGCTCTGAGCAAAATGCTCAGTCACGTTTAATCCTTTTGAGCGCTCCGATTCCGAGGCGGATCTTCATCATTCGCCATTGGCAACTACATTGTAGTACGTATTAATAAATGTAGTAGCCTACATGTACAGCACAGCCCACCCAGCTGGTAGTGGTCTTGGCAAGCATCAATTGCCAAGCAACGTTCGGAGGAGCCATGTGCGCTCGTCGAAATCGCATGCACAACGAACGACCATGCGTGATCGTCTCAAAATCGAGTAAAGATCGATTCAAAGACGCTATTCCAAACACCGATCTTTTCTTCTGCGTCCGGTACTCTTGTCCTTAAGCGTGGCATATCTCAGATATGATATCTGTTTGCAATGTTCAGCTTAACGCCAGCTCACGATGCAGTAGCTAACACTCGCCTGCGACAGTACCGTACTTTAATGCCCGACTCAGAAGCGACTTATTGTCACGAATCAGACTCAGAATGTTTCCGTCTGAGCCAATTTACACTCCTTCATTATGGCTCAAATCGAGCGGGCGCACCCGGACGTGGCTCTTCCTGCCGTTGTACACCGCGTCGCCGACGACGTGCCTGCATCCACGCGCGTGATAATCATCGGCGACGTGCACGGGAGCTGCAGCTGCTGCTAAGTGCGTGCGACTTCTCGCCTCCCAACGACTGCTTGGTGTTTGTAGGGGACCTGGTCAACAAAGGCCCCAAGCCATTGGACGTCGTGCGCTTCGTTCGCGAATCCGGCTCGCTTTGTGTGCGTGGGAACCATGACGATGCCGCTCTAAGTGCTTTCTACCAATGGATAAACGGCGGTCGCGTCCCCGGTTCCGCCAAGTATCCCTACGTGGAACACTTCAAACCTGAGGATGTGGAATTCCTCGAGCAACTGCCGTTCTCGGTGTCGCTGCCTAACCATAGCAACATCATTGTAATACACGCTGGAGTTGTACCAGAAGTGAATCTGGAGGAGCAGAGACCCGTCGACATGTACAAGATGCGGTTCGTACAACGGGAGAAGGCGGACGACGAGACTTCCACGTGGATGGCGCTCGAGAAGAAAAAGTATAAAAATGAGAACAGCGGAGAGCCCGAAATGTGGGCCAAAGTATGGGGCGGGCCTAGACACGTGTACTTTGGACATGCAGCAAGCGCGGGGTTGCAGGTGAGAAGGTTGCTTCGAAGGAATTAACGGGTAATGGTAATGGTCGCTGTTGCATGTCTAGCAAGAGAGTTTTGCGACGGGGTTGGACACCGGTTGCTGCTATGGGAAAAAGCTTACGGCGTGCATTATTCCGGTAAGCTCGCTGAAAACTACTCGTAAGAAGTCTTTGTTTACGCTGTGGTGGTGTGATGGCTGCAGTCGAATCGCTTGGTGCAAGTGGATGCCAAGGAACAGTACGAAGTGCCGAGCTGCGACAAGAACTAGACGTCACAACAATCCAAAAATGTATTGCAACCCTACTGCTAACATCCATTTCTCTCCTTACCACTCCGTTGCAACACCACAAACCTCAGACAGCAGCGGCGTCATATTTGACAACGCCATTCTCCGAGAACTCGAACCTCCCCACATGCAACGTCGTCACAGCGATCTGCATGGTCTCCTGAGCGAAGGCCATCTTTTCCCTGTGCGCCAAGTCTCCTACAGCACGAAGAACGCGCATTAAGCCATCAAATTCCGTGGCCCCGTACATGACTCGGTTGCCCAGACACACGACGCCCGCCAACTCTGCAACAGTCTCAACGGCGGCTTCAAAGCGACGGAACTGTCGCTCGGTGATCCTTGACACTGTCGTGAACTCCAGATACATGGGTCGCCCAACGAACTTGTCGAGTGCTTCCTGCACCTTAAAGCGGCTCGTAACGTTACTCAGATACCATTCCAAGGCACGAAAGGTGACGGCGCTGGACGTTCGCCCCAATCCCATCGCATCCCGAGCTACAGAGTACGTCTGCACCATCTCGCGGTACACAGAAGGCTCTCTCTTGGGGAATGGCATCTTGACCAGTCGCTTCTCCAGCAGATCCAGAATCTCCTTGGCTTGTGGCTTCCGGTTCACGGACATGCTAAGTTGCGCGGTTCCAACGACAAAACTCGTAAACTTGAGCGTCGTAGCACAGAGTTGGCGCACCGACGAGAGAGCGAGGACAGCGATGGCGGGGTCGTTTACTCGATGGAGTTTCTGCATCAAGTGAATGACTTGCAACGCCTCGGAAGCGATAGCGACTCGGTCGCGTCGATCCGTGGAGTTGAGTCGGCTTGGGTGACTAGAAGCTGTCACCAAGCTCTCCAGCTTCTTGATGAGTTGACAAGCACGCTGCACGTCGTCGGTTTTGTCGGCCGCAGGGATGTTCGGGTCTCTCAGGCGACCAAACATCGCCGCTGTATCCTCACCACTGATCTCCTGCAATGCTGCCGGCTTCGTATCATCGTTTGGGTCAATATCTGAGCTGCTTGGAACCAATAAATCCTTCAGCAAGTTTGTTGCTTCTGCTAAATCGTCTGCCGTCACTGTGGCAATTGGAGTGGAAACGTTCGCCGTCGCATTGCATTTCTTCTTCTTCTTTTTCTTTTTCTTCGACGTAGTATTGGCCGCGTTTGTGGTGGCATTTTCCACTTCACGTCGACGTTCTTCATCGCGCTGACTATTTACTAACTGACGCAGACGTTCAGCTCGGAGGTCGCTCTGGTGACGGAAGAGTCCATCGCGATTCTTCTTGCTCTCGTTATCAGCTTCGCATCTCTCGATCTCAGCGATGGACGCTGCAATTTCACGCCTCCACTCTCGGTCGTTTGTGACGTCACAAATCCGTCTTCCTTCACCGTCCTTGATGCGGAGATCCGCTCCAACCTCAAGAAGCATCTCGTACAAACTGCGATGTCCGTGCTTGACAGCCAAATGGGCGAGCGTCTCCTTCGTGTGGTACGTGGGAGTATTCAGGTCGACCATATTATCAGCCTCAAGAATAATCCGAACAATGTCTTCGTGTCCCGCAATGGCTGCGCTGTGAACTGCCATCGTGTTGGGCAACCCCTCGCTATTAAATGGAAGCTCTCTTCGTTGCAGTTCGTATCGACAGTGCAGAAGCTGTATGGTTAGCGCTCCAAGCTGGATCATCCATTCCACTAAGTCCGCGTCGTGTGCAGGTCCAGCTGCTGCGTGGTGGAACAATGACCACAAGTCAGAGTTGGTTGCCATGGCCAGGAGATCTGGATTCTGGCGCAGTTCAGATTTGAGAATCTCCAGATTATATCCAGACAGAGGACCAGCGCTATTCACGAGCATTGCCATCAGACCATGAAAGACATTATGCCGTGCTTGACCCTCCAACTCTCTCAACGGCGCTCCATACTCTTGGTTGACGAAATCAGGTTTGGAAGGGAAGGTGAAGTATTTCTTCTCACATACCAGAGGTGGCGTCGCGAACTTGGCTTTGATCACCGCAGCAGCCTTCATGCACAGTATCCTGATACCGTCACTACTCAAGTTACCAATCTGGACATGTTGAGTGGGTATGGCACGCATTTCCAGCGACCCATCCGACTGCAAGCAGTCCAATAGCGGCATCAAAGGCGTCATCACTGCAGCCTCTAACGCGCGATTGACTCGATAGTGACGAGAATCCCCTCGCTGCGGACGAGCAGCTACATAGTCGTCGTGATACTGTCGCTGCCCTAGCTCGTCACACATCACAGAGAACACATCCGTGAGGTCATCATTGAGCTTCAACATGTCACGAGAGAGCACACGTGTCTGGAACAGCTCCATCGAGCAGATATCCGCTGCTTTGTTCAGCATGGCCTTCGATGACGCACCACCAAGCACTGACCTGTCGTTCTCAGTGAGAAGTCGGTAGATCTGGGATAAATCCTGGAAGTGAAGCGCCTTCCGCACTTTAACGCCTTTTTTCCCAGCCGGTGGCGTCGCACCACGATACATGGCGTTGACTGAAGTTGCAGTCAAGTGAGAGCTCAGTAAGTAAGCGCGATTGTAAGAGCCATGCACCGCTGCAGCGCGTGAGGGCGTGAAGATCATCTCGTCGTAGATCCGCAGAACTTCGTCGAAAAACGGAATGTGCTGAAGAAATCTCTGCTCCACAAGCGCATTGTACAGGTGACCAAAGGCTCGGAACCTCGACGTCACCATCAAAATCTCACTGGCCATGTGGGAATAGTGGAAGTGATACGTCAGCATCATAAAGCCTGCCATTAGAGGATTGGCACGTGCCAAGTTATGGCCTCGACTCGACTGTTTGATCTCCTCTGCGCACCTCTTCAAGCCTCCGTGGATTTCCTTATCGGCAGTGAACACTGCACCTTTCTCCACTGTCTCTTCCATGTTTCTCATCAGGTATATCGAGTGGTCAAACGTAAGACTCACATTGCGAGTGAGCCCAGATTTCCCTTGCAGCGCAGCAACGGACTTAAGCCAGCAGATGCACGTGAACACAATAGGTACTGTAACCTTCTGCGACGTGAAATACTCATCCATTGCTGCTAAGAACGAGCTAGCAAGATTGGATTCGTCAAAGCCCGAGCCGGTAACACGCTTCGTTTGCATGATCGTGTTGTATAGCAATGGCAGCTGCTGCATCAAGAAAACCACGAGGTTAGTGGGGTCTGGCAGCATGTACTCTGGCGTCCGCTCTTCTCCATAAGATTCACCATGGAAGCCATCACGAATAGTCAAGTACGCTCCCTCTTGACTTGGGATGATCGAGGTGAAGCTGGCTAACGTTCTGTTCACACTTATGAAGTCCAAAAGTAACATCCCTGGGACGAACTCGAGCGTCCCGTTATTCTGGAATTTCGTCCACACGTCGCGGACTTTATGAGCCAGTTTATCCACAAAGTCGTTGGGTGTGCGTTCCATCACGATACGTAGCACATCTTCCGCAGTCTTTAGCGCTGGGTACCTCAACTGGAGCTTCGATGTCAATGCACTGGCCGTGTCAATAGCCAACTTAGCCACCACTGTGGCCTCTACCATTGTGCGCTGTTGCCTCTTCACTTGATTAAAAATGCTAAACACCCCTTCTACCAATTCCTCCAACTCCAAGAAGAAATAGACCACTTCCAGTCTCAGATCTTCAGCAAAGGCCTCGTTAAACAGCCGTTCTCTGTCCACTTGAGTGCTTTTCGGAGCTCCAGTCTCAGCAATGAGCAGATCTTCATTAGGGAAATAGTCCTCATCCACCTCTAGCACTGCGTAATAGTTCTCGAACCGCGTGCTGTCGGTTTCTGTTGCATCGTCTCCTTGTCGCTCCCTCTCTACGGCTTTTAGAGTCTTTTGCCAGCCCTTCAAGAGGCTTAAAAAGTGTCGGTGACCACTATCTCCACCTCCTAAGTAGGCGGCGACTTGTTCACGGAACGTGATGGCGCACTGACAGGCGGCGAGAGCCTTTGGGAACTCATTCAACAGTTTCGGAGTCAGGGACGCTAGTGCCGCTGCGATCTCTTCCACGACGGATGTGAGATTGTCCAGCTCCGACTCTTGACCCGCATGTTTACTTCGGCCGCGCGCACGTAGCAGCCAGTCTAGGAAGAAGGCCGTAGCGCGCTTGTAGCGAGCATACTTACCGACCGGGAACGCCGGCATCGCTGATGGTTCTGTAAAGACTTAATTAGAGATGAAAGACTTTTGTGGAGAAGAGGTCGTTTTCTGTCCATCTGCATTATAATACGGTTTAATTAAATTATGTAGATTTCACACCACGATTTACCAGACCTGTAATCTGACATTTTCGCTTAAGGAATTTCTTGGCAAAAGCAAAACTTTTGACAAGCAAAAATCTTGTTTTCGGGACAAATCTAAAAAAACTTCGGATGCCGTTCCCAGCGAGTAAGTACGCGCGCTAACGGCCTTCTTCCTGGACTGACTGGTGCTTGCACGCGGTCGTGAACGTCATGCGGCTTATTTCATAGTAATGGGACGTACGAGCTCGTCCCAGGGATGTTAATAATGGACTTTATGAGTGTGGGGAGCACACTGGCTTCACGTCTGCTATCCCGACACAAGCGAGGACGAAATTAGTGCTGAGAGATGGGCTCTTTGGCGAGACGTATGGAGAGGAACGCACGCCTCAATATGTGCTGCCCGATCCTAGCAACATGGTAGTGTTCCTACTGCGACAACTGCCGTTGTTGAATAACACGATCCTTGCAACAAAGTTGACTACGGGAACTGGATACGATAAATCTGGACTGGCTAGTTCGTTTAGGCGTCGATGGATGAGTATTTCACGTCGCAGAAGGTTACAGTACCTATTGTGTTCACGTGCATCTGCTGACTTAAGTCCTGACAACCCTTGGCTCGCAGCGGGGTTCTCAGCAAGGGTTAAGCTGAAAGTCTTGGCTTGCAGAGGACTTAGCTTTGACAAACGAAGAAGCACAATGTATTTTCCTACTTATCTGCTGCGTGGCTGTCCACTACAGCACTTCAATATGGGAAAGGAAAAATAGAATTCTGAGTCTCACGTAGTGTGCGTCAACTGGCATTCCATAGCGATCACCGTTACTGTAGGTGACGGTCTTGTTATTCACCCCCATGCCAGTTGTCGATTAACACGGAAAGAGACGGCGTATGTTGACGCGTTGCTGCGTCACACCGTAGTCCAGCGTTACGGTGCCGTTAGCATGCACTTCGACAATAGAATATGGCCCTTTGGCCACCTGACGATGCTTGTTACCTCGATCCTTAGCTGCAACTCGCATCATGACTTGATCTCCAGGATGATAGAAATGCTCCAAACGCGTAGCATTCTCACGATCATTATCTCTCAGTATTGCTTCAAATCTGCGCTTCGTGAGATAGCTCCAATTCGTTTCATGAAGCTGCCGCGTTATCAGGTCCTGCCCAAAGACTAAATGTGCTGGTGTTGTACCCAAAATCGTGTGATAACTCGCACGTACTGCAAATGCTGCATATTGAATCACTTGTCGCCAATCTGCTTCCGGGTAGCATCGAATACCATTGTTAATGACTAAATGGACTCGCTCACAAATGGCATTTGCCTGAGGGTTCTTGGTGGAGATTGGTTTTGGCTTGACCGCGTAGCTGGCAAGCATTTCTCGAAACTCTGTAGTGTTAAATTCGTTGCCTTGATCAAACACAACCTCTTTTGGTCTTGGATATCGGCATAACCACGTCACGTCAAAGTTCTCTGCAGTGGTTTTACCACGATTATTTTCTTGAATGGAGACTTCTAGCCATCTTGTAGCTTCGTCAATCACTGTTAGCGCGTAGTAGCGATCACTACCGTAAGGCCCCATGGTATCCACATGCACTACGTCGAAAGGATCGACTGTATGCATTTCTCGTGGTGGTAACTTGCCATAATCCTGAGGTCCACCGTGGAGTTTGGCTCTCTTGCATGTAAGACATCTCCTCGCAAAGCTCACCACTGTTTGCTTCATTCCCGACCAATAAAAGAATGACTTCATCGTGTGATACTGGCGCTTGGCACCAGGGTGTACTAATTGAGTGTGATACCAATCGACCAGTTCTTGACGTAATTCGGTGGGAATTAATACACGCTTCTGGTAAGTTAATAGACGTGCACCCATGATATTTTGTATCTTGTAATCCGAGTCGTTTGTACCATTCATGCAGGCTTGGAGTATGTCTTGGATAGCGGAATCTTCATTTTGGTATTGTTTGATGTAGCTGCCCTCCAGAACACACTCAACAGGATCAATCAAGAGCGCCTCCAGCTCAGTCTCTCCCATCTTCTGCTCCGAGTCGCACGCCAGTCGAGAAAATGCATCTGCAGCAACATTTTCCTTTCCGTGAATATGCTCGCAGGTAAGATGATATTCAGATAGTAGCAATTTCCATCGCTTGACCCGCAATGAATTCTCGGTTGGATAAATGAGATTTTTATGGTCCGTGCGGACCACAATAGGAAATCCAAGCAGCATTGTTCTATACTCTTTCAAGATCTCCACCACCGATAATAACTCTAGTTCAGTCGTCGTATAGTTTTGCTGCGCGGTAGTGAGACTTCTAGAGTAAGCTGCTACTAATTTTCCTTGTTGTTCAATCAATCCACCCAACTGCTTTCCACTTGCATCTGCATATATCTCGAAAGGTTTCGAGAAATTGGGGAATGTCAGTAGTACTGCTTTGGCCAACGCCTTCTTAATCTCCTCAAAAGCATTGTTCTCGCTGGATGTCCACTGAAACGCCGTCTTTGGAGACGTCAATCGTGTTAGTGGCTTCAGCATCGCCGTCTTTCTTGGTATCATCTCCCTGTAGTAGTTTATCATACCGATAAACCGACGTAGTTCCTTTTTGTTCTTCGGCCGCTGAATCTGGAGAATGGCACGGATCTTCTTTTCCTGAGGCTTAATCCCGTCTGCATTGATCGTAAATCCCAAGTACTCCACAGTTGCACAGAAAATTCGACACTTTTTACCATTAAGCGTCACGTTGAACTTCTGTAGACGCGAGAACACCACCCGTAAATGCTCCAAATGATCTTCTGCAGTTTTAGAGAAGATGAGTATGTCGTCTAAATAGACGACAACAAAGTCCAAATCGCCCAGAATTCTAGACATGCACGCCTGGTACTCATCTGGCGCCGTTGAGATTCCCATTGGGAGTCTCTTATACTGGAATTTCCCGTACGGTGTACAGAATGCCGTAAACGGTCTGCTTTCTTCTGCCAACTGCCTAGCATAGTATCCCATATTAGCGTCCAGAGAGGAGAAGAACTTCGCTCCGCCCAGACGTATCAAGACTTCCCGAATTAGCGGCACGTAATAGGGGTTACGCTTCAAAAACTTGTTCAAAGCTCGGAAGTCGGTCAATAATCGCAGACGCCCATCTGGTTTCTTTAAGAAGAAAGCCGGAGAAGCCCATTCGCTATCGAATATCTGCTCCAACACGTCGAGCTGCATGAGTCGATACAATTCTTTTCTCGCTGCGTTTTCTTCGCTCCTTGGAATTGAATATGGGCGAGCCTGTATTGGTGTATACTGCTCTGCCATAGGGAGAATATAGTCAGGAAACTTCATCCGCCCTAAATGCCCATTGTACAATTGCTCGAATTGCTTAAGCAGCTTGATTACTTGCTCGTATGTGGACTGATCAATTTCTGCTGTCCCGACCATAGCTTCAGGCGCCACAGAGGTGTCGTTGATCTCCTTCACTTCCTCCTGTATGTTCGGACCTCCATTTTCATCACTTGCTGTGGACTTGTCTCCCGTGTTCACTGCCACCGTGTTGCCATTCCATTCCACTATCCCATCGCGGAAATTAACAATTACCCCAAGCGCACTTAATAGATCCCGCCCGATCACCATCTCGTCCTTGGCATCGTTGACGACGGAAAATCTATGCGTAATTCGAGACCCATAGTTCAAATCCATCAAACGAAATTGAACTTGTGTCGATCCAGCCACCTTAACGTAGCCCTCGACCTGTTCGTATGTCAGATCAGACGGAGACATCTCAAAGCCCAGCTCACGATTTGCCGCCAGTAACTCCCCGTTAATGAAGCTTGTTCCGCATCCTGTATCCACGAGTGCGACGCGCTCCTGCCTTGTCTTGCATAATCGGAACCGGAGACGCATAGGAGGTTTCTTAGACGGCTCTCTGTCCTTCAGTATACTACCGATGACTTTACACTCACTCTCGTCACTGAGCGAGTAGTCAGAATCCATCTCCTCCACAAGTGTCATCTTCGCTTCCTCAATCTTCTTTGCTGCTGACCACTTATTACCGCCGTGGTTTGACGTATTTTTCTTCTGCGTAAAACACTCGCTATCAGAATGCGAGCTCGTCTTGTGTAAACTACACCACTTGTCACCGTTGCTCTTCTCCCGTGACTGAAACTGTTTTGACGAGTGGAACTCCTTCTTATCCTTCTTCCCAAAGTTCTTCCCGCTACCTTTGTAACCGCCATGCGGCTTACCACCATTCTGCTTACCGTGCTGCTTCCAGCCTCCAGAATGACGCTCCTTGCCCTGACGTCGTTCAGACTGTTCAAGCCGTTCAAAGTACTGGACAGCTTTAGGCATGGTGGTGAGGTGGATACCGCTGAATTCGTATGCTGTCTTCCACTCATTTGGCATAGCCCGCTTGAACGTCCGGATCATCGACTGCTCGTCGACAACCAGAGCGTTTGTGGGTAAATTCTTCAGCATTCGAGTGATCTGTCGCATTCCCTGATGACACTCAGCCACAGACTCATGGCGTCTCTTCGCAAAGAGAAACAACTCCTCCTCCAGTCGCTCGTGATACATGCTCGGCACGAACATGTGACCCCACTTCTGGTACGCGTCATCAAACGTGTCCTGGTCCGCCATGTCTTCGGATCCAGACGTGTCAACCCACGCATCTAATGCCTCGTCATCTAGCACCAAACACAGGTGCTGTGCCTTCTCTTCCGACGACCACTTCTTCATCTTACTAACATGCTCGAACTGTTGAATCCACTGGAGCCATTCCTGCGCCGAACCGCCACTGAAACGCGGAATACTGATCTTAATGAACTCACGCTCATGACCCCCAGTCTTCTTCCTGGTCGTAACCTGAAACGTTACGGATCTCGACACACCAGTGCCTTCGTTACCTTCTTCACTCATTGTTGCGTTCTTGCCTTCCTTGCCTCCACAAGGTTTGCGATATCGCAAAGTGACAACCCTTGGCTCGCAGCGGGGTTCTCAGCCTGAAAGTCTTGGCTTGCAGAGGACTTAGCTTTGACAAACGAAGAAGCACAATGTATTTTCCTACTTATCTGCTGCGTGGCTGTCCACTACAGCACTTCAATATGGGAAAGGAAAAATAGAATTCTGAGTCTCACGTAGTGTGCGTCAACTGGCATTCCATAGCGATCACCGTTACTGTAGGTGACGGTCTTGTTAGTCCGTTGCTGCGCTGCAAGGGAAATCTGGGCTCACTCGCAATGTGAGTCTTACGTTTAACCACTCGAAATACTTGATGAGAAACATGGAAGAGACAGTGGAGAAAGGTGCAGTGTTCACTGCCGATAAGGAAATCCACGGAGGCTTGAAGAGGTGCGCAGAGGAGATCAAACAATCAAGTCGAGGCCACAACTTGGCACGTGTCAATCCTCTGATGGCAGGCTTTATGATGCTGACGTATCACTTCCACTATTCCCACATGGCCAGTGAGATTTTGATGGTGACGTCGAGGTTCCGAGCCTTTGGTCACCTGTACAATGCGCTTGTGGAGCAGAGATTTCTTCAGCACATTCCGTTTTTCGACGAAGTGCTGCGAATCTACGACGAGATGATCTTCACGCCCTCACGCGCTGCAGCGGTGCATGGCTCTTACAATCGCGCTTACTTACTGAGCTCTCACTTGACTGTAACTTCAGTCAACGCCATGTATCGTGGTGAGACGCCACCGGCTGGGAAAGAAGGCGTTAAAGTGCGGAAGGCGCTTCACTTCCAGGATTTATCCCAGATCTACCGACTTCTCACTGAGAACGACAGGTCAGTGCTTGGTGGTGCGTCATCGAAGGCCATGCTGAACAAAGCAGCGGATATCTGCTCGATGGAGCTGTTCCAGACACGTGTGCTCTCTCGTGACATGTTGTAGCTCAATGATGACCTCACGGATGTGTTCTCTGAGATGTGTGACGAGCTAGGGCAGCGACAGTATCACGACGACTATGTAGCTGCTCGTCCGCAGCGAGGGGATTCTCGTCACTATCGAGTCAATCGCGCGTTAGAGGCTGCAGTGATGACGCCTTTGATGCCGCTATTGGACTGCTTGCAGTCGGATGGGTCGCTGGAAATGCGTGCCATACCCACTCAACATGTCCAGATTGGTAACTTGAGTAGTGACGGTATCAGGATACTGTGCATGAAGGCTGCTGCGGTGATCAGCCAAGTTCGCGACGCCACCTCTGGTATGTGAGAAGAAATACTTCACCTTCCCTTCCAAACCTGATTTCGTCAACCAAGAGTATGGAGCGCCGTTGAGAGAGTTGGAGGGTCAAGCACGGCATAATGTCTTTCATGGTCTGATGGCAATGCTCGAGAATAGCGCTGGTCCTCTGTCTGAAGATAATCTGGAGATTCTTAAATCTGAACTGCGCCAGAATCCAGATCTCCTGGCCATGGCAACCAACTCTGACTTGTGGTCATTGTTCCACCACGCAGCAGCTGGACCTGCACACGACGCGGACTTAGTGGAATGGATGATCCAGCTTGGAGCGCTAACCATACAGCTTCTGCACTGTCGATACGAACTGCAACGAAGAGAGCTTCCATTTAATAGCGAGGGGTTGCCCAACACGATGGCAGTCCACAATGCAGCCATTGCGGGACACGAAGACATTGTTCGGATTATTCTTGAGGCTGATAATATGGTCGACCTGAATACTCCCACGTACCACACGAAGGAGACGCTCGCCCATTTGGCTGTCAAGCACGGACATCGCAGTTTGTACGAGATGCTTCTTGAGGTTGGAGCGGATCTCCGCATCAAGGACGGTGAAGGAAGACGGATTTGTGACGTCACAAACGATCGAGAGTGGAGGCGTGAAATTGCAGCGTCCATCGCTGAGATCGAGAGATGCGAAGCTGATAACGAGAGCAAGAAGAATCGCGATGGACTCTTCCGTCACCAGAGCGACCTCCGAGCTGAACGTCTGCGTCAGTCAGTAAATAGTCAGCGCGATGAAGAACGTCGACGTGAAGTGGAAAATGCCACCACAAACGCGGCCAATACTATGTCGAAGAAAAAGAAACAGAAGAAAAAGAAGAAGAAGAAATGCAATGCGACGGCGAACGTTTTCACTCCAATTGCCACAGTGACGGCAGACGATTTAGCAGAAGCAACAAACTTGCTGAAGGATTTATTGGTTCCAAGCAGCTCAGATATTGACCCAAACGATGATACGAAGCCGGCAGCATTGCGGGAGATCAGTGATGAGGATACAGCGGCGATGTTTGGTCGCCTGAGAGACCCGAACATTTCTGCGGCCGACAAAACCGACGACGTGCAACGTGCTTGTCAACTAATCAAGAAGCTAGAGAGCTTGGTGACAGCTTCCAGTCACCCAAGCCGACTCAACTCCACGGATCGACGCGACCGAGTCGCTATCGCTTCCGAGGCGTTGCAAGTCATCCACTTGATGCAGAAACTCCGTCGAGTCAACGACCCCGCCATCGCTGTCCCCGCTCTCTCGTCGGTGCGCCAACTCTGTGCTACGACGCTCAAGTTTACGAGTTTTGTCATTGGAACCGCGCAGCTCAGCGTGTCCGTGAACCGGAAGCCACAAGCCAAGGAGATTCTGGATCTATTGGAGAAGCGCTTGGTGAAGATGCCCTTTGACAAGAGAGAAGCTCCAATGTATCGGGAGCTGGTGCACGTACTCTGTAGCTCGGGATGCGATTGGTTTGGACCAGACTTCTAGCCCCGACACATTTCTCGCTTTGGAGTGATATTTGGTGAACATAGTGGGCGATTACGAGCTGCTGATGGCACTCGACAGAATGGTTGGGTTTTCGATGTACTCTGCGTTTACGACCACTAGTGACATGAGCGTTGGCCCCTCTGCCACTTCAAAATGGTAGTGGCATCTGCCCCAGAGCTCAACGGCGTGGATTGTTATGACAATTGACGCGTCAGATACTTAATATTGATGCGCGCTCTTAGGCCGTTGCTCGAGCTGGCCCGAAGTGAAGGAATGCTGTTTAGTAGCCAACAAATGAGCATTGGAATCCCGTCGATGATAGTTAAAGATTTTACCTTTTCGGAAGATGGGGTTACACGGAGCGACCCTGTTGCGGCATAAAGCGACAATGGGTACGCGTGGATGTATCATGCTGAATGCTGGACAAGGCGTTTGAGCTTCTTCTGAGCACAGAATCCGAATTTTTGGTTCGTTTTGTTTCTTGCCAAAAAGTTCGTTAGCAATAATATTTGTTTTAATCGTGTCGCTAGCAAAAAACAATAATATTATCCGATTAAATTTTTACTTCCTCTGGTCGGAAATGATCACGCGAAACTGACAAAATGACCAATCGCTTCAGCTCTATTTATCCAATACGGCATCTGATTGGACCAAACGGAAGCCCTGCACCTCAGCCACCGGTTGTGCGCAGAACGGACTTCTATAGCCTCTGCAATTTCAGTTTTAGCTCTCAAGGTTTCAAGCCTCGCCTGGAGTGCGACCCGCCACGCCTGCGCTACGCTGTTTCTTCCTCTATAAACATGCCGAAGTCCAACCTTATCGACAACGAGCGCAAAAGCCGTCATTGACGAGCTTCTAAAGATCAGCAACAACAGAGAACTACCCCGTGAAGCGTTTGATGTTCTTATGAGCCGACTTCCGGACACCGTGAACTTAATTGGAGCTGTACAGCTCTGCAATGACGGCTGGTGTCGTAGGGGTGAGTGACTTAACCGGCTTAAGAAGAACAGCGGCAGAAAGCGGAAGAATCGAGACGAAGTACGTGACAAACTGAAGAGCATTCCTATCGGGGATAGAGCAGTTGAAAGACGTGTCAGTTAGTATGATAGGTTTGTCAAATTTCTATCGAGGATTGAACAGTTGAACGACCTATCATACTAACTTCGCGTGATCATTTCCGACCAGAGGAAGTATTAACAAAACCCGAAATCTCGCGGCCTCCTCCAGCGCGTGCTTTTAAGGAATGATGTTTTTTTTGAAAACGTCACCTCCGGAAATGTCTACCGCTATCGTTGATGTCATCTTCTCTTCACGCCGCAGCAGCATCCCGAACGATCCCAGCAGCTGAGAAAACGAACTGTCCGACATGGATATTACGCGTCAAAGGTTGGGAACCGCGGTCAGCAAATCGGATCCCCGAGGCAACTGCCACCCCGAGTACGAGCTCACGAACTCTCGCCACGTCTTCTTCACTCGTACCTCCGTAGACAACGTGCTTGGCGCGCTTGCCGAAACACGCCACTCCATCCAGTTCAGGTCGCGCATCGATTGCTTGTTCAAAATCATCAAACTGTCGAGCACTTGCAGTGGTGGTAAACTCGAAGTAGAACGGCCGACCATCCATCCCATCCAGCGTCATTTGGAGCTCGTAGTTGTCCACCGCATAAATCAAATACCACTCCAACGTGTGGAACATGTCTGGACTGGAAGTGCGTCCCATTCCCATAGCTTCACGCGCTGCAGAGTACGTTTGAACCAGCTCTCGAAACCCTCCAGGCTCGCGCTTGCCATAAGGCATCTTCACCAATCGTCTTTCCAGTACGTCCAAGAGTTCACGAGCTTGTGCTTTCTTGTTGACGGAGACGCACAAATGCGCAGCGCCCACCACGAACTTGGTAAAAGCAAACGTCGTGTCACATTGTTTCCGCACAGTTTCCAAAGCAGGGGCCGAGATAGCGGCATGGTCAATTCGATGCAGTTTCTGCATCATGTGGATGATCTGCTGAGCTTCAGAAGCGACTACGGTACGCAATTGACGATCCACTGAGTGAAGTCGACTGGGGTGGGAGAACATCTCAACAGCCTGCTCTAACGTTTCGATTGCAGTGCAGGCTTTCTGGGCGTCGTCGACTTTGCCGTCGGTGGAGATGTTGGGGTCGCGCAATCGAGCAAACATAGCAGCTGTGTTTTCAATCGAGTCTTCCAGCAAGGTAATTGGCGTAGAATCGTCGCTTGTGTCGACCTCAGAACCGGTAGACACCAGTAAATCTTTAAGCAAATTCGATACTTCCTCAGAAGTGGCTTCCGTTGCAGCTGGAGAGGCTACAGATACGTTTGGTGCAATTTCCTTCGCCTTGCCCTTCTTACCTTTCTTGCCTTTCTTCTTGCTCTTCTTCTTAGATCCATCAGTGGCATTCGTGCTGGCAATGGCGAACACACGTCTGCGTTCCTCGTCTCGCTGGACCGATACCGATTGGCGCATGCGTTCGGCACGTAGAGATCCCTCGTGACGGAACTGTGCGTCGCGATTCTTCGCTCCCTCCGTTCTTGCGTGACTCCGTTCAAGTGTAGCAGTCGACCTCTCAATGTCGTTTGCCCACGCTCTATCAGTTGTCATATCGCACACACGTTTGCCAGTGCGATCTTTGATGCGAAGATCGGCCCCAAGCCCAGCAAGCATGCGATACAAGTCGCGATGTCCATGCTTCACAGCCAAATGCGCAAGTGTTTCTTTCGTATCGAACGTGGGGGTATTCAAGTCGATCATATTGTCCGCCTCAAGAATGATCCGGACGATATCTTGAAGCCCCGAGATGGCTGCGCTGTGAACAGCCATAGCTCTGCACAGATCGTCGCGAGAGCATCTCACGCTGCTTTGGCGAGGCTCGATACGACAGTGCAGTGTTGGCTGGAGTGTGAGCGCTCCCATCTGAATCATCCATTCGACAAGATCAGCGTCATGTGCGGGACCAGCTGCAGCGAAATGGAGGAGCGTAGATACGTCATCACGCGGGGCATTAGCCAGATTGTGTGGGTTGTACTCGCTGGGGTTAGCAAACGTCATAGAACGGAGTGAGAGCATGTTCAGAAGTTCCGGATCCTCCCGAATTTCTGTCTTCAGCTTGTTCAGATCACGTTCCAAAAGTGGACCCTCGGTGTCCTCGAGTAAATCCATCAGCTCGCAAAATACATCCTCGCGATTCCGACGATCAGTACGCGTTTTAAATGACTTAGTGCCGTACTCTTGGTCGACAAAATCAGGTCTTGCAGGGAACGTGAAGTACTTGTGCATACAGACCAGGGATGGAGTCGCGAACTTGGCTTTGATTACAGCCGCAGTCTTCCTGCACATAGCCTTGACGCCTTCTCCATCCAGCCTCCCTGTCTGAACTACACTATTTCCAATAGGAAGCGCAGTTAAGTCCAAAGAACCATCACTTTGAAGACAATCCAGCAGCGGCATCAAATGCATCATCACGGCGTCTTCTAATGCGCGATTGACACGATACTGCCGCGATTCCCCAGGTGTCGGGTTTGCTATATAGTCATCGTGATACTGTCGCCGACCCAGTCTGTCACACATTTCCGAAAACGCATCTGTGAGATCGTCGTTTAGCTTCAGGATGTCTCGGGATAGAATCCGAGTCTGGAAAAGCTCCTTCGAGCAAATATCTGCTGCCTTACTCAGCATAGCCTTCGACGAAGTACCTCCCAGAACCGTCTTATCCTTTTCAATTAGCAGTCGATAGATCTTGGACAAATCGACCATATGGAGAGCCTTCCGTACTTTTATGCCTTCACCAGAGGCAGGAGGCGGAGAACCACGGTACAGTTTAGTGACCGCGGCCGCAGTCATGTGCGAGCTAAACAGGTAAGTGCGGTTGTACGACCCGTGCACCGCAGCAGCGCGTGACGGAGTAAAGATCATCTGATCATAAATCTGTAGCACCTCGTCGAAAAATGGAATGTGCTGGAGATACCCTTGCTGCACTAGAGCATTGTATAGATGACCAAACGCACGGAATCTCGACGTCACCATTATGACTTCGCCTCCCAAATTCAGGTACTGGAACTGGTGACCCAACATCATGAGACCTGCCAGCAACGGATTCGCACGAGCCAAGGTGCGACTAGGCACCGAGCATTTGATCGCATCCGAACTGCACTTCAGTAATCCGTGAATCTCTTGGTCGTTAGTTTGAACCGCGCCCTTCGCATAGGTCGCATCCAGATTCTTCTGTAGCTTTGTCGAGTGAGTGAACGTAAGACTCACGTTGCGACTGAGTCCTGCGTTTCCTTGTAGTGCAGCGACCGATTTCAGCCAGCAAATACACGTAAACACCATTGGAACCGTGACCTTGCGTGACGTGAAAAACTCGTCCATTTGCGCCATGAATGAGCCGGTAAAGCCGGACGAATCATATCCCGTCCCAGTCGCAGCTTTCTTCTCGATAACGGCATTGTAGAGATGTGGTAGCTGCTGCATCAAGAAGACCACTATGTTACTAGGATCCGGTAGAACGTACTGAGGCGTGCGTTCTTCCCCGTAAGTCGCTCCAAAGTAGCCATCTCGAAGGATCATTCGCTCTCGTGATGATTTCGGGATTGCAGTGGTGAAACTGGACAACGTGCTCGTCACACTCATGAAGTCCACGATCAGCATCCCCGGCACGAAGTGATACGTCCCGTTCCTCTGAAAACTGTCCCAGAACTTAGCAACTGCTTCCGCCATCCGCATCCTCATGTTAAGCGGAATTTTGCTTGAAACAATGTTGAACACATCTTCTGCTGTCTGGAGCGCAGGGTACTTTAGTTGCAGTCTCGCTGTCAAGGCACTAGCAGCTTCCATCGCCAGCTTGACCACAACTGTGGCCTCTACCATCGTGCGTTGCTGTTTCTTCACTTGGTCGTACACGGTAAACACTCCTTCCACAAGTTCCTCCAGCTCTAGGAAGAAGTAGACTACCTCCAGTCTCAGACCTTCAGCAAAAGCCTCATCAAACAGCCGCTTTCTGTCGGTCTTCGCGCTCTTTGACGCCGTCATCTCCGTCACTAAAGTCTCTTCATCAGGGAAATAGTCCTCGTCCACTTGTAATACCTCGTAGTAGTTCTCAAACCTCGTGCTCTCCGTCTCTGCTGCAGCTTCTTGGTTCTCGACGTCCTTCAGCGTCGCATGCCAGTCCTTCAACAGACCGAGGAAGTGCTGGTGGCCTCGCTGAGCAGTATCATCCTCTGAGAAGAACGTAGATACGTGTTGGCGTAATGTGATGGAGCATTGACAGGCTGCGAGAGCCTTGGGCAGCTCTTGCAGCAACTTCGGCGTGAGTGTAGAGGGAGCTGCTGCGATCTCCTTCACCACATCACTGAGCGCCGCTAGCTCCACACGCTGGCCTGCATGGCGTCCCCGACCACGCGCTCGCAGTAGCCAGTCCAGGAAAAAAGCGGTAGTGCGCTTGTAACGCGCATACTTGCTGGCAGGGAACGCAACCATTTTCCTTGTTGAAGCTTGGATGCGGAATGTGTCATGAAATGTCTGGCCTAGACAGTTGGTCGGTGGTACAATAAACTGTGAGATTAGCTTACATTCCTTATACCGACTAGTGTCAGTATGATGTGGCACCAATGTTGAAGAACATTTTCATGAGGAAGTATCCGCAGCAGTCGGTGCGTCTTCTTCGCGGTGACGATGCTGCAAGTAACCAGCCCATTAGTGAGAGACGATCGGTGTCTAGTCTAGAGATGTCGACGCTGAGAATACCGGGCTCGATTTCATCGTCACCGTCGACAAGCTCCTCCACTTCGTCGATGGTGGCTAAAAGGAAGACGAACGAACTGTTTCGGCGACTTCAGCCACATTCATTGGTGCAGTCGATGGAGAAGATGCTGGCGACACTACGAATTACGTCGGATCTTTTTGTGAACGGAGTGGAGCTGCTACCCAAAGCACCTCCAGCTCCTACAGTCGCTGTCGCAGCGGCGATGGGCAGCATACGCCATACTTCGACGACGGCGGCATGGCGCTTCAAGCCGGAAGCAGGGAGATTTCGATACGGACTGAGCTTGCAGTACACAAACTCGGATCCAGAACTGACACTTTCATCCTTGGACGACCTAAGCGTGATAGTGTTTTCCACTGCGATGCACACGCCTCGTCGGCTCCCGATTGCTAGTGATGGGCCTTTGACCACTAATGCCTGGACACTTGTAGCGGAGACGGATCGCCGAGTTGGGTTAGCACTTTATCAACTCCCACTTGGTGATTGGCGTGCGAGCTCCCTCATTGCGCTCGTATGGACCCAACAATGTGAAGTGGCCAAGTTCTTCTTGCAGCTGAATATTGTGGAGCTGCTGTACTCAGCCCCACCACGTGCTCTGCAAGTCCGTAGAGAGGATGATTTGGACCGTACGCACGGGTTGCACTCTTATACAGCGGCAATAAGTTTGCGCTCACTGGATGAGCTCTATTGGGAGCGTGAAGTGTACCAAGTCGAGTTTCCCATGCCGGAGAATGGAGCACGGAGCGTGAGCGTCCAGTTGCTAGACAACATTCATGGGGGCACTGTCGCCACGCGAGACCGAGTTCTCACCTCCGAGACCGAGCCAGTATTTAGACTGGAGACGGAAGCCGTGAAATACGCGATGAATAACTACTTAGTGATGGATTTCACGCTCTGGGACGCTGACTGCGTACCTGTGTGGGCATTCAGTCGTGTTTTAGAGCTGAAATCAGCATCACAACAGCAACTGGACGAAGACGATAGTAGTATTGACTTATCTGTTAGCTCTCTGGGTGGGACGACAAGGCAAATGCAGATGCAATTTCAAGATGAAGCCCGTGGCAATTGCCTCGTCGTTAACTTGACAGAGCTTTCGACTTCTTCATCAACGCAACAGTCCGCGAAAAAGGCAAAAGTCTGGGTAGACCAAGTCGCTTTGACACTTAGCATCAAGTTCATCAACGCCACATACGGCACGAAATACTAGCACGAGGCACCAGGCTAATGATTCAAACGGTACTTTAAGTATTAGTCAAATTAGCCTCCGTACGCCTAGTGTGTCTACATTGCCATGCTTTGGGGTTCAGCGTCCGATTCTTGTGCACCGTCGGAAAGGCGTCCTTTGGGGCATTGTAGCTCCAGTGCTTGGCGAAACACTAGGATGGCGTCGTCGTGGTCACCGCGTAGATGCAACAGCTTCCCTAGAAGAGATAGTGCGCCTATTGACGTTGGCTCGAGCTCGAGTGCACGACGTACTGCCTCCTCAGCGGCCTCGCTATCTTCACCCACACCGTCCAAAGCTTTCGCCAATTGGAGCCAAGCAGTGGCATTAGTGGCGTCCAGCTCCACGCTACGTTGCAATTCCAGAACGGCGCTAGCAAAGTCTCCTTTACTGAGCAAAGTTTCGCCCAACTCTTGGTGTGTGGCAGCCACATCGAGTGGCAGCTCCATGTCTTCCAGAAGTTCTGCGGTGCTACTCATCCTTCTACCAGCATTCAAGAAGGCCAGCGTCGCGGCGATTTCAGCTTCTTCGTCCTCATCCTCGCATTCTGGGGGACTCGAGTACCCGCTGTCCCTGTACTTAGCAGCTAGAGCATCCAGATCCCGCTTCTCACGCTGTGCTCGTTCAGTGTCCTCCTCGCTGCGACGCATAGTCTCCCCAAGCTCCCGCTTGACTTCCATGAGTTGCTGCATTCGCTGCTCCAACTCGTGTTCATCACTTGAACACGCTGAATCCACCTCCGACATTCTCTGTACGTGCAACGATCTGTCTAGAGCCGACGAGTGTGGCCTTGATCGTCGTTGTCGACTTCTCCGTCTAGTAGGCTCGGAATCCATAGAGTGTCCTTGTTGCTCACGTAACAGACGCTGACGCTCCAGTACCGTCAGTTGTGCCGGTGCAACCGATAGAAACATGGAGCCCATACTGGGCTGCAGTGACTCGACAGCTTCTGACGCTGCAATGCTCCAATTCCAAGGAGCCGAGACAGGAGTGAAGCCATTAGCACTGGCCTCACTATTGTTGTCGGTGCAACATTCCCAGTCACTCCGTCCATGACGCTGGGTTGGCTCACTAAAGATCGACTTGCTACGTCGTCTATGGCGAGTTTGGAGATTCATCGACGTGTTTGAATAGATACTGTTCGAGTCGTCGTTGTCAATGTATGGATACGCGCCCCCAGTACGCGTCACGCGCTCCAATGCACGCACATTGAGTTGTTTCTGCAGATCGTCAAAGCAGCACTCACAAACTCTTTGAGGCTGGAAAAGTCCAAGATGTTTTAAAGGCACTCGATGTCTGGAGTGGCGTCCACAGACTGACGCCCCACAGCTTCTGCAATGGTGCCTCTGTCTGAAATATCCAAACTTTGCAGCACAAAGTCTGCATCTCGAGGCCAGTGCCCATCTTGGAGGCGGTGCATGTGGCGCCATCATCGCAGCGATCGTCTCCTCCTGTGTCACAGATCTAGAGGTACTATATCTGTCGGATATCGTTGCTTCTGTACGCTCCTCGCCCTGTTGTTGCTTGTGATGATCCTGTTCCGGTTTACTCTCGGGCCATCGGGATGCCAACATCGTCGGGGAGGGAGCTCCCGTCCTCGCATGAGCTTCCAGTACTTTCAGTAGAGAGAGCACAGCGCTAGACGCCACGGGTCTTTGCTTGGCCAACATGAGCGGCGTCTTACCATCCGGCGTTCGCACCCCAATGGCCTTAGGGTACACGTGTAACAGCGCCTGGATGGCCTCCAAAGCGAGGCTCTTTCTGACTGCCAGGTGCAGTGGTAATAAACCCGCTAGGTTTCGTGTGGCAGCGGCTGCAGGATGCGCACGCGCGACAGTGAGAAGTACGCGCGGGGGTGCCTTAGGGTCGCTGCAGACCCAATGCAGCGCCGTCATGCCAAAGGCATCGGCAGCTCTCGCCAGTCGCGGACGCAGCGCTAAAGCCACCAAGAGCCGCGGAAAGTCGCCGCTTTCCGCGAGCTTCACAGCGGCCAACGGCGCGGCCAGTTGGTCCTCTGGCGTGAGCGCAGCCTCCACCGTGGAGGCTGCGCCTGCCGACCACCGCGTGGAGTCCACGCGGTGGTCGGCAGGCACCTGCTGTTGGCGCTCGAGCCGCACAGGCTCCATTGCAACGGTCGTTAAGCTCGGGAAGTGCGCAAATCCCGCAATGGGACACGACGAGTCCCGGAATAAAAAATCAGCAAGCCGTATTTAGCGAGGCCTCCTTGAAGTTGTTTCAAGATCGCACAAGTTTTTTTTTCGAGTATTAGATAAAAAAAATAAACAAACGTTTCCAATTTGGGAACGCTAAGTTCATGTCATGCCATGTAGTGTACGGAGGAACAAATGGACCGCCCAATGATTTGTCATTGATACATGCAGCGCTCATAAAACATGACAATGTCAAAACCTTAATGACATGTTTTGTACTTAAAATAATCGAGCTAACAACATAAACTCGTTCTTGAAAGTGGTACATGTATGTATTAATAAAAAAGATAGAAACCGCTTTCAAGATGAATTTATCACAGCGAAGCTTCTAAGCGGATTCGCGGGATGGTGAATCCAATATTGTGGAATCCGCACTCAAAAAGCGCATTGGAAACTACGCTAGCTGGTTGAAGCCGACGAAGGAACTTTTGAGCAGCGCCAAATGCAATTATAATAACCCGGGTCCTTGTCATACGATCTATCTTTTTTATATTTGAAATAATAAGATTTTTATTGAACCGGGCAGGGTCAAGGGCCTGATACTTTCTTAAGCGTTTCCAAGAAACCCCTTCAGAAATTTCGTTTTTGTAAACGCCTTAGAAATCATTGAAGGATCTCCCCAAGCCATGCGCCTTGTGGCTTACGTCTTCTCCTTCCTGACATTGGCTGGCACCTTGATGGGGCCAGCTAGTGGCTTAGCTGACACTGACGTTGAGATACAAGACGTGGGCTACATTAATCTTCCAAACCGAGTTGATAGCCACTATTTTTACTGGTACTTTGAGTCACGCAACAAACCAAGCACGGATCCGTTGCTAGTATGGCTTCCTGGTGGGCCTGGAATGGGCGGCACGTACGGACTCCTGGTCGAGAACGGCCCTTTCACGATTAACCCCGATCTTTCCACGAAGCTGAACCCATTCTCATGGACTACACAAGCCAACATGCTGTGGGTCGACATTCCTGTTAATTCTGGGTTCTCCTACTCGCCTGTCGCTGAAGACGATGAGCTTACGGATGAACGTGTAGCTGAGAGCGTGTTCTGGTTTCTCCAAGGCTTTTTGAAGAAACACCACGAGCTCCAAGGACGAGAACTTTTCCTCGTGGGTGAAAGCTATGCAGGCCATTTCGTGCCTACCGTGGCTCACTACATTTGGAAGAAACAGGGAGAGCACCTTTTCTCCCCTGCTTCCGCCGACTCCGTCCCGATAAACCTTCGGGGTATCGCTATTGGCAACGCGCTCACTGATCCCGTGGAAATCTTCAGTCATTTTGTCGATATGGCCGACAATCCGTATAATATTACGCTAGTGAACGACACTCAATTGGCAGCGATGCAAGCGGCATCTCCCCAATGCCGAAGCTTATTGACCGAGTGCCAAACGAATACGTCGCGGTGCGCAGAAGCAGGCTCTTTCTGCATCAGTACCCAGTGGATTCCAGTATTTGGAGAGCACCGGAATCCATACGATATCCGTCAAAAGTGTGACACTGCAATGTCCAGCATGAGCGCTTGTATGCCCGAGGTACCAACAACAAAGGGATATCTAGATTTGCCGAAGGTGCGTCAGTTCCTTGGAGTCCACCCCAGCCGTCCCGAGTGGATTCAACTCAACGGTACCATCAACGCCGGCTTTTTTGGACCACCTACTTACTCGGGACAATTATCCGTGGGTGATAAGGTCGCTGAGCTGCTGAATGCAGGATTACGCGTGCTGATGTACGTTGGCGACGCTGACCTGCTCTGCAATTTCCACGCTATTGAAGCGACTGCAAAGAAGCTCAACTGGTTTGGTACTACCGGATTCAACGCAGCAAAAATGCGTCCGTACACGTCCGCCTCGGGGATCAAGGATGCTGGCATGGTGCAATCGTTCTCCCACCTGACGTATGTGAAAATACACAACGCTGGTCACATGGCCCCGGGGGATCAACCCGAGGTCGCTCTTGACATGATCTCCAAGTTTATTCGCAACAAGACGTTGTGAGCAGGTTTGAATTTTTTCGCTTGCACGAAGGGAAGACTCGACACTTTTTAGTGTTTTGGTTTGTCCTAGGCAAAACATTCGTAGTGTTGCATGAAAAATGAAAGAAACCAAGTCGATCTGGCGACAATGGTTTTGCTGAAGTCGATAATATAAGATTTTTCGCTGAGAGTAAGTATAGTAATGAGTGCGGCCGAAGAAGGCGATAATGCTTGCCTTTGCTCCTTTGGGCTTAGCACGGGAGCTGACGGTGTTTAATCGGTGCTACATCAGACAAGGCAGAAGAGGTCGAGCCGTTAGTGAATTCTGTACTGATGATTGATCAACAATATCATAACTCTTGATTGCAAGCTCATGGAAAATATATATTTCTCTCTTCAGCATGGTGGCCTAAGCGATCGATGAAGCAGAACACTTACTCACTGATGTGGTTGACGTTTTGATCAATGCTGAAGGCGTAAAAGGTGTACCGCTCACGCGTGGGTTTCCAACCGATGACTGCAAGTAGGCTAATTTCGCGTCGCAGTATCCCATCGGCTGAGAGCTTGAAGTCTGCTACACGGATAGCGGGTACGCCGCTTTCGGAAAGCTGGATACCTGTAATCTCAGCTAGTACGACCACCATATATCGCGCCTTGGTCACTTCTTCTTTAGTCCCTCCATACACGACGTGCTTAACAGCGTCACCGAAACATGATAGGCCTGCCAGTGGCTCAATAACATGTTCAAAATCACTCGTATCTTGGAAAGCGGTGGTAGTTAGATTCAAGTAGAACGGCTGCCCATCCAGCATGTCGAGGTTTCAATATCCGTTAATGAATTGGTCAAATACCATTCCAAAGCGTGGAAGATGTCAGGACTTGACGCACGTCCCATGCCCAACTCTTGATGTGTTGTGGAGTACGTTTTTGTACTAGCTCCCGATAATACGAGAGCCTCGCCTTGTGAAAACGCATATCCAGCAATCGCTTCTCCAACAAATCATGATTTCTCGTGCTTGTGGCATT
Source organism: Phytophthora infestans T30-4 (assembly GCF_000142945.1). Taxonomy (NCBI): domain Eukaryota; phylum Oomycota; class Peronosporomycetes; order Peronosporales; family Peronosporaceae; genus Phytophthora; species Phytophthora infestans. The sequence goes on from NW_003303757.1 coordinate 897,307, forward strand.
TTGCCAACACAGGCCCCGATCCGAGCCGTGAAAACCATAAACTTGGTAAGTTCTGGACCCGTGGCACATAGCTCTCTTACCTTAGCGACTACAGGAACTGTGACCTCGGGGTTATTAATCCGATGGAATCTCAGCATCAGGTGCAAAATGAGGGAGGATTCCGAGAAAAAAGCATCGCGCATTCGAGCGCTCGTTCTATTAAGGCTAGAACATTCGTCAACTTTGCTAGATACAGGAAGACGCGGATCTCGCAAGGTCGAAAACGCAGCCGTCGCTTTTTGTCTCAGTGAGTCCTCTAAGAAACGTGTACCGACTCAGTTGTCGTTTGCTTGGTCAGGAAAGTTCGTCGACACTAGCAGCCCCTGGAGCATATTTGTGACGTCTGATAACTCGTCAATCTCTGCTGCCCCCACCTTGATGGTTGCGCCTCCTGTGGCTTGGCCCGTTTTGCTTTTCTTGCTTTTCTTCTTGTTTTTTCTTTTTTTTCTTTTTCGCCGACTGCCCTGAAGCGGTATGTGCTTTTTCTGGTCCAACCTGGCGGTCACTTTCACTGCGAGCAGGTTCCGCACTTTTTGGTTCGTCAAAGACTCGAGAGGGGAACATAAAGTATCTTTGCTCGCAGACTTCGAGAGAGAATGTGGACTCAATCACTTCTCCAGCCTTCCTGCACATTCCTTTCGCTGGGTTATCACTGATGAGCTCAATCCCTCCATAAGGTCCACCAGGTAATGCTTGGACATCTAGTTCGCCATTCGGTCGTAGACAATCACAAATCCGGATGACGCGTAACGTCACTTCGTCAACGTCATTCGGATAACGCACATTCCCTGGAGCCAACACACCATACATTTCAGAGAAAGCATCCGTAAGATTATCGTGGAGCTTCAGCATATCACGCGATAGTACCCGCGTGTCAAATAGTTCTTCGGAGCAAATGTCCGCAGCCTTATCCAGTAGACCTTTAGACGACACACCTCCCAAAAATGACACGTCATTTTTGGGAAAAATGACGCGTCATTTTTGGTCAAGCCGGAATATCTTCGACACTTCTTTCAGACGTTGTATGGCCGTGGCTTGACACTATCAGCCGTGCTTCTTACGCTTTCGCCTCGAGCAACAGCATCTATCGCCGTTGCTTTTAAAGCTGAGCTAAGCAAGTAGGTGCGATAGTAGGCGCCACGGACTGCTGCAGCTCGGCTTGGAGTGAAAATCATTTCTCCGTAAAGATCCAATATATCCTAAAAAATTGAATGCGACGACACCAATTTTCGCTCACAAGCGCGTTGTATAGATGCCCAAAGCTATGCAGCTTCGATACAGCCACGACTTCACTTGCTAGGTCCAGATACTCAAAATGATGATTCAACATTGTAAGTCCGGCTACCAACGGGGCCGCGTAAAATTCTAGGAATTTTTGAAGCTGTTTATCAGCGGCTTTTACTGCACCTGTCGCTTCAGTATAATTAATTTTAGCGTAGAGGCCTGCCGTATTCTTCAATGTCAGACTCGTATTTCGAATTAGACCTCCATCTCCTTGCAGTGCTCCCACTGACTTTATCCAACATACACACGAAAAACGTGACATTTCAATGTAATGAACTTTTTCATGACCGTCAGGAATGATCCAGCTACTCTCCATAATGGGGTTTCTGACGTGCCGTACAAGTGTTTGTTATATTATTTGTCATACGTGAGCGTATTGTACAGCTCTGCCAGGTTTTGCAGGAAAAAACATCGTGTTGGAGGAATCAGGGAGTATGTAGTCTGGTTTGTCCGATTCTCGTCATAGGCATCTCCAAAGGTAAACCTCAATCTCAAATCCGTCGTATCTTGACTTTTTGTCCAAATGGTGTTCTCTGGATTTTAATCCAGAGTTCTGATGGACTGATGGATTTTAATCCAGAGTTGTTATGGCAATCTGACTGGAGGTCTGAATTTTGAAACGGAAACTTAATATTATATCACAATATACTGCAATCATTACAAGACGAAATGCGATGTCGCGTGTGCCTCAATACACATTAAAGGAGTGTTGGTCCATACTAGCGCAACATTCACTGGGTTCCCAGGCACTCATCTGTCACTATTCTAGTTTCGTTTTCTTCCCTTCCCCCAAGCTCCCACGAAACTAGCAAGAAAGAAGTGGAAGGGATGCTTCGGCGTATTCAACAGCTTCAAGTCCAAGAGGACCACGCTCGCAAGTGCACGACAGTTGACGAGCTGCGCATTATTGCGACTCGGACGAAACCACGGGATCCAGGAGGAAACTGATGAAGTCGCTGATCCACGGATGATTTTCCACCTGGTACAGTGCAAAACATTGGTTAGTTTAGCCATTTCAAGACACAAAATACAGCACACGTACCCGGAAGTCATCACTCTCAGCACAACCAACGAGCACAGTGGCGATAGCTTCAGTACGAAGACGCAGGAACTTGCCCCATTGAGATCCGTCTAGCATTGCAGGAAGCAGAGGCTCCATTAGTTCATTCGCTATTGGGTGGATATCCTCACGACAGGCTGCTGCAATTCGCGTAAGACCAGACACGACACGGTTCGCTGTCGACCTGGAATATCGATCCAGTTGATTGATAGCCTGACAGAGCGTCACGACAGCAAGTTGACGGCATGTTGCGTACTCTGCACTAGCTTCGGGAACTGTGGAGGCTCGTAAAACTTTACGCTACGCAGTACCGTGGAATTAATCCGTTGGGGCCGTCCATCCCTCATTCTATTCGGTATTCCCAGTATAAAAGTACACTAAATCCAGAGCTTCCCGTGCACCGCACGGCATTGTTATGGCAATCTGACTGGAGGTCTGAATTTCTTAAAATGATAGCACACGGAAACTTAATATTATATCACAATATACTGCAATCATTACAAGACGAAATGCGATGTCGCGTGTGCCTCAATACACATTAAAGGAGTGTTGGTCCATACTAGCGCAACATTCACTGGGTTCCCAGGCACTCATCTGTCACTATTCTAGTTTCGTTTTCTTCCCTTACCCCAAGCTCCCACGAAACTAGCAAGAAAGAAGTGGAAGGGATGCTTCGGCGTATTCAACAGCTTCAAGTCCAAGAGGACCACGCTCGCAAGTGCACGACAGTTGACGAGCTGCGCATTATTGCGACTCGGACGAAACCACGGGATCCAGGAGGAAACTGATGAAGTCGCTGATCCACGGATGATTTTCCACCTGGTACAGTGCAAAACATTGGTTAGTTTAGCCATTTCAAGACACAAAATACAGCACACGTACCCGGAAGTCATCACTCTCAGCACAACCAACGAGCACAGTGGCGATAGCTTCAGTACGAAGACGCAGGAACTTGCCCCATTGAGATCCGTCTAGCATTGCAGGAAGCAGAGGCTCCATTAGTTCATTCGCTATTGGGTGGATATCCTCACGACAGGCTGCTGCAATTCGCGTAAGACCAGACACGATACGGTTCGCTGTCGACTTGGAATATCGATCCAGTTGATTGATAGCCTGACAGAGCGTCACGACAGCAAGTTGACGGCATGTTGCGTACTCTGCACTAGCTTCGGGAACTGTGGAGGCTCGTAAAACTTTACGCTACGCAGTACCGTGGAATTAATCCGTTGGGGCCGTCCATCCCTCATTCTATTCGGTATTCCCAGTATAAAAGTACACTAAATCCAGAGCTTCCCGTGCACCGCACGGCATTGTGGTGTACATGCGTTTGTCTGCTGGAAGAGAAAATTTTCTCTTTCACATTTAAAGTAGCTTACAGCCAATCAAGCGGCACGAAAGATATCTCTCATTTAATGTAGCTTACAGCGCTGTGGTCAATTAAGCGGCACGAAAGATGGATCCAGATTGTTACAATAACGGCAGTATGAGAGACATTGACATCACCACACACAAATCAGCGTCGAACCATGGCGTCGTTCCCTGCAAGTAAATACGCTCGCTACAAACGCGCTACTGCTTTCTTCCTCGACTGGCTGCTGCGTGCACGAGGCAACGGACGTCACGCTGATGAACATGTGAAGCTAGCGACACTAAATGAGGTGGTGCAGGAGATCGCTGCGCAGCCCGCCACGCTAACTCCCAACCTTCTAAAGGACTTCCCCAAAGCGCTCACTGCTTGTCAATGTGCCATCACATTGAGAGAGCGCGTCGCCGCCTTCTTCGCAGACTCCGAACACGGCCATGAACACTTTTTAGAGCAGTTAAGGAGCTGGTATAACACTCTAAAGGAGGTGGAAGTGGAGCCAGGAAACGTCGAAACTGCTGTTGAGGTTGAAAGCAGCAAATTTGAGAATTATTACGAAGCTTTGGAAGTGGATGAAGACTATTTCCCGGATGAGGACACCTACGTCCCAGAACCATCAGCTCCGACGAAGCTTAGAGTTGACCGACAAAAAGTGCTGGAGGAAGCCTTTGCAGAGGATATGCGATTGGAGGTGGTGTATTTCTTTGTGGAACTGGAAGAGTTAGGAGAAAAAGTGTTTGAGATGTACAAGTCAGTGAAGAAGCAGCAACGCACGATGCTCGAGGCCACCGTGGTGACCAAATTAGCCATTGACACTGCCAACTCTTTGACGGCGACGCTACAGTTGCGATACCCGTCACTTCAAACTGCAGGGGATTTCCGTCGACTTGTGTCTGATCCAGAAAAGAAGCGATTGGGGGCGCTTATGACACAAGCGATGGATGCTGCATGGGATGCAATGATCGAAGAAAAGGTGTACAAACCTGCCACTGGCCAGGGAATGTTTCTGGCAGACTTCTTCATTATCGCGACTACGCTTAAGTCCTTCTCTGATATGATCCCTCCCAGTTCACGGTATAGAATAGACCTACCGCCTGGCTTCTATGGAGAAAACTACGACGAGGAACGGACACCGGAGTATCTACTCGCGGGTTCCAATGGCATGGTGACTTTTCTCTTGCAGAACCTGTCAGAGTTGTACAATACACTCATCTTTTCAAAGGTAACTACCGCTAGCTCGTACGACACAACTGCAGTCCCCGACTGGGGCCTCGCTGGATCATTCCTGACGGCTATGGATAAGTATTTTACGTCGCACGAAATTGAAATGTCGACGGTGTTTGTGTGTCTTTGTTGGATAAAGTCGGCTGGAGCGCTGCAAGGAGACGGAGGTCTAAGTCGCAACACGAGTTTGACCTTGAAGCATACCGCCGATCTCTTGACTCGAATCAATGTTTGTGTTGCAAAAGGCGCCGTAAAAGCTGCTGACAAGGAGCTTCAAAAGGCTCTCGAAACTTACGCGCAACAGCTCAAACGTTCAGCTCTAAATGACCATTTGGCTGCCATAAATCCGTTGGTAGCGGGACTTACAATGCTGGATCATCATTTAGAATACTTGGACTTAGCGAGTGAGGCTGTGGCGACATCGAAGCTACGTAGTTTCTGTCATGTGTACAGTGCGCTTGCCAACGAGGGTTTGTGCTGTCGCATTCAGTTTTTCGAGGATATACTGGACCTTTACGGAGAAATGATATTTACTCCAAGCCGAGCTGCAGCAGTGCGTGGCGCTTACTATCGCACCTTTTTACTTAGCTCCGATTTGAAAGCAACGGCGTTGGATGCTGCCATTCGAGGTAACACCCCAGCAAGTGTGGATAGTATCAAAGTTCGGCCAATCCAATATCTGAACGAAATGTCGAAGATATTCCGGCTCATGACGAAGAACGATACGTCATTTCTGGAAGGTGTATCATCAAAGGGTTTACTTGATAAGGCTGCAGATATCTGCTCCCACGAGTTATTTGACACCCGCGTCCTGTCACGTGACATGCTGAAGCTCAACGATGATCTCTCGGACGCTTTCTCGGAAATGTACAGTGCTTTGGATGAACGGCGTGTGTGCTTTCTGGATGGGATGGCAGTTCGCGTGACTCAGACGTGTGACTGTCTACGGCCGAATGATGCGTTCGATATACGTGCACTACCGGGTTGTCCTTATCCAGGATCTGAGCTCATCAGCGACGAGCTAGCTATTGCAATGTGCAAGAAAATCGCAGCTGTGATTGAAACCAAATTTGATGGCTGATCCGAAATCTGCGAGCAAAGATACTTCATGTTCTCCTCTCGAGCCTTTGACGGTTTTCTGAACGTGGAGCCTGCTTGCAGTAGTGAAGCTCACCGAGTTGAATCTGAGAATTTAAAGATAAATTCAGGGCAGTCGACGAAGAAAAAGAAGAAGAAAAACAACAAGAAGAGGAAAAACCGCAACAAAGGTAACAATGCGGGAGACGAAGCAACCGAAACGGCGACGACAGAGAAGGATGACGTAGCAGAAGTCACAAAGATGCTCCAACAACCTGCTTGTCAATGTGCCATCACATTGAGAGAACGCGTCGCCGCCTTCTTCGCAGACTCCGAACACGGCCATGAACACTTTTTAGAGCAGTTAAGGAGCTGGTATAACACTCTAAAGGAGGTGGAAGTGGAGCCAGGAAACGTCGAAACTGCTGTTGAGGTTGAAAGCAGCAAATTTGAGAATTATTACGAAGCTTTGGAAGTGGATGAAGACTATTTCCCGGATGAGGACACCTACGTCCCAGAACCATCAGCTCCGACGAAGCTTAGAGTTGACCGACAAAAAGTGCTGGAGGAAGCCTTTGCAGAGGATATGCGATTGGAGGTGGTGTATTTCTTTGTGGAACTGGAAGAGTTAGGAGAAAAAGTGTTTGAGATGTACAAGTCAGTGAAGAAGCAGCAACGCACGATGCTCGAGGCCACCGTGGTGACCAAATTAGCCATTGACACTGCCAACTCTTTGACGGCGACGCTACAGTTGCGATACCCGTCACTTCAAACTGCAGGGGATTTCCGTCGACTTGTGTTTGATCCAGAAAAGAAGCGATTGGGGGCGCTTATGACACAAGCGATGGATGCTGCATGGGATGCAATGATCGAAGAAAAGGTGTACAAACCTGCCACTGGCCAGGGAATGTTTCTGGCAGACTTCTTCATTATCGCGACTACGCTTAAGTCCTTCTCTGATATGATCCCTCCCAGTTCACGGTATAGAATAGACCTACCGCCTGGCTTCTATGGAGAAAACTACGACGAGGAACGGACACCGGAGTATCTACTCGCGGGTTCCAATGGCATGGTGACTTTTCTCTTGCAGAACCTGTCAGAGTTGTACAATACACTCATCTTTTCAAAGGTAACTACCGCTAGCTCGTACGACACAACTGCAGTCCCCGACTGGGGCCTCGCTGGATCATTCCTGACGGCTATGGATAAGTATTTTACGTCGCACGAAATTGAAATGTCGACGGTGTTTGTGTGTCTTTGTTGGATAAAGTCGGCTGGAGCGCTGCAAGGAGACGGAGGTCTAAGTCGCAACACGAGTTTGACCTTGAAGCATACCGCCGATCTCTTGACTCGAATCAATGTTTGTGTTGCAAAAGGCGCCGTAAAAGCTGCTGACAAGGAGCTTCAAAAGGCTCTCGAAACTTACGCGCAACAGCTCAAACGTTCAGCTCTAAATGACCATTTGGCTGCCATAAATCCGTTGGTAGCGGGACTTACAATGCTGGATCATCATTTAGAATACTTGGACTTAGCGAGTGAGGCTGTGGCGACATCGAAGCTACGTAGTTTCTGTCATGTGTACAGTGCGCTTGCCAACGAGGGTTTGTGCTGTCGCATTCAGTTTTTCGAGGATATACTGGACCTTTACGGAGAAATGATATTTACTCCAAGCCGAGCTGCAGCAGTGCGTGGCGCTTACTATCGCACCTTTTTACTTAGCTCCGATTTGAAAGCAACGGCGTTGGATGCTGCCATTCGAGGTAACACCCCAGCAAGTGTGGATAGTATCAAAGTTCGGCCAATCCAATATCTGAACGAAATGTCGAAGATATTCCGGCTCATGACGAAGAACGATACGTCATTTCTGGAAGGTGTATCATCAAAGGGTTTACTTGATAAGGCTGCAGATATCTGCTCCCACGAGTTATTTGACACCCGCGTCCTGTCACGTGACATGCTGAAGCTCAACGATGATCTCTCGGACGCTTTCTCGGAAATGTACAGTGCTTTGGATGAACGGCGTGTGTGCTTTCTGGATGGGATGGCAGTTCGCGTGACTCAGACGTGTGACTGTCTACGGCCGAATGATGCGTTCGATATACGTGCACTACCGGGTTGTCCTTATCCAGGATCTGAGCTCATCAGCGACGAGCTAGCTATTGCAATGTGCATGAAAATCGCAGCTGTGATTGAAACCAAATTTGATGGCTGATCCGAAATCTGCGAGCAAAGATACTTCATGTTCTCCTCTCGAGCCTTTGACGGTTCTCTGAACGTGGAGCCTGCTTGCAGTAGTGAAGCTCACCGAGTTGAATCTGAGAATTTAAAGATAAATTCAGGGCAGTCGACGAAGAAAAAGAAGAAGAAAAACAAGAAGAGGAAAAACCGCAACAAAGGTAACAATGCGGGAGACGAAGCAACCGAAACGGCGACGACAGAGAAGGATGACGTAGCAGAAGTCACAAAGATGCTCCAACAACTGCTAGTGTCAGCAGACGCTCAAGTCGAAGCAAACAACTACCGTGTAAGTATCTTGGAGAACTCACTGAGACAAAAAACATCGGCTGCATTTTCTCGCTTGCGAGATCCAGATATTCCTATCTTCAGCAAAGTCGACGACGTGCAGCTCGTTTGCAAAGTGATCGGGAAACTGCAGGGGCTAGTCGACGAGTATTCTGACGCTAGAAACCTTCGAATGCGCCACGCTATTTTCTCGGAATCGTTACACGTGATACATCTGATGCAGAGGTTCGAGAGAACTAATCACATCGCTATCACAGCTCCTGCACTCGCTAAAGTGCGCGAGACGTGCGCCACAACTTTAGTTCTCACAAAGTTTATGGTTTCCACCGCACTAATGGGAGTCTCTGTTGGCAAACCCTCGCAAGTTCGAGAAATTCTTGATTTGTTAGAGAAACGATTGCTGGCCATGCGTTTCCACAAGGCAAAGGCCCTGAATTATCGGGCGCTTGTGCAAGTATACTCCTTGACACGCCATAACTTGGGTATGGGGCATGCGTCAAGCTCTGATACCCACCGCATTTTCGAATGGTACTTAACAGACGCATTAACCGATTACGAAGCGCTGAAGAAGCTCGATGTGTTGGATGGACAACCGTTCTACTTGGAGCTGACTATCCCAGCCTGTCAGGATACGAGTGACTTTGAGCGCAGTATTGAACCGCTGATAGGTGTAGCATGCTTCGGTGACGGTGTTAAGCGCGTCGTGTATGGTGGGACCAAAGAAGCGGTGGCTAGTACGCGCGTGCTGGTGGTCAAACTAGCTGAAGTTGCTGGCGTCAAGCTTTCCGAAAGCGATTCTAGATATTGCGTGCCTACAATCCGTATAGGCAAATTCACGTTCTCGACTGATGGGATCATTCAAGACACAGCGGCTTAGATACTCGTAAGAAAAAGAAATACAAAAGCGGCGATGCTCGCAACGAATTACCTAAAGGTAAGATCGAGCAGACAACCACAACAATAACCATCGTCGAACTCATTCGTTTCGTTAATGAAAAAAAGAAAAAACAAACAGTATGTTTTAGTAACACGGAGCCACTTCCACTTTAATGTGATCCTCCTTTCGTAACATGAAGACATAATCACTAAGGCAAAATGGTCGCCCAAATGGCAGCCACCGAATCGATCTCATCGCCACGCTTTCCGAAAAACCCGCCAACCTGATATCCTTCTTCGGGAGCAGACTCCTTGCCAATATCGTTCGTGGGGGTTCCACCTGAAACTGAATTGCCCTTGTTGGTGGTGAACTTGATGAACGAGATACGCTTCCGGCCATCCTTCTCTCCTGTGTGGGCCTCAATACTAGTAATGTGCTCGTCTGGGCCCAACATGAGCGTGTGTGGGTCACCTCCTTTCCCGCTGGCAAAGAAAGTAACAGGCTCCCCCGCCAGATTCTGGTGAATGATGCCAATATCGTTGACACGCTTGCCGGTATGAATGGTAACACCTCTCACGACTTCACCCGGTTCAACAGCGTCCCGGTACTCGTACGCGTCATTGCCAGTGCCGCCAAACTCAAGACCAGAAAGAAGACCGTGCAATGGCCTCTTTCCCGCTGGAGCGTCAGTAGCGTTGTTGGTGATCTGGTCCTTGAAGTCCGTCGCGTATTCCTTTAGCTTTCCAAAGTCAAGTTGAGCGCTCGTGCTGCCAGCCACTAACGCCGCCGTCGCCAGGATCTGGAAGATGAACCGCACCATTGTGGGTTTGTCAGTAGCAGCAAAAACGATAATGCCTGAGCCTCACTGGCTTGCTGCGAAGTAACAATGCCTCATGCACCGCGTGTAATAATACGTCCAATCCTGTGATCCTCCATATGATGAGAGGCGGGGAAATCGTAGTTTCGACTACGATTTTACGAAGTTATCAAGGCGATAGGCGATAGTTTGTACCGGTACCAACATTATTCATTTCTGCAAATATGCTCACCGCGTCTCGCTTTAGCTAGCATATGTATTCTTTAGTTGCAGGGCCTACATGTACTTCAGTGCACGGAGTCTAGCGATACAGTTGTAAGCTTACCTTCTTACTATTTAAGTATTGCAGTGCAAGTACTACGCGTAGGACGAACGCAAGCAAAAGGCGAAGTTCTCGGGCACCTCCAGACGCTTCAGACGCGTAACCACTCGCCAGTAGTTAGCAGCGTACAGACAAAGCAACAGACATGAGCACATCGGGATGACCCAGCGGCGTTGGCCGAGGCTCCTTCTCGGCCGGCCGCAGCTCCGAAGTTGAGCGCATTATCGCCGCCGCCGACGTGGACACGACGTTTGCCGGCAAGAAAGCGCGGTACCGTGGCCGCCGCTCAGCGCTATTTCATGATCCTAGAGTCTTGTGATTACGCAGAAAACGAGCGATGCAATGACTTAAATAATAGAGGTTATTGGGTCCCGAAGGGTCAACAGACTCAAACCCTTGTACGCATTTATTTGGTTGTAAGAGCTAATGATTTTGATTTTTGGAATTCGTCGTTATTGGGATCGCAGATCATGTACCTACACTAGGCTTGCACTTCATATACCCCTTTGTATATGATAACAAGGATCGGGGGTACATTAGACAAATCACCGGATTGCATAAAATTCCCTTTATCAGACGATCCCTACGCTTATTGAGGGGGACTTCTATATTCAAATCCCATCAGGAGTCAGTGCAGAATCGTGTACTCTTCAATGAAGAGGCGAGGCATCAAAAAACCTAATTGCAGTAGACAGCTCTGTAGAAGCATTCGAGGAGTCATTTTGGCTGAGTATTCATCCAAATTATACTGGGATCCGGATGGTGCTTTGGTTCGAAGTAAACTGCCCTACTTGCAGAGGGATCAATTCGGGGCCAAGCGGTGTGTTATTCACACATTTGTTATGCGTTCCAATCATCAAGTTTGTTTTTATTTTTTTTCATATAAGTACACATTCTAACGAGGTTACAAGCCGCGGAAGTAGAGCTGTCTTTGCGTATAACAACACTCGAATAGTAGCCTCTTTCTGACACAGTCAAGAAGTTTGTATTAAAAATACGCCTAGCCGTATTAATTTCTTACAAATGCGCGTATTTCATTTTTTGTGTAGGATATCTTTGGAAGAAACTTACTAAATAAGTAGTGCAAAACAAAATGATACTTACGAATTATTTAGAGCTATCGAGATAATCGAGCTTAAAGTTGGCCAATTGATTTTCGCACTAAATCGGAGCTGTGACATTTGGCGTAAGCTTCCATAAAAAAAACTGTAAAACTACCCTTATTCAATTGCTTTTACATGTAGCAAATGCTCTAAAATCTCACTTGATTTTTTAAAATTGAACAAATATTGAGCTCAAAATGTATCGTCATTTCGAGGGCCCATAAATGGAGATAATATTTTTGAGCGACCACAACTTCTTCAGTTTTAAGCATTCTGTAGCTTATAAGGGCTCAAGATAGAGGAGACGCCCCGCTTTAAATTGCGATTCGTACTTAGGTTCGTAAGTATCATTTTGTTATGCGTGGTCTCACGTTTGGTGTTATTCGACCAGGTTGTGGAAGGGTATCACCGAAGGGACGCGTACGCCACCCTCTGAGAACTCGTGGCTCGGTGTTCACAGACGTTATCAAAGAACGCATACGTGGGTGATATTGGGGTCGCTGGCAGGAGCGGATCTTCAGGATAAATTATTGCAATGTACTACAGAAATGTGTCCGATTTCGCGAAATTCTCAAGCCTCGGACGAATACGGGGTAGGGGAACCCAAAAAAGAATCAGATGATGCTCCATCGAACAGAGGGAGCACGAAAACCGCAAAGTTCGTGTTCTTTTCGACTAAGTACGAGAGCAACGAGCAGTTTTGGATTTTTCCACCCCGGTATTCATCCGAAGATCCTCTCGGAAATAAGTGAGAGCCACGTGCTCGTTCTTAGCGCACTTGATTGGTAGATATTGACATAATCTTTGAAGACACTGAAAAATTACGAGCTGCATTCCAATTCGCGCTGTGGCCCACGTCTAGCACTGCTCCAGACACGGGGTTACATGGTGTGGAACACACAGGGGTACGGAGTACCCGGAAAGCTAACAAACTCTCAGTACAAAGGTTGGAGAGTTAACATACTCTCAGTACATAAGTTGGAGAGTTAACAAGGTCTCTCAGTACGTTGGCTGAAAGCCACACGTTATGTTTTGCTAGATAGTTATACAGATACATTTACCCCTAGGCGACTTGGCCGCAATAATAGTAAATAAATCACTTCTGGTTTTGAAGCATAAAAGTTAAGATATTAACTTTGAGCCCTGGTCTTGGGCTGTAAGTGTCCTTTGGATAAGGAACTTAATATTAGTGACTCTTTGAGTCGAACGTCTTCCTCTGACGCTAAAGCTACGGCAGCCCCGCTGCACTTGGTAGCACTTGTAGTCGATCCCGCTCCTGAGTCGGTTGACTATATCCTCTGCGAGGATGGAACACCCCGTGTTCGCGAATTGGCCCTGGCGCAGCAGGACGCGCTTACTAAGCTTATGTCCTTGCTTAGCTCGGAGGGCGTGGCTCAGCTTGCATCGCAAGGCCCAGAGGCGGTCACCGCCAGACTGGAAACGTTCTCCCGCTACGAGAACGCGCTCTTGGAGCACGGTAAGAGAAAATGAGCGCCGCAACGGCGGCGGCGTCGATGACGCGTGAAGAGTATATGAGACTGAAACCGCTCATGGTGAGCGTAAAAACCTTCGAGGGGAAGGATGGAGAGAATCTCCTTCTCTAGACCCGTGAGGTCGAGATGGCCATGGGATCGGCCCTGCTCCAGTCTGAGCATCAGCGCGTGGTGCTGGCTATCTCCGGGCTTGGATGTCGCGCTCGCGAATGGGCACTAACGTGCGGCACGTCTGTTGATGCTGAATTTCCCACTTGGGATCGGCTGAAACAACAGCTTTCGCGCGTATTCGCGCTGCCTAATCAGGCGTACCGTATCCGGTCGAAGCTCCTTGCTACCCGCCAGGGTAAGAAGGATTTATTGGACTATGTCCAAGAGCTGAGAACGCTTATCACCGGAATGGCGGCGGACCCTCTTCCGAAACTGGTCAGCGTGACCGTGTTCATGGAGGGACTTCGTGTGAGCGCAGCTCGAACGGAAGTATTCCGTGTACACCCTAACGCTTTCGAAGAGGCGGTGAATGTGGCATTAAATGCCGAGCACAACTTCAGGTCGGCTCGACCTGGTTGGAGCGCTAGTAGCGCAAGCGATCCAGAGCCGATGAGCCTCAGCTATGCTGAAGATGAAGAAGCGGAGCTTCTTGGTGCGAAGCAGCGCGCCGGCATCCGCCGATGCTTTGTGTGCAATAGCACTAAGCACTTGAGGGCATATTGCCCTCTGCGCAAGAAGCGCGTGGCTCCGGCGAGCCAAACCTCCGGGGCATCGCTGGGAAACGGCGATTCCCAGTAGGCGCGGGGCGGCCTACTGGGAAGAACTGAGTTCTGTTGCGCCTCGAGGAGGTAGAGGGCAACGGGGCTCATCCCCGAAGAGAACTGAGCTCTCTTACGAAAAGAGTGTGTGCAAGCCGGGCTTGCTTGTCGTTCAAGCGAACGTGAAGGGCTTTGCAAAGCCATGGAGAGTCTTGATTGACTCGGGAGCCTCGGGCAACTACGCCCGTCGCTCCACCCTGGAAGGGAGTCAGCTGTATGCTGAGGCACTGGAAGTGCCAACGAGAGATACGATCTCTGTCCGTCTCGCGACGGGGACACTGGTAACTGGTGCGAAGGTCTCTGTCGACCTTGGAGTGAAGCTCGAGAACTTCGATAGCGTGGAACACTGTTTGGTCTTAGACCTGGATGCGAGGTATGTACCATTCTTGGTATGGCATGGCTGGAACGCCGTGAGCCATGGATCGACTGGAAGTCGAAAACGCTGGGTGCGTCGCACCCTGCTTCTAGTGGAGCTTTGGTGAGTCATGAACCCACCTCTGCTAGGAAGCAGAAGCGCTTTTGGCGCGAGCACGAGGCCGAGGCGGCCGTAGTGCTGGACATTGGTATGTCCGAAATTGCTAGCAACGAGATTGCTGTTTGCCCTGAGGGCGTACGTGGTGCGGCGCGTTATCCGCTGAGCGGTGCAGGTCACGTCAATGACCAACTGCTGGGTCCTGGTGAGGACGAGCGCGGAGGGGCGCGTAATCCACTGAGTGGTACGAATCTGGTCGATGACCTACCTGTGGTGTGGGGATTTCCAGATTCGACCATACGCCGACCTACTTTAGGTCAAGAATCGGCTCGGTGTGATAACCCAGAGCTTAGGAGCCAAGGATCACGGTAAGTACTCGTCGATCTGTCCGGATATGCTATCCGGACAGCCGCTGAGCTCAACAGACGCCGGAACTCAGCTGAAGGGTCGGTAGAGATCTGAAACGACTACATTTCATTAGATATTTGTATGAGAAGCATAGGATTAAATAGGGGGAGCCGAAAGGGCTCCCAGAAGATAACAGAGCAGAATTTTCCTAGTCCAAGACACGTGTACACTTTTCCGGTAAGTCCCTGCATAGGGCTGGATTATGCCTGCCGTCAATACTCGAGAGGCATAGCTTGTAGGGTATTGACTGGTAGCGCCAAGAGATTAGGTCGGTCCGGGTAGGACAAAGTCTCGCTACGCGCGAAAGAAAGTCCCGCATACTCAGCGGGCCGGTACGTCGGATAGCCCGGGTGCCGTAACACTTCTAGCTGAGCTGCCTCTGCGCTCGGTGACCTGTAAAAGCGCTCGCGCGCCGTCGTCCATCCTTTGGTGGAGGGCACAGGGTTGTGAACGAGCTCAGCCGAACCAAACTCGGCGGAGCCTCGGAAGTGATCTGACTTGGTTAGTCGGAACCGGGTGGAAGCGAGCCACTCGTCTGTCCCGGAAGGGCCGGACCGCGAGGGGACCACCCTCTGCGCAGGCCATACAAACCGCCGACCTAACTCGGCGATTCGTTGTGGTTTGTGTAAGGAATCCACATCTGACGATATTTGTGTGTTCTACTACACCACAACTGGTGCCGCGACCCGGGAACAGGAGTGTGTGCTTGTTTTTATAGGTGCCAGCTAACCAAGTTAAGAGGAAGAGAAGAGAAAGAGAAGAGTGAAGATGGTCAAGGGATCAGCAACTCCGAGCGACGGAAGCCCAGCGACGGCTGGAGGATCGCCTCTCGCGGGGTCGGACCCGGCGGATCAACGACTCATCGCCATGACGATGGAGGTGGGACGAACCGTCCAGTTCGACGAGGATGGCCAAGACCAGGAGGGCGAGAACGGAGATGCAAGTGAAGGAGAGTATGAATAGAAGGCCGAGACCGCTGAGCTCGGAGAAACGAAGACTACCGCCGAGCTACTTGGCGAGGTGGAAGAGTTGACGCTGCAGGTGGGACGCATGGGAGCCCCACGTCCTGTCGAGCGCAACTTATCCGCCGAGCTCGACGAAGGTGCGGACGATGAAGAAGATGAAGAAGAACATGGCGTTGCTCAAGGGGACCGTCCGCCCCTTATTCCGAAAGCGACGAGGAACGCCGATACGCCGAGCGCCAATAAAGTGTTGGCTCGACTCGGCGAGGAGATGAGAACGAGATCGGAATGGATGATGATGTTCGCGCCTGTAGCGATGGCGCAGGCGAAGTGGCCGATGTTGGGTCCCGAGTTAACTCAGCCGGTGCGTGCAGCCAACATCAACCAGTTGGTGGAAGAAACTGTGTTGCTGTTGAAGGCGATGGGCTATCGGTGCAACAGCCGACCGAACAGCCTCATCCTGTCCGACTGGAGTCTGACCCCGTGGCGGAGCCGAACTCTGGCAATGGAAGAAGAAGCTGAGAGTGGCGTTTGGATTGGAGAAAGCCCCTGGTGGAACGAAGAAGGTGTACAGCCGAGTAGCCGAGTTCAAACCACTCGGCGAGGACCCGAGCAAGATTCCTTTGCCTAAGACCCCGGAGACGAAGAGACGTGAAGTGTTCCGCGCTACGCAAGGAACTCCGTACTTCGAAGACTCTCACATGCTGACTCCACTGAAGCTAAACCCGACTCAGCGAGCGCCGAGTCGTGGGCAGCGAAATGTAGGTCGTTACCGTGAATTGTATGACGCTGCAGATGAGGCTGAGGCTTACGAGGAGGATGAAGAAGACGACGACGCCTTCAACGTGAGAGGTAACCGTGAAGAAACCGTGAAGGACTACATCCGAAACTTGAGCTTTGACGCGACTGAAGAGGACTCGACGCAGTACCTCGAAGTCCGAACCCGCGCCTCGCTCGACAAAATCGCCGAGTTCGAAGGAAAGCGCTACCGCTCTGACGCGTCGCTCCAGTGGCTCAAGCGTTTCATCTACGAGATGAAGAGCACCAGGATGCCTCAAAGTGCATGGTGCGAGCCTTTCTCGCTATGCTTGGGACGCCCGGCGAAGAGTTGGTACAGGCAGCTGCCGAAGAAGACTCAGCGACGTTGGAAACTACTCAGCGAGGCGTTCCTGGATTATTATTGCTCACAGTTCGACCAATCCGCCCGCACTCGTTACTACTCGGCGAGACGTAGAGTCAACGAACCGATCTGCGACTTCCTGATCCGACTCAACGGGTATGCTTGGACGGCCAAGATCCAGTACGAGAAGGGTGGCGCCGACGCAGCTGACCATGTCGAACACTTCTTGCTGCATTGTGGTGATGACGATGTGATGGATTTGATGTACCCCTTGCAGTTGGAAGACATCAGTAAGGTGGAACAGATAATCAATCGTCGGATCCTCGGCGAGAAGCGCAAGAAGCAACGCGACCGACTCGTGATCGCACGTGACAAGCGGAAGGATCAGAGCCGCCGAGATGAGAAGCGAAGTCGCAAGGAAGAAAACCGCGACCGCCGAGTCACTGTCGTTGACGCTAACTCCGACGGAGAGGAACTCATCGATCAGAACCCGCCGAGTCCGTACAACTCCGAAGACGAATGGGATGATGAGGACCAGTCCGGAGGACACGACTCAGCGGAAGACGAAGACAACATTGACGCCGGCGTTTTCAATGATAAAGGAAATACACCGGACCGCCGAGAGAACTCGGCGGGAGACCAGAATGGCTCGAACCGAAGCTGGGGAAACTCAGCGAACCGACCTCCGCGACCGTACAACCAACGAGAATAGTCGAACCGTGGAGATGGATCACGCGACAACACCCAACGAGGACCTTGTGCAGCTTGTGGAAGAATGGGGCACTCGGCTCACTACTGTCGACGACGCTGCAAATTCTGCAGACAAGTCCATGAAGGCGGCCGGTGCGAGCTGTTTCGTCAATATGAGAAGCTGGCTGCGTTCGTGAAGAACTCTGTCGACAAGTCGCAAGTGCCAGAAGACCTGCAAAACCTTTACGCGCCGAGTGATTTAAACTCGGCGGCCCGCCAACACTGACTGGGTTGGAATATTCCGGGCTGCCACAGTCAGCTGAACCTGCAGTTGAGGCAAACTTATTGTTTGCCTTCGTAGGCGAAGCAGGACGGCCCGAGGGAAGAAGCGGGGATGGCAATTGGATGTGTGAAATCGACGGAATTGAACGTGAGCTCGGTGAGTTAGATGATAACAACCGAGCGATTGCAAGTGTAACTCGGCAGTCAGACCAAGCTGTGCATCGTACCAGGATAATGAAGCTGCCTGCGGGAGAACGGCTGGGATGGTGGTCAGCACAGACGTTTGATCGTCGAGTTAGAATGAGAGCCCTCGTATTGGGTGCAGTGAACGACCGAAGGACCAAGATATTATTGGATACCGGAGCAAATGTCTCGGCGATTAGTGAATACTTCGCAAGGAAACTGCGTCTCAAGAGAGTGGCCAGCAGAGATAAGCGAATTGACATACAAGGAATAAGTAAAGACAGGATGGTGACAACGTCAAGAGCAGTGGTGAAGGTGACACTCGGCTGGGAAGTGGCATACGAGTTTGAAGTATGGATAATGCCTCATCATGCCGGAGTCGATTTGATTCTCGGCACCGACTTCATGATCCCAGCTGGAATCCGTCTGGATCTGTACAACTCGGCGGTAAAGCTACCCGATGAGATGGTGATCCCACTCATCCGATCAAGTAATGCACCGACCAAGACCGAGTTCGGACCAAATGTCCCATGTGGGCCACCAGACGGGTTGACGATCGAAAGTCGAATGACCGCTGAGTTCAAATTGCCCAGGCGACAACCCAGTGAGTCGACGCATGACTTGTGGGTGCGACGTACGAAGGGTTGGATTCCAACGGTTGTTTTTAATCGCCGAGGAAGACCAACCCATGTCCTGATTACGAACGTACGACAGACGTCAGTCTGGTGCCCACCTCACTTTTATGTGATAAAATGGCAGCCACACGGAGTACTGGCCAATGAGGGATATGTCCGCGTGAACTCGGCGAAGTACCGTGACTGGCAGATATTGGCCTTTGAGTCGGCGATGGATAAAGATTTGCTGCAGAAAGAACAACGACTGTACGACGACTGGTTGTCACACCAGCCGCCAGCTGTGGAAAGACGAAAATACCCAACTCCGACGGCGGTGGAAAGACGACCTCCTCCAGTGGAAAGTGGACCAGAATTAACATGCGCCGAACGCTGGAGAAGGATCGAAGCCGACGCTGAAGCCGGCGACTACGAGAAGCGTCGCGGTAACGCAGACGTCATATCGACTTCAGGAGTGACAAGGGGTGACCCGGCTATAAACTCAGCGTTCAAGCTGGAAGACGTCCGAGCGGACCGTACGTCGGTGCTACACGATGGCCAAGATGTCTCCTATCAGCTGTCCAAGTTTGAAGACGATGGCGCCATTTCTGACGTCAACACGAACTCAGCGATTGAAGGAACAAGTGAAGTAAGGGCCACGGAAGACGTGTCGGCGACTGAAGACTCAGCTATAACGGAAGGAGACCTTGAAGAACGCTCGGAACACGCCCTATGTGACGCTCAACCCGTTGCTGACAACCGAGCCAAGTTTGGAATAATTAGACCAAGTTCTGCAGCCGCGGTGAACTCAGCGATGGGTACACCGGAAGCCTGCATTACCCAGTCGGCGGCGGTGGACTCGGCGTCAGGAGATCTAAACACTGAGAGCGCCTCGGACGTGGGCACAGCATGCGGTGAGGATGCCAGCTATTCCGAAGACGCGTTTGCATGCACAGAAGTTAGTTCTGCCGTCACAACCAACTCAGCGATTGATCACTCCGACGCGACCAAGGACTATGATAATCGGGAGGTATTAATGCCTGAAGGAATAAAGCCGAACGACGACCCAGCTACGACGGACTCAGCGTTGGAGACTATGGAAACTACGACCTGTCCGAAAGCGGTTAGACAATATGACGATGATACCATCTACCTCGGAGCCAAGTTTGAGAACGCAGGAGTCAGATCGACCATCGCAGTGAACTCAGCGAATACGGACCCTGACACAGCCGACAACTATAAATTACTAGAGGTATTACTGGTGGAAGGTACTATAGCTGAGATCGGAGTGACGAACTCAGCGGCGACGGTGTTCGACCCCGGCGGAATTGACTACGATTTAGGACATTTGAAGGTGAAACGAGTACGTGAGCGAGATGTAGACTTCGCCCAGTTGCTCCAGGCGTCGATAACCCCGTTTATCGGACTCGACGATTCCTTGAAGCACCTGGCACCTCCCTCCAAGAACTCGGCGACAGTTTGAATGGACCCAGCGCTGCTATATGCCCGAATACCAGCTGACTTTGCAGGATGCGTGCTGTCATTTGATGGCTCAGCGAAAACAGCTAAATACGGTGGGTATGGCAGTTGTTCGTGGATACTGTGGCGCCTTCCGAATTGGGACATTGAGATCGCTGCGAGTGCGTACCTGTCGTCCACCACAGTCAACATCGCCGAGTACACCAGCATGAACAATGGAGTCTTGGCGGCGATTGACCGAGGGATAACTGATCTGATTATCGTGGGTGACTCCCGGCTTGCAATCCAGCAATCCATGGGGGTGATAGCATGCAAGAAGGAAACGTTGCAAGTGGAACTAGCTCGGCACAAGGATCTCACGAAACAGCTCAACTCGGTCCGGTATCGACACATAGCGCGACACTATAACTCAGCGGCTGATTCTCTCGCTACAGAAGCACTGGAAGCTAAAGCTGGACGAGTAATTCTTGGGACGGATAGGAAAGCAGAGCTGAGAATGATTAACCGCGTAGCCGAAGAACTGTACGCCACAGACAACCCAGCGGAAACACCGATTGTCACGGCAGTCACTCGTAGCCGAGTACGCCGAGTTCACTTTGAGGACGAGCTGGATGAAGACAAGGCTAGAGCAAGAGGAGGAAGTCAGGATCATGAAGCCATGTCTACCAATCCTGGAGAATCCGCGTTTGAAAGCAGTGGAGATGAATTCGAACAAGTCAGCAGGGCGTCGACTCGGCGGATTAACCACACGACCCCGAATGTCGAAACAGGGTCGCAGATGGAGTCAGCCCAGACAGCTCAGAATGCCAACGACATTGATCCAGTGACGGTACAGACTGAGCGGAGACGACGAATCGCGAAGGCACAAGATGAAGAACTCAGGTGGGCCGATCTGAAGGCGTACCTGAGAGGTGAATTGGAGGACCTTACACACCGTCGAGCTCAGAATGCCGGCAAAGTCGCAGAAGTCTTTGTACTCAGCGAAGACGGCCTGTTATACCGCCGAGATGAAGCCCGCCGACTAGGCGAACTCGGCGAACCGAACCTCTCATTGAGATTGGTGATTCCGTCAACCATGGTCGACGAAATACTTCATAACTGCCACAACTCGATCGAAGGAGGGCATCAAGGCATCGTCAGAACGTATCACCGAGTCAAAGCCGACTACTACTGGATTGGTCTTTACGCCGATGTGGTGAAACATGTTAGGGCCTGCGAGGACTGCAATACTAGTAAGAGCAAGCCACAGTTGAGAGGTTATTCGCCGGGAAATGTGGTGTCAGACCATCCATTCCAAGTCGTGTCAATAGATTTCGTGATTCCCCTTCCTCGAACTCAGCGGGGCAATACTGCACTGCTGCTGTTCCAGGACCACTTCACGGGGTTCGTTATCGCTAAGGCTATGAATGACACCGGAGCACTCGAAGTGGCCAAGGTATTTGAGGAATGCGTCTTCAGGCAGTTCGGGGCTCCGTCTCTGATACGGCACGACCGAGATCCAAGGTTTATGAGTGAAGTGTTCCAAAAGTTCTCCGAGATGATGCAGTCGAGATCAAGAGCTACGCTGAGTTACCGACCACAAGCTAACGGTCAACAAGAGAGGTCAGTCAAGACAATGGTTCAGACTATACGGGTCTATGTAGAAGACCCACTTCAAGCCGACTGGGATGACATCGCCGAGAAGATGGTACACGCTATCAACAACTCAAGAGATTCGACTCGGCGAGAAACCCCTTTCTATCTGGTGCATGGTTGGGACGCCAAGTCTACACTCAAGGCTATGACGAGTTCAATACGACGTGGACAGGGACGCCCAGTCAACTCGGCGGACGCAGTCGAGTGGCGCCGAGAAGCGAACAGACAACGAGAAGTGGCACTTCGATTAGCAGCTGAGTTCCAAGTGCGAGAGAAAGCACGACGAGCTCGAGAGCACAACGAAGCGTTGAGCAAGAAGGAGAAACGATCCATTCCCAACACAGCAGATGACGAAGATGAAGTTGCAGAACCAGGAGATGAATCCACCAAATCCTAGTTCAAAGAAGGAGATCAAGTCTGGTTGTTTATGGAGCGAGTCAAGTCGGGCCTGACCAAGAAGTTAGCCCACCGATGGCATGGACCATTCAGGGTGAAGAAGAAGGTGGAAGAATTTGCCTATGAATTGGAGTTACCCGACAAGAGTGGATATAGGTTCTACCCAGTGGTCCATGTATCACGGCTGAAGGCAGTCACCGAACTCGGCGGAAGACCAAAGACGAGGCTAATCGCCGACCTCGAAGAGACTCAGCGATTTGACTTTGATGAAGAATTACTGCCTGAAGACAGCTGGGAACCAGACACAAGTACAAACCAGTATGAAGTCAAAGCAATTCTCGACGATGAGCTACCATTATCCACAAGTACGTCACGATCACAACGGAAGTTTAAAGTTAAGTGGGTCGGCTACGATGAGCCTACTTGGGAACCACTGTCGAATTTGTCATGTGGGGGTCTCCTGTTTGACTATCTACGACAGAAGAAGCGCGAAAACCGTCTGCAAATGGTGCAAGTTGCAGATGAGGATTAACAGCTATTGCACCAAAAGTTACACCAACTCAGCGGACGACACAGGCCGAGTTGAGACGGAATGCTACTGTGTCGAAACTACATATACTGAATAATTACGAAATGAAGTCCTGAACGATACCTACGGGACGCCCAGTCAAAGGAAGAAAACTAAAAGGTCGGCGATCCGGATTCCAAGTGAGTTGAACCCGACGGAGACAACTGGGAAGAGCTCAGCGGACTCGACGATTGGGGGCGTGGCGTCGTAGCAGACGTCATCCCTTGGGAACTTGCGGAAGGAGATGCAACATTCGCAGCCGTGGCAAGAAGTATCATCGCCGAGCTAGCCAACGAAGCTGACGCCGAACCAGGTGCCTCAGGACCCGACGCGGCGGAAGTGGGCTGAGGATCCGTTCCACTGGGGAGTGGGGTGCCGAACGGAGACATACTCGGAGACGCGCCTCGGAGATTAGGAGAACCCAACCCATCGTCCGCCGAGTCGTCATCAGACGCACTCTCGCCATCTGAGCCGAGCTCACCGATCGAAGACCCAGTAAAGATATGGATGCCTTGACGATTCAGCCGAGTTGGAGCACCCGGGGCATAGGCAGGAGGCGCTGATTCAGCAAGATCAAAATCTTCTTCAATCGCGTCGTCAACAACCTGAGGATCCATACCGCGCGGAGCGAAAACCAAGAAGTCCAAGTTCCGAGCGCGGAAGCAAGTATTGTACGGATGGACCGCCGGGTCAGTAAGCCACCAAGCTCGCCAGGGCTCGGCTAGATCCACATCGTGAGCACACTGGACCCAGTCTCTCCCGGAAGGAACCCACGAAAGGTTAACGGGAGAGTAATGGGGAACGGACGGATCAAAATAAACCTCTGCGTCCACCAGTGGAGCAGGTTCATCGCCGAGCTTCTGAGTGACCGCCGAGTAAAGCTGGTCGTGGACAGCAACAACCAAAGATCGCAAGGTGTCACTACGACGTTTGCGCTCGCGCTTGTACACCAGCCACAGTTCGTATACCTCAGCAAGCTGGGCGGGCGTGGCAGCCGGGTTGACGTCAGGATGGAGACCCATTAACACACTCGACTCGACAATCCAATGACGACGCTCATAGAGAGCTACGAAGTAACGAGTCATTTGGCCATCTGTCTGGATGGGCCTCCCCGCCGAGTCCAAGGGACTGTCGCCACGAAGCTTCACCCACATATCTCCAGAACTTGCATCAAAGTTCGAGGCCGGGTTTGAGAAGCCAAACATCGCCGAGCTTCCTCCAGTATCGACGGAGAAAAGAAGAAAGGAAGCTCAGGGAGCATCCGCCGAAGACGCTGACAAGGATGGCTCGGGTCGAAAACGGCCATGAAAGCTCGAATGCCGTCAAGAGAACACGGCGTAGGTGGAACACGACTCTTGCCCCCTACGAGCTCCATCTGCACCCCTCCGCTCTGTGTATCCAATAATGCATTCCAACAACGAGTTGAGCCGAAATGCATGAATGGTACCTCGCCGTGTTGAGCCATGTGAAGAGTCAGGCGACAATCCTTGGACACCGCTTGCGAGGCCCGAGTCCGTAACGTCGCCAGCGGGAGTGTAAGAGCGCTGGGAAGTGCGACCACAGCCGGACGTGAAGCAGTCGAACTCGGCTGAGAGAGAATCGATATAACCGGGAGCCTACTCGGCGAAGGAGCGGCCGGAATGGACTGAGCCGGAGCTGGATCAGGAGTCGACGGAAGCTGCCGATGCTTGTGGTGTCGGTGCGTCTTGTGATGCTTCTTGTGCTTCTTGTGCTTCTTGGATCGCTTCGACCAATGACCGGTAGGACTCGACGAGGCACGACGTTTGCGATGCTGCTGCTTCCCCGAAGCCGGCGCAGAGGCAGAACTCGTCCCGTCCCCAGAATCCTTCGATGAAGGCCGCGAGGAGTGGCGATCACTCGGCGGCAAGGACTCATCGTTCATCTCGTCGTCAGAACCGAAGATCGCCGCATGAAGACTTCTCGCTTGGACAGAACGACGAGCATTTGCGGTCGCTGAGTCGGAACCTGAAGGACTGCCAGCCGAGTTCTCTGATAAGGAAATGGGATCCAAGAGCGACCCAGCGGCAGGATTCGTCGAGCCGGTGGACGGTACAGAACCATCACCAGGCCCTAACACCTCGTCGTCAGACGCGTCGAGATCCTCAAGCAGCTGAGCAGTCACAGTGCGGGCGGTCGCAGCAGATCTCCGGATAGGGCGCCCAGATGGGGACGTCAACACGGCCGTGGTCACAGGAAGAGACGGTCTGAGGACACTCACGGCCGGAGTCACTAAGTCAGTCGGCGTGGTGGATACGCTCAGACCCCGAGAGGGCGACTGGGAGCGTCCAACCACCGTTAGCACGACGCTGAGTGGTGCGCTCGACTGGGGCAACCCAGCGGAGATGGGCGAAGTCGAGCCTGGGGCACACACGCTCGTAGCCGGGACAGGCAGTGAAGTCACGACATCGGATGAAGATATCGGCGGTGGGCGAATAGCCGCGACTGACGAAGTCACCGGAGGACCAGAAGACGAAGAACCCGCCGAAGTCGTCGAAGCAACTACAGGAACGGTGTCGGCGGTCGGCTCAGGCAACTCAAACTCAAACTCAGCTTCGCTCGAAGCGTCATCGTCGTCTTCAGAGCGAGCAGAGACAGCGGGCTGAGTAGCAGAACTCAGCTGAAGGTGACGAACCTTCTTCCGCCGAGTCCGACGACGGGACTTTCCAGAGCGAGGCCTTCCTCCATCGGATACAGTAGCTTGAGGTGAACTTGAGTGCAAAAGGGTACTGATACCCTCGTGTCCATCCTCTCCGGGGAGTGGACAAGCGTACGGTTGAGGCGGATGCGGCGCCGGTGCACGATGACGAGGACCTGCAGCAGTGGGAGACTTGGGGTTGGCATAGCGCCGAAGACGCTGAGTCGAGGTCAAGTTTGCCAAAGGCGTACGGTGAAGCTGAGCCGGCTCAGCCTGGGTTGTTACCGCCGCTGAGCTGACTGGAGCCGCAGCCGAGTCTGCCAATGAAGTCGCCGAAGACGCTTGACTAGCTGAGGGAACCACACTAGGACCAATAATGGAACTCGCCACTGGAGCATCTCGGCGAGGATGGACAATCAACTCCAACCGCCGAGTTTCACCAGCGGGGATGTTGAGAACCTTAGGAATGCGAGACTCCAAGACACGACACAGCCGGGCGTTGAGGAGAAGGTCGGACGGATCAAGCCCAGGAACTTGCAAGCCACCGCCAGCAGCAGCAGCCATGTGAGGATCGTGCATCGGAATAATACCATTCCGACGGATGAGCCGCTTCTGTCGCAAGATCACAGCCCGCTGCTCAGCGATCACCGACTGAGCGTGCCGCAAGGGTTGAGTACCGGTGGAACTGTACAGCCGCACCGACTCCTGCAGCTGTTCGAAGTGCTTGGAAGCAATGCTTTGAAGAGTGATGAACGCCGCATCCCTCTCAGAAATGGATCGGAGAAGGACGTCGATCTCGGCGTCCCGATCCAAGACTTGCTGATGGTGAAGCTGGGCCTGACCCAACGCAGCGTCAACCTTGCTCTGCTCAGCTGCGATGGCCCGAGCAAGTTTTGCCTCACTCAGAGCTACAGCCTTTCGCAGCGACGCGAGGAGATTAGCCGATTGCGTGGCAGCAGCCTCCAATCGAGACACTTGCTGTTGAGCCGACGAGAGCTGAGTTGACAAGTCGACATTGCTGAGAGCAAGCGAGTCCAGTCGCCGAGTCAGTGCGCGGTTCTCCTCCTGAGCAGCTTGATTGTCAGCTTGGAGATCGCCGATGATCTTTGGATGATCAAGAGCGGCGTAGTTGCCTTTCAAGATATCCAACAGTTCCCCCGCGGAAGCAGCATGCAAAATCGCTCGCCGCTGCACGGGATCGGAGGGCTCCACGGAACGAGTAAATCCGTAAGCCATGAGCCTCGCCAAGAAGGTCAATTCTTCTCGGCGATCATGCCCTTGCTCGTTAATTCTGGCCATAAGGGAGTCAAGACTCACTGGAGTAGCCGAGCTTGGCTGATTGGTGGCGCCCGAAGTGGTGTCGCCCGGCAAGCTCGGTGGACCAGGAAGGCGCACGCGAGAAGACTCTGCCGACTCCGCGTCAGACTCATGGGAAGTTGTCAGGTCAACCAGCCCAGCTTCATGCCGGTCGCTGACCCCACGAGTACCGACGGGTCGAGGAATCGACTTAGCTGGCACGCCTTCACCTCGACGAGGAGTTGGAGAAGAAGGATGGTGCCACGGGTTGTGCTGAAACAACATGCGAAGAGTAAGGAGCTGCCAAGTGAGTGACAGCGGAAGCAACGAACGTACCAAAGAAGGTGGTGGGGAGCCGCGAGACGTCATCAGCCGAGTACGGACCAACGGTGGCAGAACAAAATGAAGGATTAAGACACTCACCAGCTCGGCTCGTATCATAACCGGGGCAGTTGTGGTGTAGGGATTTCCAGATTCGACCATACGCCGACCTACTTTAGGTCAAGAATCGGCTCGGTCTGACAGCCCAGAGCTTAGGAGCAAAGGATCACGGTAAGTACTTGGCAATCTGTCCGGATATGCTATCCGGATAGCCGCTGAGCTCAACGGTCGCCGGAACTCAGCTGAAGGGTCGGTAGAAATCCGAAACGACTACATTTCATTAGATATTTGTATGAGAAGCATAGGATTAAATAGGGGGAGCCGAAAAGGCTCCCAGAAGATAACAGAGCAGAATTTTCCTAGTCCAAGACACGTGTACACTTTTCCGGAAAGTCCCTGCATAGGGCTGGATTATGCCTGCCGTCAATACTCGAGAGGCATAGCTTGTAGGGTATTGACTGGTAGCGCCAAGAGATTAGGTCGGTCCGGGTAGGACAAAGTCTCGCTACGCGCGAAAGAAAGTCCCGCATACTCAGCGGGCCGGTACGTCGGATAGCCCGGGTGCCGTAACACTTCTAGCTGAGCTGCCTCTGCGCTCGGTGACCTGTAAAAGCGCTCGCGCGCCGTCGTCCATCCTTTGGTGGAGGGCACAGGGTTGTGAACGAGCTCAGCCAAACCAAACTCGGCGGAGCCTCGGCATCTGACTTGGTTAGTCGGAACCGGGTGGAAGCGAGCCACTCGTCTGTCCCGGAAGGGCCGGACCGCGAGGGGACCACCCTCTGCGCAGGCCATACAAACCGCCGACCTAACTCGGCGATTCGTTGTGGTTTGTGTAAGGAATCCACATCTGACGATATTTGTGTGTTCTACTACACCACATACCACTGCGTGGCCCGAGGGCTGCGGTCGACTGCGAGTTGAGGCATCATGGGCGTGGCCCAGGAGATGTAGGTGAAGTAACACCTAGTTCACTGTGTGAAGTTCAAGGACCTCCTGGCTTTCAGCCGAGTGTCTTGCGAGACACTGTATCCTCTTCGAGGAGTGATGGTGCCGCTGCACCCGGTGGTGGTGACGGAGATGTCGCCACACCGCCCTCATCCGGCCGGGCTCGGTCGCGGAGGGAGAGGAGAAGAAGACGCAGGGCGTCTGTGACGTTTTCGACGTCGGACGATGTGTCCAACGTGACGAGCGGTGATGCTCCACGTGATTGCTGTGAACAGCTGTATACACTCGTGAACGGAGTGACGGGGGAGGTAGAAGGCGACATCAGCCTTGACACTCTGCCCGCTGCAGATGCTCTGCTAGAGCTGGATACGTGATGTCCATTGCTTTGGAGTTTGGCGAAGCCTTAAAGGCAGGCGAGCTAGCCGAGGTGGTCCTGCTGGGACCTGAGGAGGAGTTGAACTCCTCATCCGTCGTGGACGACGCGGTCCTAGAGGACACCAAGAAGGCGCTGAGCGCAAGAAGTGGATCGGCGATCCTCAAAGATCCTTCAGATCCCTTCTACCCGGTAGTGAAGGAGTATGGAGACGTTGTCTCGAGAGACCCACCGACGGGCCTGCCTCCAGATCGAGGCGTGTGTCATGAGATTGACCTGGTTCCTGGAGCCAAATACTGCGTCACAAGGCAATGGCCTTTGCCGAAAGAGCAGTGTGACGTCATTGACGCATTCTTCCGTGCGAAGCACGAAGCAGAGATGGTGCGTGAGAGTAAGTCTCCGCACTTGACACCCACGTTCTGTGTCAGAAAGCCGAACGGCAAGTGGCGCATTGTTCATGCTCTTAACAAGCTTAATGCGGCCACTATCCCGGCGCAAACGCCGATTCCTCGCAAGGATGTTCTGCAGAACAACATGGTAGGCTGTACGTTGTACAGCGCGCTCGACTTGGTCGATGGTTACTACCAATTGCTCATGAGAGCAAGCGACATTCCGCTGACAGCGGTGAGTACTCCAAGCAGTATGCTCTGGGAGTTGCTGGTGATGCCCCAGGATCTGTCGAACGCACCAGCAACGTTCAATCGTCTTGTGACGCAGTTGTTTAGGCCCCATCGGGCGTACGCTCAAACGTACTTTGACGATATATTCGTCCATAGTCGTGCTGAGCACGGAAAGTCAGACGTGGAAAACCACATTGACCACTTGCGAGCGGTGCTCGAGTGCATGCGCACTAATAAGTTGTATGCCAACTTGGACAAGTGCGTCTTTGGCGCGGAGGAGATACCTTTCCTCGGGTGCTTCATTGGGAAGCGTGGCTTACGGGCAGATCCTGCCAAAGTCAAGGCCATCGTGGACTGGCCGGTTCCCAAGAACCAAAAAGACTTACGCAAGTGGCTAGGCTTAGCCAATTACCTGCATAAGTACAGCGCGAACTACGCGGAGATGGCTCGGCCATTATCAGATCTCCTTAAGAAGGACGCACCATGGTGCTGGAACGTCGAGCACGACGGAGCCTTTGAGGCTGTGAAGGAGAGCGTCCTCCAGGCTCCTATCCTTGCGCTACCGGACCCGGATAGTCCGTTTAGCGTCGTCTGTGACGCATTTTGCAATCGTTTGTGCTTTACTACAAGCAGACACCGAAGGGCGTGAACGCGTGATTGCGTTTGAGTCTCGCCAGCTCAAAGCCGCAGAGAAGAACTATCCAGTTCATGACAAAGAGCTACTTGCAATGAAGTATGCTCTAGTCAAATTCAGGGTACACCTGCTAGGCTCTAAGCCTTTTGTGATCTTTACTGATCATGCGTCGTTACGCACTGCGACACAGTCGCCTCATCTCTCTCCGAGAATGGCAAGATGGCTTTCCTTCTTTGCCGAGTATAGCTTCGAGGTGAAGTACAAGCCGGGGCGGCTTAATGTAGTGGCCGATGCGCTCTCGCGCAGGCCGGACTACGAGTTAGCTCATGTCACGACAGTGACGTCGTCAGTGCCTGACTTGATACGCGGATCGTATGCACAAGACGAGATGTGCGTAGCGCTGCTACGGGCTCTTGGGAGCGAAGAGTTTAAAGACTCTGACAAGGCATTGTCTGGGCGCTAACGCGCGAACTGCATCAATACTCGCTCGATGGCGTTCAGCTGTACTACAGCACCGACGCTGAGGATAACCCTCGTGTAGTCGTTCCTCATGGTGAGGATCTAAAGTATCGAATTCTCTATGAGGCTCATGATACGCCCTGCGGCGGGCACTTAGGTTGGGAGAAGACCTATGGCTCAGTGAGCTCGATGTACCGGTGGCCCAAGATGTATAAGTGGGTTGGCACCTATGTACGCACGTGTGAGACGTGTCAACGGACAAAGTCCGCGCCGAACACGGCAGCGCCACTGGCGAGTTTGCCTGTCCCCAAGGGATGCTGGCAGTCCATGAGTATGGACTTTTTGTTTGGCCTTCCCAAGGATAAGGCGGGAAGCACGGGTATAGTGGTCTTTGTAGACCGATTGAGCAAGATAGCTCATATTTAGCGGCAGTGCCGGACACCATTGATGGTGAAGGTACAGCTTTGCTGTTTTTAGACCGAGTCTTTCGCCAACATGGCTTGCCTGAGGCAATTGTCTCGGATCGAGACCCGCGCTTCACCGCGAAGTTCTGGACGTCCCTCTTCCGAGTGCGCGGCACTCATTTGGACATGTCCACAGCGGACCATCCGCAGACCGATGGTCAAACCGAACGCGTGAATCGCGTTGTGGAGGATACTATCCGAAGCGTATGCGCTGAGGCGCCAAAACGCTGGAGCCAGATGCTCCCACTCGTTGAGTTCGCATTAAATAAACAAGTGCACGCCTCGACAGGCTACACTCCGTTCTATGTGAACGGCTTGGTGAACCCTCGCGTCCCATGGACGCCGCCACGCAGTGGCTCAGGGCTTGATGGGGAGGGATAGCCGAGCGGCTAGCTGATGTCAGCCCTGTTGCGGTTCGCAATGACTTTGTCTCTTTGAGACTGAGCGTAATGCGTCAAGTACGCGACACTATGGCTGAAAGCCAAGACATGCAAAAAGAACATGCAGATGCCAAAGGCAGACGCAATGAAGAAAGGTTTGAGGTCGGGGACCAAGTTTTATTAAATGCAAAAAAAACTACCTACTCATGCAGTGTCTGCAGTCCTTAAGACAAAATTGAGACCACGATTCATAGGACCGTTCAAGGTCGTGGCCAAGAAGGGCCTAGCGTATACGCTTAACCTTCCGAAGAAGATGCGCACGCATTCAGTCTTCTACGTTGGCTTACTCAAGCCGTATCAGGACCCTGCTCAGGTGAGCGCGGAGGCGTTGGCGCCAACGGTGACTGGGCCACGACAGGCTGCGCAACAGCGGGAGGCCGAACCACGGCAGGCTCAACGACAGCAGGTGGCGGGGCCACAAGACGCAACAGCAAGTCGATCTGACCTTGCAGCTAAGCGACTTGACGCTCAAGGTCCGCGACTCGGTTCTGAACCGACTGTGGTTGCTCAAACCAGTCCACGCGGTGGTTCGTCTCATCGAGACCATCTGCAAGGCGACTCAGAGAGTCAGTCGTATCATGGAGATACTAGTTCAGAGAACCCACACGCTGCTTTAGCGCGAGCACGTCGCTGCGACTCGCGACGCGAGCGTCCAGCTGAGGCTCGGCCTCCTCCTGCTCTGCTCGACGAGCACGGCGAGCTCCACTTCCATGTGGAACGCCTGGTGGCGAGGCGCAGGCGCCAGGGTCGTACGCAGTACCTTGTGAAATGGAGGGGTTATCCTCATTCACAAAACGCTTGGGAGTTTGAGGTTGTCCTCCGGCAGGACTGCCCTGACGTCGTCGACGCTTTTGATCGGCACACCCACTGCCCCGCCGCTACGGCGTACGACCGCGTCGTCAGGCGCCGAGTGCTTTCCGCCGCTAGAACGCGGGGATGACAGGTCGGTGGCTGAGCTCAAGCTCCGATCCAGTGCTGTATCAGCCGGCTCATAGCAATGGGCGGCGCTCGCAGCATGAGCGAGAGGTGGTGACGCCTCGAGGTGATGGGGACGGGGTCCCAGTGGTTGTCGACGTGCTTTCGACTTAGCGAAGTCTAAGCGCAAACGTCTCTCAAGACGAATATCAGTTTCAGAGAAACTTGCTCGAAGGGCATTGTAGGAGGGGAGCCGTCGAGCTCTCTCCACCCAGCTTCGGAATTGTGCTTCATAAGCACGCTGGGATTCCTCAGGGTTGAGAACAACCGGAATGGTTCGCATAGAGGGAACCCGTTGGCGGTTGAGCTGCATTTGCAGGCGCGCCTGATACTCCTGAGCAGTTGTGACTTGTGGAATCAGATATCGCTCTCGGAGCCGGTGCCGCTGCACTTGATCATCAGCAGTTGAGGCCGCAGGCCCACACGTGTACGTGTTCAGCGGCTGCTGCGCCGTGAGGCGGGCCGCTACGGCAGGGTTCCGCGGCTGAAAGCCGTAGTCACGGCGTGACGTTAGAACAAGTGGTTGGATCACAGGTCGGAACGACTGCGAGCGCTGCTCGTTGGACAACTGACGGCCTTGGGCCTCGTCCAGGTCATTCGTAATGACGTTGTGATCGTATCGATCTTCCTCGTCATACCGCGACGATAGCGGTGGCGTATCGCGCAGCGCGCGAATTGGATTCGAACGTTCAGAGAACGGATGCGGTGTCCGCAAGTCTCTTCTTGTTTGAGATCGCGCCGCTGAGCGGCTAGACCTCACAGAGGAAGCTGGAGAAGACGCGGCACCAGTGTGCGACCTCGGAGAAGTTGGGCTGGAGTAATCCTCACTACCCATGGGCTCGTCGTAGTCGACTTCGCCCTCTTCAAGTTCCGAGAACAAAATTTCGTTCCCTATGGGCGGCGCCCGCGGCTCTGACGAGCTTTGAGCTTTGCTCTCTTCTTGTTGACGGCTCATGGATCGTTGGCCGTGTCGACGGCGATACTCTTGGTGGTACTCCGCCACGGAAAGAGACGAAGATGCTCTTGGAGCAGTTGCGGAGCGCAGTTGAGGGTCTGGGACCGACGAGGCAGGGGCGGCGCGACGCGCTGGAGACGTTGGGCCGTGGGCCGGAGTGGAAGTGCCAGGCATCAAGGATGCGAGCGCATTTGTGAGCTCGTGGAGCTGCAGAACGCAGAGGTGAGGTCTAGTGACCTCCGTCGTCTTGACAAGACGTGACCTCGCTGAGGAAAGTTTAGAGAACTGGACGTTCTCATCTTAGTGAGGGAGAGTGTAACGGGGTTATATGGCGTGGAACACACAGGGGTACGGAAAACCCAGAGAGTTAACAAGGTCTCTCAGTACGTTGGCTGAAAGCCACACGTTATGCATTTGATTAGGTTTAACTATGCTAGATAGTTATACAGATACATTTACCCCTAGGCGACTTGGCCGCAATAATAGTAAATAAAACACTTCTGGTTTTGAAGCATAAGAGTAAAGGTATTAACCTTGAGCCCTGGTCTTGGGCTGTAAGTGTATATGGCGCTACTAGTGATGCTGAAGGAGACGTCAAGTCTATGCTGCGTAAGGAGTTGAACTTGAACTGGGAGTGGTGCTTCGCTCACATGGCTCACGCGGCCACAAAATCTTCGTGCGGTGTGAATGGCGCAGCAAGCGCCGCCGAGAATCCTGCAATGGAAGACTTTGTGGCAAAAATTGCGAGAGCTCTATTCCAAATCAAGCACGTCTCAACAATAGGAAATTTGTTTGAGGAGCTGTGTAAGTCGAAGGTGAAGGAAGCCTCGACTCGACTCGTGGGATACTCAACGTCTCGGTTTTTGAGTCTGACTAACGTTTTGGAGAGCATACGTTTGAAATGGCCGGCGATCACTGCGTGGTATGAAGAGCGAGCTCGTCAAGCACTTCGCGCAGGCAAAAGTCTACCGGAGTTCCCACTCGCGAACCGCCATGACGATTTAGAGCATGTCCTCTCAGTGCTGAAGCAAATTGGAGAGATAAAACGAATTTGTCAGGCTGAGCGCCCCGTGCAGGTTGAAGTGTTAGTGAAACTGTTTTTAGCTCGTATTGAAGATCTTAATCCTGATCATGCTCTACCACACTATAAGTCGACTGATGAAAACCCTCGGTGGATAGCTGCAAGTGACCTCACGCCTCTTGCAGCTTTAAGCTACGACTTCTCCTGCGAGAAGCACTAGACCAACGCTTCTTCAGCAGATACTACAGCGATACCAAGTTTGCAAAATGCGCGCTCATTATGGTGATGCAACTGAAACTTCATCCCATCTACAAACACACTGAAAGGAGTCTGGATCGTGTGATAATTTCGTCTTGTCGACAGCATGGCAAATCCGGGAAATAAGCTGTTGAGAGAAAAAATGCTGTTAATGCAAAAATACGAAGCAACTAATCACAGCGGTCATTGAGCCCGCAGACGTCGTGGAGATTCCTCTCACCCCCCCCCCCGGTGACACGTGTCAGTAGGCTAGAAGCGGAGTTTGCGTCTAGACCAGCGAGGCGACCAGCTACAAACCATCGTGATCGACGCGCAGAAGAGGAACTGGACAGGTGGATGGAAGATCATGTTGATGCTGAACGTTCAAGTGACAACACGCCTAGAGAAACAGTGCTCGAATTTTAGCAAAGACTTGAGCATCAAGGTGCTTATCTAATAATTCCAAAAGCCATCAAAGTGCTGTACGCAATTCCATCTTCTTCGTGTGAGATTGAACGCGACTTTGGTGTTTCGGGAATCATGGTAACTACGCAGCGCACGACTCTCGCCGATCACAGCATCGACATGTGCTCATTTTTGAATAGGAACCGCGATTTCGCTGCCTTACTTCAATGTGAGGAAATTCCAAAGGGCCAACATCACTTACCCACACCGTCCAGCTCTGTATTTCCATTGGACTCGGACCTGGATTACGAGATGAACGACCTGACGAGTGATACTATAGCCAACTTCGTTTCTAGCACAACACCAGCAGAAGAAGAAGAAACAGAAGAGAAATCTGCATTGTAAATACGAGCATCCGTAATTTGTTCGTTTTCCGTGTGTATACAACGTGCTAACGCATCGGTTTCAGCAACATGTATTGGTAGCATATAACCCCTCTTCATCGTTTTTACTCTGCATCCTAGCTTTCGCACATCTTCCAGTATAGCCACAACATCATTCTTCATAGCTACGGTTTGACTGATAGCGCTGTGCAGCCAGCTCCGCTCTCTCCTGGACTTGGAGCTAAATCTCGGATACAATAACCCTGAGGTCAAGTTCTCGTGTTCGCGACTGGCGCTGGGAGCGGCGTGATAGCCGTTGGGAATGTGTTTGGGTTCTCAGCACTATCCCGGCATTTGGAGGATGCTGTGGCTGCGACAGCAGAAGCTGTTGGTGCAAGGAGCGGCGAGACAGCCGCTGGCCATGCGAATCTGATCCAATTCGCTGTAGCACCGCGACATTGGGGTGCGGCGGCGACTGCAAGAGACCCCCCTGTAACTGCGGTAGTTCTGCCGGCGGCGGTGAAGTTTCCTTAGTCTCCCCCTCAATCGTGCTTGGGCGATCTCTCTCCGGCGACGCCGTCGGTGCCTTTTCCTCCACAACGTCAGGTACATCGCTGCCTTTGGTTGAAGGCGAATCCGCTGGTACAGACGGCATGTTTTGCATGTAAGATCTCCACCAGGCTTCTTGCATCCTCTATTCAAGTTCGAAAACTTCGTCAGTAGCAGGTAAATCATCATCTAATTCGTCAGCCTTGCAGCCCGGGTTAGCTTGCGGAACCTTTGTCAGTTTGGTTCTCTCAACCACGGCACCACGTACTTCGGCTCTAATGCTCCTTTCAATGTCACCAACGGCTGACTCCAAACTGCGATCAATACTATTGCGAGAGTCTTGGAGCTGCGTATGTAATTCTTGTTGAAGACGATAGTTGGCATCAGATCGACAGAGCTCGTTCTCCTGTTGAGCTTTAATGCGCTGGTCGACTGCTTTTTGAACAAGATCTGTAATAGTATATTACAGGACGCTTTCGTCGTTTTGTTGGGCTTGTCGCTTTGACCGAACACTTAGTTTTTGAACTTGCTCATACAGTGCCGATGTCGCGTCCGCTTGGCGCTGAACTTGCAGATTCAATTCAGATTGCGTGCTTGTAAGGGCTCGCTGCATCCGAGCCTCGAATCGGCGCTCCGCATTGGTTGTTATTTCCATGACCAGGGCCCTTAAAGCTTCACGGCGTGGCTCCTCAGCACTGTCGACGCGCACCAGTAATTCTTGTCGTATAGTGTCGCATACTGTCTGGAGATCCAGCTGCAGCGATGTCTTTATGGAAGACGCAATGCTCGAGGTAGCAGCCTCTACTTCTTTCTGTATGAGCAGTATTGTCCCGTCGTTGGGGGCATCACTGAGGCGAGATGCTGTAACTTTGTCTTCAATGAGCTGCTGAACGTACTGCGATAGGTTCTCAAGGCCACTGTTAACCCCTTGGTTCCCAGGATTTGGACCTCGGAACCGTTAAGATAACGTCGTAACTTACGACCTTCGTTGTATCATGTCGTTTGTATAGTCGTGTACTATCCACATCGGGCTAGGTGCATAGGTTTTCACAGGTGAAATTTTGATTAAGTCGTAAGTTACACTGCTTCGTTTGTTGTTGAAAAGATGTAAAGTCGTAGCTTTGTGCATTGCAGAAGACCCACAGCTGGGCACAGTTGGATTAGGAACCAGATCAGTCCGGAATTTGCTAGACAGAAGGTACGATGACTCAAGAAAGCTTGTTTTATAGCTACTCACAAGGGATTTGACCATTGCGTTTCTACAGATCAAACGCACTGTCGTCCTCACTACCATCGTCACTACGACGACGTTGCTCGTCGTCTGCTTCACACTCTTCTTCACGTAGCAGCTCTCTTCTGGTCTTCTTCCGCTCTCCGGTCTTCTTTCCAGGTCGCCTGAGGACAACGCGCTTGCCAAGCGAAGTCGGAATGGCGAGCCCACACTCGAAGTCCTCGTGCCAAATCTGAAAGCACGTTTTCATCACGCCCCTGTACTCACGCCTTGCCTTCGGACACAGGTAGCACTTTGCGTCGTCGATAGAGCACTGATCACATTAGAAGGTGGTCTGAAACGACTTCTTTCGCTCTCCACGAAGCAGCGCGCATACCTTACAAGAACGTTGGCGTCGTTTCTGAATGCCCGAGACCGTTACCCAGTCGTCAAACTGTATGAGAGAGTGGCCAGCGCGTCTTCGCCTGCGTTTCTTGCCTCCAGGAGAAGGTGTAGACGCCACTCCAGCAAAATCCTGCTCCTTTAGCTGCAGCAACTGCTTGTGTAGTACGGCATACCATTCTCCACGCTTCAACGCCGGGGTATTCGTGAATTTGCACGCCTCTTTGTGCGATATATAAGCGTTCACCATAACGAGATCCATGAGACCTAAAAATAGGCTCTTGTAATACTTGGCAAAACGAACAGATGTCTGAATTGAGAAGGTTTGGAGGCGGAGTTGGTCGTGAACATCCACTCCGCCCATCCACTTCTGGTAGTCGTTTACTGCCTGTGGACACGGCACTGTCGTCGGCCCTGCCCCCTTACGTTGCGGCTGATCGTTGACGCATTCATCACTGACCCTGTGCATAGGTAATGGACCGGTTTACAATGGAAGGCAATCAGACTTGGCACTGATAACGACCGCGAAAATGTGAACGACCCACGCGGTATGGTGCTTGGTCTGGTTTTCCGAGACTCCTCAACATTGCGATCATATCCAAGACGTCGTGTCATGATAGTGCCCACGACGTACACACTCATAGACAGCAACTCGATTGCCAACGGGATGGACGAATAAAAGCGGTCAATCGTGACAGCATGAAATGCTTGGCGTCCTGAGGCAAGTACAACCTTGAGGTTGCGGACCACCGCTGCAGCTCCAGTCTTATGGTCAAATGCGCTCGCCTGATCTTCACGAGTCTTCACCTTGCCCACGTAAATCTCGAATCTCCAAAGTTACGACAAAATATAACGCGGTCAATAGCAAAGGCGTAAGTTACGTCATTACGATTTGAGGAAAAAAAAGCACGGGCTCACCTGTGGCAATACGCAGTTCTGGCATCACACGTCATAAACATTTTGGACCCGTATCGGTGCGGCTTGTCCGGCATGAACATCCTCGTGGTGTTCCGTCTAGACGTCGCTGGAAGAACACCTTCGTCAAATGAGAACACAGTAGGTAGTGTCCACCCGGCAAGGAAGCGCTTTTGCAATTTATCAACCACAGGACGAAGCTTTCGCAACTTGTCACGGGTAGGCTCACTTTCGTTATCCACAAAATGTA
Source organism: Phytophthora infestans T30-4 (assembly GCF_000142945.1). NCBI lineage: Eukaryota > Oomycota > Peronosporomycetes > Peronosporales > Peronosporaceae > Phytophthora > Phytophthora infestans. The sequence goes on from NW_003303757.1 coordinate 935,674, forward strand.
GATCTCTCAGGATATCCTGGCAGCGATTGCGGGGCATAAACCTGCCGAAGGTTCCAGCGGGGACCGCGCCGTCTTCTGTCATCGACCAGTGTTGAGCAAAGCGCCGTTGCTGCGGGCACAACATGTGTGCTACCAAGAGACCCAGCACATGAAGAATCTCATACGTGTCATACACTGGCTTCATTCGAAGGCGTCGTCGTATTTGTTTCAGCGTCTCGGTTGGCGCCCCACGCCGCTCAGTCTGCTTTGCACGCAATCGCTCGGCTCTTGGTAGGATCTGCTGATTGCGGTAGCGGTTGGTTTCTTCACAGATACAGACCCACAAAGACTTCGGAGCAAAGTAGAAGAATGTATCCAGTGGTGAATCGCATAGGTTCCGTAGTTCAACAACGGGATGTGCTTCTTCGGTAACGAGGCCAGGATATCCGTCAGACAATTCGAAATTGGACGATGGTTGAGTCCACTGCATTGTCCGAAGCGTTTGCTGTCGCCTTTCCAGCGCCGGTCGGCTTAGTTGATCGTCGTCACCGATACTTAGTGAAGCGATAAACGCCTCATCCATCTGGACAGCATCCGTCTCCGAAATGACGTCGTCATCGTCGTCTAGGGCACGAAGCTCCACAAAGTCCTCCTCATTGTCTCTCAGTGCACCACCATCGCTATCTCCCGAGCTCAAGTGCTCGTAGTCACTCGAGTTCTCGTTGGCCTCCACAAAGTTAACGTCGCGCTTGAATTCACGTCGTGGTTGAGCTCGCCTAGGGACAGGTGCATCGGAATCCAAGCTTTCGGCTCCAGAAGCCCCCGAGAGATGTTGTAATTGGGCCGCCCCTTCAATTACATCCCGCTCTGAAATGCCATCCTGACCGTCGTCTTGCGGAAGGTCAAATGGGCGATTTACAGCTCCTTGCGACAGCTCCACTTCGCTTGGCGTAGGCGAACCGAATAGGTCTTGCATAGTGCCCTGCGATAACTGGACACTGGTGTCGATCTGGGACGCACGCACATTGACCTCCGCTTCGCTGCAATCTTCGCCGTCTTGCACATCAGCTTCATGGTTGACCTGGTCCTCAGCTTTGCGCCTCTCGTGCTCTACAGACGCCTCTCCCTGTATTCATGCGTTAGTATAGATGATATTTCTTGCATAAACGATAGCCTCACCTCGTTCTCGGTCCGTAGCAGTCCGGACTCAATGATATGAGCCACTACAGCTGCCTCGCCGAGAAAAACGTCGACGCCCATATCGCCGTTAGCAGGCGCTCCTGGCTTGACGTATGTCCAGTAAGTCTCTAGGCCTTTGGGACGTCTGGAGCGCCAGCCAGCCTCTCGTAGCTGTCGCCACAAGTGCCGGAAGTCGACGTCGTCCGGAAGCGTGTCAGGTTTCGCGCGTCCAGTCGATCGAATACGCGCCATCAGGAAAATTTTCAAATGAGGGCTGCGCAACCTGCAACACACCTTTACAGACCCTATCCCTGTCTAGTTTTTGCATTTTTCTGTGTGACCTTCATGAGCTTATATTTATCTCGAGTGGAAAATAACTTGATTAAAGTATTGATTTTTGCCTCCGAGCCAATTTCTATTGTTCAAAGATTTTCGTCGTAAGTTACGACGAACAATTCCGTTACGTCGTAACTTATGACGTTGGGAACCAAGGGGTTAACTTTGGCTTCGATCTCTTCAAGCATTTTGTGTACTCCCTGGATCTGAGACGAAGCTTCTCTCTGTGATTCCTTCTGTACTTCTTGCAGTGCGTGAACAACTTTGTTATTCACGAACTGCTCTGTTTGTTCTCCTCGCTCGTCTTGAGCCGTTTGAAGATGATGGAGCTGATCTTGGAGATTTGATTGCGCTGCTGTCAGAGCTTCATCTAGTCTTTCGACAATTGCGCGTTGTTGATCAGTGAGCTGCCTCAAATTGGCCTCTGTCGAGACCTGCATCGCCACCAATGCCGCATGTTGGGCGTGACTGTGCCCTTGTTGCTGCTGCTGCAATGCCACGTGCTCAGCAGCACGGGTCTGGGTTTCAGCTATAAAGTGCTGGGCGAGCCTTGCCAGATGATCAGCAACGTTGGGAGCGAGCGGTAGAGCCGATGAAGATGCCAGGTCTGTCCCTACGGGCTCCACCATCGCCGTTTCGACGTCTGTCACCTCGTTCACTTGACCTGGTGCAGCCGCAGCAGCAGCCGCAGCAGCTTGGGCTCGAGTCAGGGCCATAACGCTACAAGATAGCACCGGTTATATTTCAATTGAGTATTGACCTATCACGAAAAAGTCTATTTCTACCACTCAGAAGCTCAGAGAGAGAATACAGGGTGCGGACACGTCAACAAAGACGCGTGTTCACCCCCATAAACCGATTTACAGAATGAGGCTTTAAAACCTCACGAACACTGTTCGTGAGGTTTTTTTTACCCTGTGCTCGTTCCGAGAGCAGTGCTCCCACTGTGCTCGTCCGAGGCTTGCAAAATCCAGAAATTGAGGGACCTGGACTGGGCTCTCGATGCTCTTCGATATGACAAAATACGCGGGTATTGGTGCTGACGCCTACGTTTGGGGGCTACAGTTCATCCAGCGACTTGGCGCCTCACTAATTCGACAAAACTAACAAATGCACGACTTGTTAGCGATCGAGGACAAAACCAACACGCACATCAGCAACAGTAGCAAAAGAAGCTGTGGTGGGCACGGACGAGGTGATCGCGTCTATGAAAGTGGCCACGGTGATCGAAACTAAAGAAGCGAATTGGACTTGAACGGGTGGTTGTGCATGGTAGGATGTCGAGAACTTGCCGCACGTGTTGACAGTGGAGAAGCACGCACCCCCTGTAAATGTGGAGAGTCGGGCATCGGAAGGCGAACTGCTTGCAGAAGAAAAAAGGCGCTGCTGCAGCATCGCCCAGCGTCGCGTTGGCTGTGACAACGATGGAGAACGCAAATTCAGACTCGTGGGGTATGGACAGTGGACATAGCGATCATCTTGTGAAGGACTGAAACATGCTGTGCGATCCGGTTGACTGTGACAAATTTAGGAGAGCTACGAATGGTGGTGAGGTGCGCGTTACGAAGATTGGTACGTCTACGTTCTGCACGATTGCTGACGGCAGGGGAGTTGCGATCATTGTCCGAAGTTTACTATGCGGACATCTTGATGGATATCATTTTAAGTAACGAAAGACTCGAAGATTGAAGTGTGCGATTAATTAGTCGTCAAATGGGTCATTGTGGGCGCAGCGTGAGCTTGTGTTCCACCTCAGGCTGTCTTAACTTTTGTCACTCACGCCTGAAACGAAGCAAACCAGGACCTGACTGAGTTGGCGAGCAAAGTGGTAATACCTCGGGAACCAGGTTCGCAGCAGTTACGCGCTTCGGATCAAAAGTACATCTAAGCGAGCAAACACGCAAAATGGCATTCATGAACAGAATCACTTGTACGTTGCGAGGATTATGTAGTGAAGGCGGCTCAAAACACAGAGCGAACAAACCAAAAGCGGGTTCCGTCACGGTACCGTAGTTTGGGAGCTTTAGCTTTAATCTTGATCTCAAGTCACCTTTCCAACATGAACATTCATTGTTCTCATCGATTACAAGCTGCATTAGCAATGACAATGATGTATTTATTTAGTATTTTGCATTCAGTTTTTCAGGTACGTACAGTATCCGCATCAGACATGAAGTGGGTCACCTAAGGTGCTATTTCAAAATTCTAATGCTCAAGTCACACATAAGAAATGAGGACATGTTCCTAGTCAAATGAACTTAACTACGCATTTGTATGGTCAAAAGGCCATATCTCCACTACATGACTACAAACATTGCCAGCTTAATCCGAGCCCCCCACCGAAGAAAGGTGCTTGAGAGAGCGTTTCATAGTCTTGGGGCAAAAAACGTTTAACGCGCCATTTCCGCTCTAGCTTCACGAACACGTTTGGCTTCTATCTTGGCAGCATCCTTCGCGCGCTTCGCCTCAGATTTTGCCTCCTGTCGGACACGTTTAGCTTCCTCCTTGGCGGCTTCTTTTACACGCTACTTTTCAAGCTTTGCAGCGTGCGCCATCTAGCTGTAGCTCAGCAATTTACCGCCTGACACCTTCTCGTCTACAAAGCTGCTAGGGTTTTTGTGCTTCTGGTGCAATAAACATTTTGAGAGACAAGTGAGCTACGTTACGTGTGTCAAGCCTCAACTTCCGACGCTTCACCACTTCTTATGTACGTGAATCGCCTGGTTCACCATCAAAATGCGGTGTCATCACCGAGTGGTAGCGTAGCAAAACAATGTTGGCGGTTGATTTGTTTCCCAACATTTTACAGAGCATTATTTGTAATGAAACAGGAAATATGCCAGAATCGCAAAACGGGATAAATTTTATGCAATAAAAGCCTTCTCGAACGACTCCTTGCTCATCCATGTGACGTCGTCTTTGATAGGCAGAGCACCATTAAGCTGTAGTGAATGCTGCGTTACGCCAGTATTGTACATTCTTTTGAAGGCTTGAAACACTCCGACATCGAGTGGTTGCAAAAACGTGCGATGTGTGGGCTGGAAGAACGAAGATATGAACACCGTGATTCTCACCGTACTCCACTATATCCAGTGATATATGTGCAAAATGACCGTCGAGGACGAAGAGCTGAGGTCGTGCGGTGGGCAGTAGATCCACGAACCGCTTAACTACTGTAGAATTTTTTTAGTTATGTTGGAGGACTTCGTAACCTGACACTTCGAGTCCATAGGGACTTTCTTCATCCAGCTCATCTTCCTGTGAGTACCCACGAAGATGTACAGAAGAGGAATGAACCCTCCGTCAGCGTTGATGCAGCCTAAAACGCTCACATTCTCGGGATCGGATGAGCGCTGCACATTGGCTGACATTCCCTTGGGACACAGCTCACGCATGTTGAAGAACCCTTGTGCGGCTATACCGGTCTCGTCGCAGTTCTGTATCTGCGCAGGCTAATCCATGAGTCCCAGATCCTCCATGGCCATTGATAGGTGGTTGAAGTAGTTGCGCACATTCTCCTCGGTGGAGCAAACAGACCGCTTAGCATCTAGAATACGGTCAATCCTAAACGAAATCACGTCTGAGTGCCTCTCAATTCAGCGCTGAACCCACTTTGAGTTCGGAAAGTTGGCGGGTACCTCTTTGATGCAGATTGCCAGTGCCGCCTTACGCGCTAAATCCCGGAAAGAAGTGGTGTTCATCGACAGACCATGAGCAGCACGATACAAAACCGCTTCGGTGAGACCTTCGTCGGCTGCACCATTGATGTAAGTGCGCTGTGAGCCGCGTCTGCACTTAATAGAAACGTATCCATGCACCCTTCAATGGAGCGATTCCCTTGGCACCTTGTACAAATCTGCTGCGTTGCGAATCGATATGCCTTCTTCAACACCTGCACATGCTGCATACAAGTATAAATTGCCCTTGGGAATGCTGGAAGCAGACGTTCGTGGCAGTGCCATTCCGGTTGTGGTGGACGGAAGGGCGATTTTGTGGAGACGAGATTCTTGTGAGATAAGCTTGTTTGGGGAACGATACGGGCTCAAACGAAACAAGAGAGCTACCACGCTCCATCTATACCTTCACAATTACTCTAGCGGACGTAGTTCGTAAAAAATCGTCGTTATATATGTCAAGGATCCCAATTTGGTCTGCGACCTAATTTTGTATACCTCCTGTTCGACCAGGAATATGTCCTGATCGGAATCATGTCTGGCGCGGATATGGCTTGTCTGTTTAGTAATTTTGACTAAATGTGCAATGGCTGCACGGGGTAATTACTTTGATGTATTAATGATCGATGATATTAATATCGAACGCTAACCTAATGTATTCAATGTGAACATGTATATGAGACCACGCAAAACAAAATGGTACTAATGTACCATTTAGAGTTATCGAGATAATCGCATTCAAAGCTGGGCCATCATTTTTCGCACCTACACGAGCCCACTCATTTGTCAAACGACTTTCAAGAAGATATCAGTGTCCAGTCCATAAATTCTTCGCCGACTACCTCGCCCCCACCGCAAAATTTTGCAGCCACAGTAGACACAGACGGCTTAATCAAAATGTTACCTGTCTCCAAAATAATACAAAATGCTACTTATGGCACAATGTCACTAGAGTGAAACTGTGGAAAAATTCTAACTATTGCACATGTTCCAGTAAAAAAAAGTAGAAACGGGCAACACCATTGGCTCCGCGCGACAATTTTACGTCGGATGTCAAATAAAAAATCTCGTTTTCAATAGTGGTTGTCAATTGTGCAGCAGAAAGAAGAATTTTTTTTTCATGCACTTGAGCAGCAACATCAACAACCAATCAGAGCCGACCCAATTGACTACCCCCAAATTGAAGTTGCAGCAAGTTTTATATTTTTGCCGTGTTTCCTTTCTTAACATCAACAAGTTAGAGAGAAATGCCTCGCTTGTCGGCCCGTGGGAAGAAGATACGTGAGCTGCACCGAATCCTAGATAGGCGGGGAGTTGCAGCAACTAACCGCGAACTCCTGACTGACCCTGACTCTTCAGCAGATGAACTAGATGCGCATTGACAGTCGGAGTACGATCTCTTGCTGTCATCGAGTTACGTTGATCGGCCCAACAAGTATCGTTGGCGTAGTGCTCGATGGCGTAAGTTACTCTATGACCACGATTACCTGAACGCCACGGAGTTTTATGATCATTTTCGACTTGACCGAGACGTTTTTTTTCGCCTAGTGGCACTGGTGAAGCATGATTCTGCGTTCTTTTCGAAGGGGAGCAAGCTCTTTCGTGGTGGACCGGAGCTTCACATGCTAACGCTACTTAAGTTTCTCGGGACATACGGAAATGACAACACAGCCGTCAAATCGGGCCTCTCCTTGGAATCGCGAGTGGGTTCGTCCACAACTACCTTTTCCGGGCTACGAATGTCGTCTTAAAGCTTGAACCCGTCACTATGGCATGGCCAAACGAAGTGGAGTGGGTTTTGATATCGCAACGGATGCAGCAGAAATATGGTTCTGTAAACTGCGTTGGAATCACGGATGGGGCGCTATTTTCGCTTGCGGCAAAACCGCAACATCAAGGAGAAGATTATTTTAGCAGAAAAGCTTCGTATTCAGTCCACGGCTTGATGACATGCGATGATGTTGGAAGAGTTTGAAGTCTCGTTGTTGGATGGCCCGGGTCCACCCACGACAACCGTGCTTGGATGAACAGCCCCTTGATCGTCAAGCGTGCTGATCACTTCAAGCACAATGAATATGTGCTGGGGATTCTCCATTCCAAGCATTATCCGAAATGATCCCTGCATTCAAAAATCCACCTAAGGCACAGATGAATTTTCGTCATACGTACTTCAACAAGCAGCTTGCGAAGACCCGGATAAAAAGCGAGCTCTGCATTGGACTGTTAAAGATGCGATTCCCATACTTGCGTGAACGTCGAGTAAATTTGGGCAAAACGCGCAAAAACATACGACGGTTAATTCGCCACGTGACTTGTGCACGTATTCTATACAACTTACTTATTGCTGAGCCCATTCCACACCAGTGGCAAAATGAATTTGAAAGGCAGATAACGGGTAGGCTCGACGACGACGACGAGTTGAATGAACCCATCACGGAAGGTGAGAATGGTGACAAACGCAGAAACCAACTTCTAGCGTACATGCTCGAGGTCCGAGACGAGAGGCAGCAGGAAATCAATTTCGTCTTTTGAAACGCCTTCGTCCAGTAGCTACTTGCGTTCTCGGAGGAGCGTAACGCGCCGTTGCTGACGCCAATGCTCGGCTTCTTCGCTTAGTTTGCTTGCTTGTGCATTTGCTTCACCAACCCGGGCGATCGCCAGTAGTTTTTCACTTTTCATTGTTTTTCTCTAGCCCAAACCTCTTTTTCTCGAAGATGAAGTTCTTATTCGCGTACACCGAGTTCTGCATGCTGAAAGTCTCTCTGATGAACCAGCTGCGTGTTGTGATGATAAATCATCTTTTTGATACTTCTCTGTTTGAGGCACAGCGATTGATATTGGAACAGACTGGGGGCGATTTGGTTTCAGGCAGATTGCCTTGTCAGCATGTTTATCTGAAGCTCGATCACTTTCGCTGCTAGAACTGATCCCGTCACTCTCAGTGACTTCTTTTAACTACCCCGGGACCGTATTCAATAGCTGAGCTCGTGTACCAACGCGACTTTTCATCGTGTCGTGAAGTTCGTAGTACTCTGGGCATATCTGCAGAATTTTGTCACGTAATGAGGTCTCATCCGTTATCCCTTGGCCAGAGCCATGCAAGAAATCTACCACGGACCGATAGCTGGATTCAAGACTAGCAATCTTGTTCGTTTTATCTTTCGCAGTTCGAACAGTTTTGATTCCCTTTTAAGAAATTAAGCGCAAATTTTTCTGCGCCAGAGCAATTTAATTCTCTCCGGATTGAGCGTCACCACCTCGATACCGCTCATAATTGTCTCCGTCCGTCATCCAGTCAATCCATACAGCTAGAGAGCTAACATCTTCTGCTAGGCCATCGTTATGCCACATCACGCGCTTCTTGCCTGTCGAAACGGATAATGTCGTGCTCACAGCGAGCTTCACGAGAGCATTGCAGCATCGTTTACCGCATGCCGCTTGGTTAAACGATGTATCACCTCCAAACAAAACCAACATAGCTGCTAGACAAGCCGAATGCACGACTCATTCGCGTCCAGATCTGCTACAAATGCGAAATGAAGCTTCTCCTTGCGGTTTGGACACGTTTTTGCAGTCTTTCCATCGACAAGAACCTGGTAATGCAGCCATAGTGGCGGTTGTACGCTCTTCACACGTCGATGACTCTGGTGTAGTTGCTGGCTCCGTTTAAATGGGTGAAATAGTGGTTGTTTCTGTTGTAGACGAGCTGTAGAATTCGTCTTCAATACCGGTTGTGCATCACCATCATCGTTATCGCTATCGCTGCTGAGGATTTCACGAATTCTGGCCAGTTGGGCCTTCTTACCCGTCGATAGTCGCCTACACATCAACTCCTGAATGCCAATCTGCGGCGTCTGATCCGCGCGTGAAAACTCGAATGGTAACAGCGGGTGTGCAGCAACGGTTTGATCGTGATGGGTCGCTGCAGGCGCGTCGTGATACTCATTGCTGTTAGTTCCGTTCAAAGTGGAGGCCAAACGCGTAGCCTCAGCTGTAGTGTCTCCGTCAATGTAATCGCAACTGGAGGTTGTAGACGGTGTGCTGGTATAGTTTCGCTTCGTTCGAGCACCCTCCTGAGCTGCTTGTTTCCTGCTACAAGTGCGTTTCCTTCCAGAAGGTCGTGCACGCGATGTCCCACTTATCTGTGTGCTGGGTCTTCAACACGTCGAAAGCACGCGAAAAAAATGACTTGCTACTGCAAGACTAAATGCACAAGTTTTGGTGCAGATTGTCCAAAACAATATTGGCCCATCAGTGGTCTCGAAAAAAAAAATCTGACTTGCTGCAAGAAAAAAAACTTCTTGCAATCGACAACCACTATTAGTGATAAAAAGATTTTTTGTAACTCAGTGAGATTTTGGTCCTGAAAGTCACTTAGCTTCATTAGTATCATAGTGTTTTGCGTGGTCTCAAATTCCAATACACCAACGGAATTTCGAATCAAGATATAATCAAAGCGACTACTGTAGTACTAAAGTGGGTCTTGGAATTTTACTACAGCAGTATGGAAAAGTCAAGGCTAAACTACTACTAACGTTAGTAGTATTGTATAAGAGCGACAAGAACTCTATAAAATGAAATTGAACTCGAAACTCAAGGTTTCACGTCACAAATCAGCGGAAATGCACCGATCCATGCACGTTCGACATCGACAGATCACCGCCAACAGCACGCTCCATAGTAGCGGATAGTGCATCGGTATTGAAGTCAGCATCCAGCGAATGGGTGCCCACCCGCGTCTTACCGCGTTTCGTACGAATGACCAGCAATCCTGGTTGCTGCTGTCTGTGACTGTGGCCGACAGCCGTCTCGACCAACTTCCGCACCGGAAGCTGCTGGGTCTTCCAGTCCACATACGCAACGCTAAGACTTTTTGAGTGACGGAACTTCTTCGCAACCTCCTTTGCCACTTTCATCTCCTGCTCGCGCTTCTTCTTATCACCCGACAAGACAAATACGGCGCACAGAGATGACGCGCCCGACGTAGCATGTTTGCCCACATTACACAACTTTGCCTCGTTGCCAGCATGCAGCTTTTCAATCTCGCCCGAGTTGCGCATACGTTGAAGACGCGCGATATGCTTCTCAATAGCGAAATTATACACTTGATATTCGTCAACTTCACCGTCAAATTTGGTGAGTTGACCTTCCCAAATGTACGCAAACGTCGGGAACTTGGCGATGCCATTGGCACGACACAGTTTTGCGTACTTATCGCAGTTCACGGCACCTACACGCACTTTGCCGTTCAGATCCCGTGCCACATTTTCATACTTGCCGCGAAATTCGGCCATAGGTGCGTCCATCTCGTAGAACTGTACAAGCCACTCGTTGTTCGCGGCTTTGCCTGGAAACTTTTTCTTCGATAGCGTTTTAACAGGCGACTCGGGTCCATACAACGTCGTGGGTTGTCTCGCTTGTTGCTGGCCACGTGCTCCTGGTCGCTTAGCATGTCCAAAGCCATCCATTCCATCGAACTGAAACTCGTTGGGCATCCCACGTCCGCCAAAGCCCGCTCCCCCGGGGAACCCGCCTCCAAATCCGCCTCCAAAGCCACCAGCACCACCGGAAAAGCCTCCCGCGCCTCCAAATCCATGACCAAAGACGCTCTCGAACATCTTCGTGAATGAAGCCATGTTCTCGTCCGTGGAGCGTCTTTGGCCACCCTGGCCACCAAATCCGCCAGGGAATCCGCCACCTGCGCCTCCCCCGAAGCGTTGAGCGTCATCGTATTCTTTGCGCTTTTCCGAATCGGACAATACTTCGTAAGCCTCCGACACTTCGACGAACTTCTCCTTGGCTGCTTCTTTATCCTCAGCATTCTCCGCCTTATCTGGGTGGTACTGTAGAGCTAGCTGTCGGTATGCCTTCTTAAGTTCGCGGTCCGAGAATTGCTCGTTCACGCCAAGAACTTTATAATAGTCCTTACTGGGGTCCATGGCCTGGACGGAGACTATGGCGAGAGCGAGCAGCAGCACCAGTAGCAGTCGCAGACGCACGCGCGAGGAGCTGTGACTCATGGTGTCGAGTTGCTTTGTTGTTTTGGCGTATCATCGGGTATTTTTATTCTGTCTAGTGCAGGCTTGCCACGTTGCTGGAAGCTTTGGCGACAAGAGAAATTTCGAGAATGACGTACAGAATATGATTGGTTGAAATAGGCAAGTGCGAGCTACTGCTCATATTCTAACCAATCAAAAGATAGCAAGTGGCGATTTCTCATTGTTTAACTGAAGTGCTGGCGGCGTAAGTGGCAAGGAAAATGAATATGGTGTCGGAAAGCCGACGGTTGATATATCGAAGCAGTCGTTATTGCATCATAAAAAGGAGGTATATCATACCTGCGCTGCTGTTACATTGGTTCTCGTTGTGTTGCAGCCTTACATTTCATCAAATGAAAAGTGATGGGAATTAGACGTGAGTGATGCGAATTCCAGCCAAATTTTGCCGATCAAAGAAGTACTTGAAGCACTATAGTAGCTTTTTTTCTGATAGTAATAAAAGTACTGGGTTATTGGGCATGTCGTTCACTCGAGTATTTGAGCAAGATAATCGTAGATAACCTTTAACTCAGCAAACACTTTGTCATATTTTCTACATCATCATATATTCTTCAATCAACCCGAAGGATCCCAGCTTTCGAAAAAATGAAGTTTCCAATCTGGAGAGAGCTTACGCAGCGTTGCAAGCTTTGGTCGTCATGCTTCGCACCTACGCGCTTGAAAACAATCTCGAGGACGAATTTAAGAACATCAGCTAGCTGCTCTTTTCTGTAGCTACCATAGATAATGCGCTTGTCATGATGGCCCAGGCACGCAATCCCTGTACATTCGGGAAACTGAATCGGAAACTCTCGGATAATGTGCTTTAACTGCTCCAGCTGTAGCGCAGTTGTGGTGGCGGCTAGCCTGCATTCAAAGTAAAATCGCCGACCGGACAGCTCATCAAGGATCATCTGCAGTTCGTAGCTCTCCGCCTCGTCGCTAAAGTACCATTCCAAGTTGCGAAGCGTATCAGCACTCGAAGTCCGACCCAAACCCATCGCATCACGCGCTTTAGCGTACGTTTGAACAAGTTCTCGGAACAGAGGTGGGTCCCGTTGACCAGGCGGCGTCTTCACCAATCGTTTTTCCAGCAAATCCAAAATCTCACGCGCCTGTGGTTTCCTGTTCACTGAGACGCAAATTTGAGCCGTCGAAACGACAAATTTTGCGAAATCACTCGTCATCACGCAGAGATCCCGAACCGGATCGAGTTCTTCGACCCACATAGCGGGGTGGTCAGCACGACAAAACTTTTGCATCAAGTGGACTCCAATAGAAGCTTCAGTGGCGATAACGGATCGGATGTGGCGGAATGTGGAGTTGCTTGGGTCAGCATGTTTCGAGACAAGCCATTGCAGCTCTTTGATCAGTTTGCAGGTGCTCTCTACAGTGTCAACTTTGTCGCCGGCAGGAACGCTCGAATCCTTCAGCTGGTCGAAGAGAGACGTTGCCTTGCTTCGAAGCATTCTCTCCAGATCTGTTAACCTCCTGGACTCAAAAGTCTCGTCGACCTCTACCCCAGCTGCATCCAAAATGCGTAGATATATGCGTGCCGCTTCTGCAGACTTCGTACTCGATGATACTGCAGCGGTGGCAATTATCGACTCTTCCTTCACGGTCTCCTTCTTCTCCTTCTTGTTACTCTTTCTCTTCGATCCATTTAAGTTCGTGCTGCTGTGTTTACTTCCACGTTTGTTCTTTTCAATACGCTGAGTGTTCCGCCTATGTTCTGCCTGTTGGGACCGGAGTTTCTTTACATCCGCCAACGTGTTCTTATAGTAGCTTTTCATGGATGCAGCAATTTCACGGGACCATTCTCGGTCCAACGTCACATCGCACACGCGTCTTCCTTCGCCATCTGTGCAGCTGAGATCAATCCTAAAGGCTTGAAGCAGGCCGAGGACTTCACGTTGGCCATGTCTGACAGCCAGATGTGCAAGAGATTCCTTCGTGTGGAAAGTCTTGGTATTCAAGTCGATCAGGTTGTCCGCCTCCAAAAGAACTCGAACGATATCCTTGTAGCCCGCGATCACCGCACTGTGCACAGCCATCGTGTTTGGCAACACACTTCGAGGGCACGATAGGTCCTTTTGTTGGGGTTCATTCCGACAATGCTGAGGCTGCACAATGAGGGCAGCCATTTGAATCATCCAGTCGACGAGATCAGCATCATGTGCTGGGCCAGCTGCAGCCTGATGCAGCAGCGTACAAAGATCATTATACTCCGATGTTGGTGTAAAAGTTCCCAATAGATCGGGGTTCTTCTTAATTTCTGCTTTGAGATAGCTCATATCACTGTCAGTCAGAGGCCCGTCACTTTCACTCAGCAACTTCATCAGATCATCGAGCACTAGCTTAGCAGCTCCAGCTTCACTCTCCGTCTTCTCCTCCAACAATAGCTTCCCGTACTCCTGGGTAGCAAAATCTGGCTGCAATGGGAATGTAAAATATTTCTTCTCGCAGACATCTGTTGCAAATCTAGCTTTGATCATGGCTCCGACTTCCCCGCATACAATATGAACCGACCCAGCGTTCAATGCAGGCATCCTCGGCTTTCCTTCGGGGATGGCAGACATGTCAATTGATTCGTCAGGCTGCAATGCATCCAGCAGCGGCATTACAAACGTCATGACGGAATCTTCGAGGGCACGATTAACTCGTTGTTGGCCAGATTCGCCCGCGATTGGGCGCCCCATAATCTCCTGGAAATACTCCTGCTGGCCCAACACCTGAGTTAGTTCTGAAAACGCATCCATCAGGTCTTCGTTCAGCTTTAGTAAGTCACGCGACAACACACGCGTATCGAAGAGTTCTTTCGAGCAAATGTCTGCCACATCATCCAGCATTTCCATCCACGATCCACCTTTTAAAATGGACTTGTCGTTCAAACGCATCAGTCGGAATACCTCGGACACATCACTTAGATGGAAAGCCTTCCACTTCTTGTACGCTTCACTTCCAGGGAGTAATTTTTCACCACGGTACACTGCATCAAGTGAAGTGGCCCTCACATTTGAGCTCAGCAGGTAGGTGCGATAGTATGCTCCATGTATCGCCGCAGCACGAGAAGGAGTGAAGACTTCTTGTGCGTACACCTCGTACACCTCGTCGAAAAACGGGATACGCTCCAGATACCCCTCCTGCACTAGCGCGTTGTACAAGTGCCCAAATGCACGGAATCTCGACGTTGCAAACATGACTTCGTTCGCGATGTGTAGGTACTGGAAGTGATGATTCAGCATCGTAAGACCAGCAATGACCGGGTTCGCCCGTGCTAAATGGTGAGCGCTAGACCACTGTTTTATGTCGGTAGCGCATCGATTTAGTAAACTGTTGGCTTTGTTGAATGCGAGTACCGCTTTGTTGCTTGCCACTGCAGCTTCCATGTTTTTGAGCAACTCCTTCGAGTGCAAGAACGTAAGACTCACGTTGCGACTCAGATATCGACGACCTTGCAGAGCAGCCACGGATTTCATCCAGCAAATGCACGCAAACACCACAGGAATACTCACCTCTCGGGTAGTGTAGAATTTATCAATCAGTGCCATAAACGTCCCCATAGGTGCCAATGAATCAAATCCAGACCCGGTTAGAAGTCTCTTCTCGACAATTGCGTTATACAACAGCGGCAGTTGCTGCAGCAGGAAGACCTTGTTCTTGTTAGTTTCTGGAAGCAGCACGTACGTTGGCGTGCGGTCTTCACCGTAGGTTTCGCCGAAAGCGCCGTCCTGAAAGAACATCGTCTTTGTGATATCCATGGGGGTAGCTGAGAGCACGCCATCCAGCGTTGTACCCACACTCAGCAGCTCGATCAAAAACGTGCCAGGCACATACTTAGCCAGGTAGTTTCCAGGTTCTCCGATATTTTTGATCGACTTCTGGAGTTCTTTCATGATGTTCGAGTGAAGATCCACTATCTTCTTCCTGAACGTTTTGAGTTGGCTGTTTCTTATGATATTAAACATGTCCTGTGCCGACCGGAGCGATGGGTACCGTAACTGGAGTCTCGCTGTCAGGGCGCTGGCTGTGTCCATAGCCAGCTTCACTACTACCGTCGCCTCCACCAATGACCGCTTCTCCTGTTTCACTTCACTGTAGACCTTGTATACACCTTCCAGCAGTTCGTCCAGCTCCATGAACAAGTACACCAACTCCATCCTCAGCTCGTCCGCGAAGGCCTCTTCAAAAAGACGCTCCCTGTCCACCTTAGCAGTCTTTGGAGCGTCTTTCTCAGGTACGAAGGATGACTCGTCTGGGGAATAGTCCTCATCCACTTGCAACACTTCATAGTAATTCTCAAGTTTGGAGTTTTCCAACTGCAAATCCGCGAGCTCTGGGGGTGTCTCTACTTCCACTCCTCGAAGCGTGCGATGCCAACCCTGCAGCAACTCCAGGAAATACTGGTGACCCACTTGACCCTCATCATCTTCAGGGAAGAATGAAGCCACATGCTCACGCAGTGTAATGGCGTATTGGCATGCAGCAAGGGCTTTGGGCAGTTGCTGTAGAAGCTTTGGCGTGAGTGTCGATGGGTCCGCTGCGATTTCCTTCACCACGTCGTTGAGCGCCTCCAACTGCACACGTTGGCCAGCATGCCGACCTCCACCGCGTGCACGCAGTAGCCAGTCGAGAAAGAAGGCTGTGGCGCGCTTGTAGCGCGCGTACTTGCCCGCCGGAAACGACGACATCGAAGTACATTGTCGAATTAATGGCGAAGAGTAGTTGGTGTGGTACACCAAAAGTGAAGCAGTCTAAAGTAGTGTACCGGAACTGTACCACGAAGTACTTGTACTACTGCAGTAGAAGCGAGAGTGAAAAGCTATGCACGAAATTGTAATCCATGTTTCAGCAGTTCTTACAGTAATATTTTTGGTCACAGCTGGTGTGTCATTCTCAGATTCACTTCAAGCAGCTCGAAAAGCCCCATCAGATGAAATCTCAAAGCCTCCAACATGGATAGCGGTTGCAAGCTTTCCATATCAAACTCCAGTCCTATCATGTTGAAAGCCGCGTACAGTACCATACGCGCCTTCGCCACATCGTCTTCGCTGTCGCCGCCGTAGAGAGCGCACTTGTCTCCTTTGCCCATGAACGCAAACGCATTGAGATTCGAATAGAAGGAAGGGATGACTCCAGCGACACGATGCAGCGCCGATCGATGCTGAGCCGCTGTGTTGGGGGCTAGCTTGCACTCACAGAACAACGAGCGTCCTACCATTCCATCGAGAGCCACCTGAGTCTCGTAGCTGTCGGCCACATCGCTCAATACCATTCCAAACAATGAAACGCGTCTAGGCCCGACGTTTGGCCCAAGCCCATCACAACACGAGCCTTAGAGTACATTTGCACGAGCTCTCGGAACGTAGATGGGTCGCGCTTAGTCATCGGAGTCTTCATGAGACGTTTCTCCATCACGTCCAGAATCGTCGTTCATGCTGGTGTTTTCGTCGCTCTTTTCTTTTGAAGACCGCGGTGTTCCTCTTCTTCGGCTCGGAAGAATGCTCCACGTTTCTTTTTATCATCCAGCGAGTTGTAGTAGTAATATTGGGTGGATGCAGCGATTTCACACGCTCACGTTGATAAATTGAAATGTCACAGATGCGAAGTGCCTTGGTCATCGGTGGTGCGAAGGTTGATTTTGAACCCGTTAAGCGTGTCGGAAACTTCCCGTTGTCCATGTCTGACAGCCAAGTGAGCAAGAGATTCATTCGTGTGGAACGTGCTCGTGTTTAAATCCACCATATTGTCCGCTGTCAAAAGAACCCGAACGATGTCGGCATGACCCGCGATGGCGGCACTGTGCAGTGCACAGTGTGCACAGCCATCGTGTTCGGCAAAAACGTGCTAGGACAAGTCAAGTCTTTTATACGCAGCTCCATCCGACAGTGAAGCGGCTGGACAATAAACGCTCCCAACTGGATCATCCATTCCACTAGCTCCATATCGTGCGCAGGCCCTACAGCCGCCAAATGCAGCAGCGTACAAAACTCATCATACGCGGATTCGGTGGTTGGAGCCACAATACCCAAGAGATCGTAATTCTCCTTGATTTCTGACTTGACGTAGGCCATTTCAGTCGCAGACAAGGGGCCATCGCTTTCCATCAGCAGCTTCATCAGGTCAGCAAACACTTGGTCGATATTGTCATGATTCGGTCCTCTTTCCACGAGATCACGCCATATTCTTAAGTCGCGAAGTCAGGTTGAGACGAAAAAGTAAAATACTTTTGCTCACAGATGCCAGAAGGAACTGTAAATCTCGTTTTGATCACATTTGCAACCCTCTTGCACATTTCCTTCGCGAGCACTTCATCCGATACGGCTTTGCGTGGGATCGCAGTCTTGTCAATCCGTCCATCGGGCAGCAAGGCATCCAACAGCGGCATAATTACCTTTATCACCGATTCCTCTAGAGCACGATTAACGCGCTGTTGCCCCGACTCGCCAGCAATTGGGCGCCCCGCCACTGCCATAAAGTACGCCTGCTGACCCAGGACTTAATCAGCTCGGGAATCGTATCCATAAAATCTTCGTTCAGCTTTTGCAAGTCGCGTGACAGCACACACGTCTCAAACAGCTCTCTCGAGCATGTATTCACCACGCCGTCCAGCATTTCCTTCTCCGGCCCACCCTTCAACTCGGATTTGTCGTTCAGCCGAAGCAGTGGAAATATCTCCGAGACATCGCTCAAGTGGAGCGCTTTGTGCTTCCCTTACGCTTCACTTGGGGCTCGCCACGGTACACTGCGTCGATTAAGTTGACTCGCAGGTTTGAGCTCAGCAGGTAAGTGCGACTGTACGTACCGCAGCTCGAAACGGGGAGAATACTTCTTGAACGTACACATCGTCGAAAAACAAGATACGCTCTAGATGTCCCTCGTGCATCAGCGCATCGCACAAGTGACCAAAGGCTCGAAACCTCGACGTTGCGAACAGAACTTCGTTCGCGATGTAAAATACTGGAACTGATGGTTCAGCATCGAAAGCCCAGCGAACAACGGGTTAAGTGCTGGAAGCAAATAGTCTACTGTACATGTATGTATGTAGAGCACCGCTGTAGGAGAGCGTTGGCTTTGTTGTACGCGAGCAGCGCTTTGACGTTTTTTAGCGAGTCTTTCGAGTGTTTGGACGTAAGGTTCATGTTGCGGCCGAGGAAAGTAAGTCCTTGGAGCGCAGTCACTGATTTCATCCAGCAGATGCACGTTAACACCACAGGAATTGACACTTCCCGCGTTGTAAAGAGCTTTTCCATAATCTCCATGAACGTATCGGACGATCCAAACCCAGTTCCCGCCTGGGGTCTCTTCTCGACAATAGCGTTGTGTACTGCAACGGCATCTGTTGCAACAGGAAGACCTTGTTGTTGATTTCCGAGAGTAAATGTAATTCGGCATCCTCATCTCTTCCATAGGGTTCACCTTAAGATACGTCTTCAAAATACACGCGTTTTGTCGCATTGTTCGGGGCACAGCATCCAGATTTATACCCACGCTTAGCAGCTCTAGCAGGAAGGTTCCTGGCACGTACTTCATCAGGTAATTCCCAGACGCTCCGCTTTCACCTAGAGACCGATTCATCTCCATCATGATCGAGTTGTGGAGATCCAGAATCTTCTGTTGGAAGTTCTTCGGCGAGCTATTGAACATGTCTTATGCCGACCGCAGCGACGGGTACCGTATCTGGAGTCTCACTGTCAGTGCGCTGGCTGTGTCCATAGCCAGCTTCACTACTACCGTTGCCTCCACCAATGACCGCTTCTCCTGTTTCACTCCACTGTATACCTTGTATACACCTTCCAACAGTTCGTCCAGTTCCATGAACAAGTGCACCAACTTTATCCTCCGAAAAGAATGAAGCCACATACTCACGCAGTGTGATGGCGTATTGGCAGGCGGCGAGGGCTTTGGGCAGTTGCTGTAGAAGCTTTGGCGTGAGTGTCGATGGATCTGCCGCGATCTCCTTCACCACGTCGTTGAGCGCCTCCAGCTGCACACGTTGGCCAGCATGCCGACCTCCACCGCGTGCACGCAGAAGCCAGTCGAGAAAGAAGGCTGTGGCGCGCTTGTACCGCGCGTACTTGACCGCTGGAGACGACGACATGGTGGTCACTCGGCTAATTGGCGAATGCAAGGGAAAAGATACTTTCCCCTTGAGTGGTGTCCGACACACAATTTGCAAAATAACCGCGGCGATGCCGGCCACTTGGCGCTGAATCAGTGCATCAGCGCGACAATGAGGAGCAGACCACACACCAAGCGTATTGTGTTGCGGATTCCACGAGGATTGTCGAGACAAAAGACGATCATGGGGACATGGGAAACCACCACAACTGACGGTTAGCATCCAAGCGTCACTCGAGTCTGCCAAGAGTCAGCCATTCTTCAAAGTGCCTCCACAGCAACAACGAGTCATGCGAAACCGCGTGTTAGAGGAGAAGGGCCCCGCCCCAAAGACAGAGAACCAGCGGACGACACAACGTAGAGCGCGGACGGCCGAGAGCATGAAAGGACGTCAAGCGTCTCCTCACTCGACACGAGCGTCGCAAAAACCATCAGCAGCATCTTCACGTCGACAACGAGACTTGAGCGACTCGGTCGTTCAGACGCAGAAGCAGGTGACAGAAATCTTAGAGGCGATCACGTCAGTCGAAGCGGACGCCGTGTCCGTGGTAAGTACAATGCGCTCGTATCATAAAATGTCCGAATTATTTATTTGGGTTTTGCAGAAAAACTCGTTGTCGCTGCTGCTCCGCGTGATCCGATCCGCGCCTCAGATAACTGCCGAGTGCATCCACGAGCAGAGCGGCGAGTTGCTCCTGCTCGACACGATCCAGACGCACTCGTCGCACGCGGTTCTGCTGTGTTACGGCTGCGTCCTCATGCGTAAGTTGTGTCATCTCAGTGTCGAGTCCGTCGAGCTGTTTGTCCAGCACGGCATCATCTCCACTGTGGCTCAGGCGCTGCTGAGCTTCCCCGAGGACGCCATCCTGCAGGCGTCGGCATGTGGATGTCTTGCCGTGTTAACACAGAGCAGTGACGGCAGTAAGAACGAGATGCTAGCGATAAACGAGCCGAGCATTCTCAAACTGGTGCTCGCGTCGCTGGAGATCCATCGCGAGTACTCGAATCTCACGCGCCAAGTCCAGATCTATGCGTGTGAAGGTGCGGTGGCAAGCGGACGTACGCTACTTGTCTTCATTGCTGACTCCTTTTGCCAGTTTTGACTGAATTATGTGACTACGGTGGGTCATCGACGGTTGCTTCTCTGATCACCCCTGATCGTCAGCGAACGACCGAGTCTCCAATCCAGCTAGCTGTGTCGCTCATCCAACAGAGTATGGCTCGCGAAGATAAGAAAGTGACGTGTTCGTTCTGCAGTCTGTTACTGTGGTAAGTGATTTCTAATATATAAAAAAAATCCAAGGCAAGATCTAACACACAGGGCGTGTTTCGCTTGTCCCCCAACGTCTAGTCTTGCGTCAAATAGTTCAGCCGCGGCCGCCGATTTACGTGAGTATGGAGCCATCGCAGATATCTCACTGGTCATGGCAAAGTACCCCGTCGACGAAGGTATCGAAGCTGCATTATTTTCTAAAAACTTCCACTACATGTAGTTTTTTAACCGGTACGTTGTGCCGTCTTGCAGGAATTATCCGATTTTCCACCGCCGCACTGCGAGAGATCGCGGAAACCAGTTTGAGTCGCTCACCGTCCAAAAGTGTCCATGAAAAGGCTCGTATCATCCTGGACGAGCACATGTCTCTGTTAAGTCCGACACCAGCACAGCCAACGAAGCGAGAGCGATCCCCTGTGGCTACAGCTTTGAGCAGTCGGAACCGCGACACATCACCACGACCAACTAGCAGGAGAGGCGAGTCGGGGCAAAAGTCAACTGGTCGTCGTCGACCCAAGTCTCCTGCCAGCCGTCCCAGTACGTCCTCAGGAATCCCAGGGCCGAGCAATATGCGTTCGTTTGGACAGATGTCAAGTTCTCTTGGAGGCGCGCCGGGCCCGTCTTTCTTCACGTCTCCAGTGAAGCTACTGGACGACACTCGAAGCCTGACCCCGAAACCCTCACGACTGCCTCCTCCGCGCAGTCGAGATGAACATATCCAGCGAGCAGGGGAGATGAAGCGACGGAAAAACGGTAATGAACACCGCGATCGACTGCTCATGAAAACGTATGGTCATACGCCTACAGCGTTAAAGACCCAGCGATCAGCTGGTGCTGTTGACAGGGGTCTCTCTCGTGAGAGCTCGCGTAGCCGCTTTAGTCCGTTGAAGAACAACTACTTGGGGGCAGATGCAGTGACCTTCGTCATCCCTCCGCCACTTTCAACCAGCCACTCTCTGGAGCAACCGATCGTATCCAAGACACCGACTCGCCCACACTCCGCGCGTCTTACTCCACTAGTGAACGAGCGCGTAAAAATCTCCCCTGCAAGTTCTGCGGAGTGGGGAAGCGGAGATGATGCGTGGCCTATGGAATCTAGTATGAGCACTGGCAACCTGCGTCCACAGACTGCTGTTGTCGTGACAAAACTGACCGATCCTATCAACCAACAAGGACGCAGGATACAGGACCCGGGAAAAAGAAAACCGGAACGACATTCGCCTCGAACGTCGAAGACTGCACGCAGGACTCCACGCAGTCGAAAGACAGACTCGTTTGGCTCTAGTACTTTTGTCGTTGAAGATGATACGACGAATCAAGAACAACACCCTGAAGCTGTCAGTGGGCCTCCTGCAGGAACTACATGTAGTAGCTCTTCCGACCTGACAGAGATGGATCAATCGATGGCCGAATTGCGCGAGTTTGCGCAACAGCTACTCAAGGAAGAAGCTCGGATATCGTCGTTGCTCGCCCAGACTGCATCCAAGTCTCCCGGACTCAACCGCATGAGTTTCTCCGACAAACTCCACAAGATGATTCAAATCGCCGAGTCCTCGATGTATGAGCGGAGTCTTGCCATGGCCTCGCATGCTGCAAGTGAAACTACACAAATTTCTCGTGATACCCGTCCCGAAAGGCAGACTGCTGCTGTTAAGGATGTGACCAGGATATCCACCTCTCGGAGAGCCCCACAAGTAGCTGATTCCAAAGCGGATGCTCCAAAATTGCCGTCTTCTGGGTACAAGAAATCGCGTGCATTAACCGTGGGACAGAAGAAAGAGAAAAAGTCGCAGGCTAAGGTTGAGGTGACGGTGTCTGCTCGAGGAGATCGGAACCTCCTCTCAAAGCTGGACCCAAATGTGCGTTCCCCTTCCATTCCATTGTTGGAGCCACTGAACGTTGGCTCTGAGAAGGCACCAGCAAAGAATCAGAGCGAACAAGAGGAAGGTCCATGCCAAGAGAATCTAGTCCTGTCGGGCACAGAAGACTCTCCTTACAAGAAAGAGGCGGAACCGGACACGTTTAACGAAGAATCAATACTGGAAGAAATACCAGACGCTGCGTCGCCAATCGAGGCTCTTGGTCTCGTGGAGGAAAAAGAAAATGAACTTATCCCCGAGAACATCGACGTTGTACACGATGAATCAAGATTCCGCAGTTTCGACGACGTTACTTCGGTACCGACCGAAGAAGTCCCGATTATAGAAGAGATTGGGTTTGTTTCACCATTGAAAGAGGGCGATGGGACCTTGCCCCTAGAAGATACGTATGAAGAAGATCAACAAGCGTTTGAGCCGGAAGACCGAAAGAGTGAGGACGATGAGACTGATCTGCCACAATTACGAGGAGCTCCCAGTCAAGATGAGCCGGAGTATTCTCAGCAGAATTATGTGGAGGGAGCAGCCGACGAGCTCGAGTTTGTTGAGCTGCCAAACCAGAGCCAAGAGGAGCCGACGCTTTTGATGGACTGGAGTCGTGATCGCGACGCTTGCGAACGAATTGCAGCCCGTGGGATCTCTGCTGCACTGGCTGAAACCGAAGCAAGGGGAAAATTGTATACTCTGTTACCCGGGAATGATTCTGTTGATCGTAAATTTGATGAACACGCCGAAAAAAGGGAGCCATCATTCCCACAAAGCCCAGCTGTTGACAACAATGATGAGGATACTGATAACCATTTAACTGTAACCACGGCTACTGCTGTAGCTCTCTCCGTCAAAGCGATGCTGACCGAGACCGTCTGTAAGGTGTCACAACGGTTAGAGTTGCAAGTGGACATAGATAAGTCGTCCACCGTATCGAACGAAGTGGTAGATGCAGTGGATCAGACTGCGGATGATGTGTCTCTAAGCTCAGGCGCAGGTGATTGTAGTGAGAAGTTAAGCACCCTGTCCAAGCGCACAACTGAAGTAGAACATGAAATTGTTACCGCAACGCACGCAGAGACCAAAATTTCGGAGCCGACAGAACCCGAAGCTGCGGTGGGTGGCGTTGAGGAGGCCGACGTGGTGGCGCAGGACGCGGTGGAAGAGGCTCTTCGGGCCGTATCCGAAGCTGCGTCGGTGGCCACTGCTGAAGCCGTACCGACAGTCGAGACGGTGGAGCCTGAGCCTACTGAGCCCGAGGCGGTTGAGCTCGAGACGGTTGCGGCCGATACGACAGAGCCCGATACGACTGAGCCGGAGACAACGGACAGGGCTGATGCCGTCGAGGTGATGGAGGTCGCTGCAGTCGCTGAGGCCCTGGTGTCTGCTGTGGAGTGTGCTGCGCTGGCCGCCGTGGCGAAAGAAGCGGTCACCGCCATCGTTGATGAAGTCGCAATCGACGTGCCGGTCGAGACCGAGGTG
Source organism: Phytophthora infestans T30-4 (assembly GCF_000142945.1). NCBI lineage: Eukaryota > Oomycota > Peronosporomycetes > Peronosporales > Peronosporaceae > Phytophthora > Phytophthora infestans. The sequence goes on from NW_003303757.1 coordinate 959,621, forward strand.
CCGGAAACGGCAGAGGTGGCGACAGAACCCGAAGCTGCGGTGGGTGGCGTTGAGGAGGCCGACGTGGTGGCGGAAGTGCAGGACGCGGTGGAAGAGGCTCTTCGGGCCGTATTCGAAGCTGCGTCGGTGGCCACTGCTGAAGCCGTACCGACAGTCGATACGGTGGAGCCTGAGCCTACTGAGCCCGAGGCGGTTGAGCTCGAGACGGTTGCGGCCGATACGACAGAGCCCGATACGACTGAGCCGGAGACAACGGACAGGGCTGATGCCGTCGAGGTGATGGAGGTCGCTGCAGTCGCTGAGGCCCTGGTGTCTGCTGTGGAGTGTGCTGCGCTGGCCGCCGTGGCGAAAGAAGCGGTCACCGCCATCGTTGATGAAGTCGCAATCGACGTGCCGGTCGAGACCGAGGTGCCGGAAACGGCAGAGGTGGCGACAGAACCCGAAGCTGCGGTGGGTGGCGTTGAGGAGGCCGACGTGGTGGCGGAAGTGCAGGACGCGGTGGAAGAGGCTCTTCGGGCCGTATTCGAAGCTGCGTCGGTGGCCACTGCTGAAGCCGTACCGACAGTCGAGACGGTGGAGCCTGAGCCTACTGAGCCCGAGGCGGTTGAGCTCGAGACGGTTGCGGCCGATACGACAGAGCCCGATACGACTGAGCCGGAGACAACGGACAGGGCTGATGCCGTCGAGGTGATGCAGGTCGCTGCAGTCGCTGAGGCCCTGGTGTCTGCTGTGGAGTGTGCTGCGCTGGCCGCCGTGGCGAAAGAAGCGGTCACCGCCATCGTTGATGAAGTCGCAATCGACGTGCCGGTCGAGACCGAGGTGCCGGAGACGGCAGAGGTGCCGACAGAACCCGAAGCTGCGGTGGGTGGCGTTGAGGAAGCCGACGTGGTGGCGGAAGTGCAGGACGCGGTGGAAGAGGCTCTTCGGGCCGTATCCGAAGCTGCGTCGGTGGCCACTGCTGAAGCCGTACCGACAGTCGATACGGTGGAGCCTGAGCCTACTGAGCCCGAGGCGGTTGAGCTCGAGACGGTTGCGGCCGATACGACAGAGCCCGATACGACTGAGCCGGAGACAACGGACAGGGCTGATGCCGTCGAGGTGATGGAGGTCGCTGCAGTCGCTGAGGCCCTGGTGTCTGCTGTGGAGTGTGCTGCGCTGGCCGCAGGGGCGAAAGAAGCGGTCACCGCCATCGTTGATGAAGTCGCAATCGACGTGCCGGTCGAGACCGAGGTGCCGGAGACGGCAGAGGTGCCGGCAGAACCCGAAGCTGCGGTGGGTGGCGTTGAGGAGGCCGACGTGGTGGCGGAAGTGCAGGACGCGGTGGAAGAGGCTCTTCGGGCCGTATTCGAAGCTGCGTCGGTGGCCACTGCTGAAGCCGTACCGACAGTCGAGACGGTGGAGCCTGAGCCTACTGAGCCGAGGCGGTTGAGCTCGAGACGGTTGCGGCCGATACGACAGAAGCCAGATTTGAGTGAGACCGCGAGCACAACGAACAGGGCTGATGCCGTCGAGGTGATGGAAGAACGCTGCAGTCGCTGAAGGCCCTGGTGTCTGCTGTGGAGTGTGCTGCGCCGGCCGCAGGGGCGAAAGAAGCGGCCACCGCCATCGTTGATGAAGTCGCAATCGACGTGCCGGTCGAGACCGAGGTGCCGGAAGGCGGCAGAGGTGCCGGCAGAACCTGAAGCTGCGGTTGGGTGCGTTGAGGAGGCCGACGTGGTGGCGGAGTTGCAGGACGCGTAGAAAGAGGCCTTTTCGAGCCGTTATCGGAAGCTGCTTCGGTGGCCCACTGCTGAAGCCGCTTCCGACATTGGAGAACGGGGAGCCTGAAAACTCTACTGAGCCCGAGGCGGTTGAGCTCGAGACGGTTGCGGCCGATACGACAGAGCCCGATACGACTGAGCCGGAGACAACGGACAGGGCTGATGCCGTCGAGGTGATCGAGGTCGCTGCAGTCGCTGAGGCCCTGGTGTCTGCTGTGGAGTGTGCTGCGCTGGCCGCCGTGGCTAAAGAAGCGGTCACCGCCATCGTTGATGAAGTCGCAATCGACGTGCCGGTCGAGACCGGGGTGCCGGAGACGGCAGAGGTGCCGGCAGAACCCGAAGCTGCGGTGGGTGGCGTTGAGGAGGCCGACGTGGTGGCGGAAGTGCAGGACGCGGTGGAAGAGGCTCTTCGGGCCGTATCCGAAGCTGTGTCGGTGGCCACTGCTGAAGCCGTATCGACAGTCGAGACGGTGGAGCCTGAGCCTACTGAGCCCGAGGCGGTTGAGCTCGAGACGGTTGCGGCCGATACGACAGAGCCCGATACGACTGAGCCGGAGACAACGGACAGGGCTGATGCCGTCGAGGTGATGGAGGTCGCTGCAGTCGCTAAGGCCCTGGTGACTGCTGTGGAGTGTGCTGCGCTGGCCGCAGGGGCGAAAGAAGCGGCCACCGCCATCGTTGATGAAGTCGCAATCGACGTGCCGGTCGAGACCGAGGTGCCGGAGGCGGCAGAGGTGCCGGCAGAACCCGAAGCTGCGGTGGGTGGCGTTGAGGAGGCCGACGTGGTGGCGGAAGTGCAGGACGCGGTGGAAGAGGCTCTTCGGGCCGTATCCGAAGCTGCGTCGGTGGCCACTGCTGAAGCCGTACCGACAGTCGAGACGGTGGAGCCTGAGCCTACTGAGCCCGAGGCGGTTGAGCTCGAGACGGTTGCGGCCGATACGACAGAGCCCGATACGACTGAGCCGGAGACAACGGACAGGGCTGATGCCGTCGAGGTGATGGAGGTCGCTGCAGTCGCTGAGGCCCTGGTGTCTGCTGTGGAGTGTGCTGCGCTGGCCGCCGTGGCGAAAGAAGCGGTCACCGCCATCGTTGATGAAGTCGCAATCGACGTGCCGGTCGAGACCGAGGTGCCGGAAACGGCAGAGGTGCCGACAGAACCCGAAGCTGCGGTGGGTGGCGTTGAGGAGGCCGACGTGGTGGCGGAAGTGCAGGACGCGGTGGAAGAGGCTCTTCGGGCCGTATCCGAAGCTGCGTCGGTGGCCACTGCTGAAGCCGTACCGACAGTCGAGACGGTGGAGCCTGAGCCTACTGAGCCCGAGGCGGTTGAGCTCGAGACGGTTGCGGCCGATACGACAGAGCCCGATACGACTGAGCCGGAGACAACGGACAGGGCTGATGCCGTCGAGGTGATGGAGGTCGCTGCAGTCGCTGAGGCCCTGGTGTCTGCTGTGGAGTGTGCTGCGCTGGCCGCCGTGGCGAAAGAAGCGGTCACCGCCATCGTTGATGAAGTCGCAATCGACGTGCCGGTCGAGACCGAGGTGCCGGAAACGGCAGAGGTGGCGACAGAACCCGAAGCTGCGGTGGGTGGCGTTGAGGAGGCCGACGTGGTGGCGGAAGTGCAGGACGCGGTGGAAGAGGCTCTTCGGGCCGTATTCGAAGCTGCGTCGGTGGCCACTGCTGAAGCCGTACCGACAGTCGAGACGGTGGAGCCTGAGCCTACTGAGCCCGAGGCGGTTGAGCTCGAGACGGTTGCGGCCGATACGACAGAGCCCGATACGACTGAGCCGGAGACAACGGACAGGGCTGATGCCGTCGAGGTGATGCAGGTCGCTGCAGTCGCTGAGGCCCTGGTGTCTGCTGTGGAGTGTGCTGCGCTGGCCGCCGTGGCGAAAGAAGACCAGGATTACCCAGATAAAAAGATTAGATGACAACAAGAGCTGCAAGCCACCACCGCCACACGAACGCTTCCATTATCATTCGTGTGGCGGTGGTGGCTTGCAGCTCTTCAAGATAACATGTTACCAGGATTATTGCAGGAAGACCGTTATTAATTACCGGTACTGAACTAACTGAAAAGTACGGTATCCCTTTCAAACCTCTACCGGTATTGCACTTTTTGGAGCCTACTTTTGTGAAGCTTACTAGGAAGTATTGTCCACTTCATTGATTTTGCGCGCTCTATTCGCTGTCTAAGTCGTTGTTGCTATTTACATAAATCGCTTTCCATAAAACGACCAACTCGTTGTTTCTTTATTCAGACGAAAAGTTTCATCATCGAGAGCAACTAGAAGAATAGAGGCTGCTCTACGCGAGCTTCGCCACGAGTGCGACGCAGAGGTGACTATAAGGATCGGAGAAGCCTCTAAGCAAAACTGTAGAGCGGTTTCACGGATCCGCGGACGTGGCTTATGACTTTTTTCGG